>NC_057807.1:567958192-568331661 GCF_018294505.1 Triticum aestivum
TATGGAGAGATTTTTGCGAGTGACATGCCCTCGAGTTGCTTATGTTTTGCCGAAAATGTCGATTTATTTCCGTTTCGGTGAATTTTGAGCAAACTCAATATGTCCTATTTTTAGGCAAGGTCATGCCAAAATTTTATATATATGACTTTAAAGCATGCATTATTTATTTTTTTAACCGTTTTGCTTGTTATACCGTGCAGTCGGTCATGAAGGTGAATGGATGGAAGGTGGAGCGGTACATGCAATGCGCGGTGATGGGCATGTATGCAAATAATCGGACCAGGATTAGATGTCCGTGTGCAAGATGCAAGGAAGGAGTCCTTTTGCACCCTTTTGATCATGGCACTTTGAAGGCGCACCTGCTGATGAATGGTTTCATGGATGGCTATACTTAGTGGACAAGTGACGAAGATGATGATGAGGAGTACGTCCACATGGCAGGGAATAACGACATGGGGCTAGACGAAGAGATGACCAATCAACATGAAGACGATGGCGTTGGATATGTTGGAGGGGAAGAGTCCGGAAATGACGACAGTGGCGGAGAAGATTCCAGACACGGCGAAGAAGAGTCTGGACATGGCGGAGAAGAGGCGGCGGTCAAGCCGCAGTCTTCAACGCTACTAAGTGCAATCGTGCAGGACCCTCATGTTCGAGACCTCCTTCCCAAGAGTATGACTAGCGAGAGAGCTGCTTCTAGGGAGGAGGCCAAGCTGGCGCAACTTGAAGTAGACTCGAGGACTCCATTGTATGACGATTGCGATCCCGAGGTGACCCGCTTGAGTTTCACGCTCGAACTTCTAAAGACAAAGGCCAAAAAAAATGGACAGACAAAAGCCTCGATGAGCAATGGAAGTATCTACATAATAAAGTTCTTCTCGTGGGGAACCTGTGTCCTACTAGTATCGAGGAGGCCAAGAAAATCATTTTCCCTTTTGATTTGCCGCACATTAGGTACCACGCATGCATCAACGATTGTATCATTTATCGGGGGCGCACGCGGAAAAAACCAGTTGTTCAGTGTGCAATGCTTCTCGATACAAGAAGGCAGGAAAGAAAGCTCCTCAGAAAGTTGTATGGTACTTTCCGATCACTCCCCGTCTGCAGCGGTATTTCGTAGATCCTAAGGAAGAAAAGCTCATGCGCTGGCAGGCGGAGAGGAAGAAGCCCGACGATGGAGATGATCCGAGGCTGAGACACCTCGTGGATGGTAGCCACTGGAGCTGCCGTATATGGATTTGCTGCAGAAGATCCAAGGAACATCGTGCTTGGTGTGAGTACCGATGGCATGAATCCGTTTGGAAACCAGAACACCAACCATAGCACACGGCCAGTGTTTGTATGGATGTACAATCTCCCCCCATGGAAGTGCGTGAAGACAAAGTACATACACATGAGCATGCTGATTCAAGGGCCAAAACAACTGGAAAATAGTATTAACCTGTATATTGTGCTTATGCAAGAGAGCTAGACACGTTATGGAAAACACCGACATGGACATGGGACGCCGGCAAAGGAGAATATTTCCATATGAGAGCCGTGCTGATGACAATGGTGCACGTCTATCTTGGTTACGGGTACACCTCAGGCCAGGTGTGCCACGGATACTGCAGATGCATGAGGTGCATGGATGATACAATGTCTCAGCAGCTTACGTCAACGAAATATGGCGCGTCCAGGAAAATCATGTACATGGGGCATCATAGATGGATGACCCGTGGAGAAAACATGGAGATCTATTCAATGGGTTGGTTGAGCTTCGAGGACCTCCACGTAAGAGGAGCGGCACTGAAATTGACGAGCCGTTGAGAAACTGGGAACAATGCCCTGCGCCGGGAAAGATCCAAAAGGCGTCGGAGCCACTGCTGAAGGTATGGAAAACAAGGTCTGTTTTCTGGGACTTGCAGTACTGGCCCAATCACGACACGCCTCATTGCCTTGATCAAATGCATATCACAAAGAATGTCCTCGAGAGCTTGCTTGGCACACTGATGAACATGCCGGAGAAGACCAAGGATGGGCCGAAGGCAAGGAAAGACTTGGAAGATTTGAAGATCAGGAAAGAGTTCCACCGTAAAAAGTCAATGGAGGAGACGGAGACGGAGATGGAGGAGAGGGAAGGGGGCAGAAAAGTCTACAAGGAGCAGAATTATTTCCCCCCTTCGTGCTTCCCCTTAAGTGCGAAGGGGATCGATCAATTCATCAAGTGCCTTATGGGAATCGAAGTCAGCTCCGGTTATTGTGGGAAGATAAGCAGATTTCCAGACCCCAAGAAAAAAAGGTTTAGCGGGAAGAAGTCTCATGACTGTCACGTGATGATGACGCAGATACTCCCGGTTTGCCATTAGAGGGCTAATGGACAAGCACGTCCCTAACAAGCTTACTAGGTTCTCTACAACTTCTTCGACGTTATATCTTGAAAGTCCATAAGTGTGAAGCAGCTCCGAAGACAACAGGAAGAGATCGTTGTCATACTATGTGAGCTTGAGATGTACTTCTCGCCCGCGTTCTTTGTCGTCATGGGTGCATCTATGTGTCCACATCGGTGGACGACATCATCAACCTTGGCCGCATTCCTTCATAGGCATGATTGCCGTTCGAGAGGTGGAATTTGGGTCATCAAAGGGATTCATTCGTAACATGTCCCCTTCCCGAACGAAGCATCCGTCCCAGGGGTATATGACGCATGAGTGTGTCTCCTTTTACGAGAACTATATAAGCCTCAGAGACCCTGTTGTTGGTTTGCCCGTCAAGAAACACAATGGGAAGCTCGAAGGAGATGGTCACAACAACGGCCGGAAGGAATTGCACGTGGACTACTCGGATCGACGGAACGACTTTGACAGGGATAACTTAGTAGTGCTATAACACCTAAGTATGTGGTAGATGATTATGTGGCACAGCACAAAGAAAGCATCACAAAGAAGTACCATGATAAGGGGATGCTCAAGACGGACGACGAAGTTACTGTAGAGCACAAACACCACTTTCTTGCGTTGGTTCAAAGAGAAAGTTCTTGAAAATCCCCCGGAAGAGGGCAGTTCGGAAGGATCGCTCATACACGCCTTAGCACATGGCCCCGCACCAAAAACTCACAACCTATCAGTCCTACGATATCAATGGGTACACATTCTACACGGAGGCCAAAGACATGGACAGTGATTACTAGAACTCCGGGGTGACAATTCAACGCGTGACTGACGCCAAACGACACAAACTGAGAGATTCTACGGAAGGGTTGAAGAGATCTGGGAGCTTCACTATGCTGGAATGCCACGATGCGACGATGTTCCGTGTCATATGGGCAAGGACGTCGTAAGAGAAAACTAGAATTTCACCACCATGTCTATACCTGACGCGAAGAGCACTCCCATGAACGTTAACGTCATCGCTAAAAATGAGCCATGGGTACACGCTAAGCACGTGACACAATGCTTCTTCATAATCGACCCGGCCAATCACAGCCGTGTTGTCATGAGGAGATCCATAAGGAGCATCGTCGGAATGGATGGAGTAGCCAACGAGGAAGACTACGACCAATACGGCGACTCGATGAGGGAAGATGACGATGACGATGAAGCATACGTGAAAAGAAGAATCAATACTACATTACCTTAAGAAAGATCATAATCCATGGCTCCGGAAAAGTCACAAGGAGGGGCTCAATTACTCGGGAACGAACAAGAAAGGGAAGAAGCTCAATGTGAAACGTCGTCGACGCAGCTGATCAGAAACCTATATATATATATATATATATACATACATACATACATATATATATATATATATATAAATACAAACGGTCTATTCTGCTAATCTCTACTATTAAAGGAGAATCAAACGTCGTGATGGTTCGACCACCTCCTCATGCTATCGATAGCTGCTCCCACCGTTTTTCTGTCCATCCCTTCCCCGCACGATTTTTCTGGTTTTCTACTTCTCTTGGTTGACCATCTCCCCACGTCCTTCCTCCCACAGGGTTTTCTTATTCGGTTTTCTTCCCTACCGAACCGATCTGCCCTACGCCCCACGAACGATCGTGCCCAGGCCATCTATCCCATCGCCACGATTGACGCATGCCACCGCCGCCGGAACAACCACCCCTCCGATCTGAAGTGTAGTGCCTCCCTTGATGCCGCTGCCTCGACGTTCTGCACTTCCTGCCGCCGCCGCAGGTCACTGCCTGCAGTTCGCCGTCTACTTTTTCCACGGACGCCGGCGATGGAAAGGAGGAGGAGGAGGTGGGTGAGGAGACGAGGGCAAGCGCAAGAGTTGCATCGTTTAAGAACGTGGTACAGGTCAAGAGCCACTAACATCGGCGTGGGCATCGGCCGTAGGTAAGCACTCTTTCCTCTCGCCTATCTCATCTCCCTCTCTCACAGTGACCTTCCTTTGTCTCCTCTCTCTTTCCGCGTTGTGGCAGTAGGGCACGTGATGGCCGGCTACGAGTTTAGTAGGGGCTCATGGATGGGTAAGGGCAGGCTTGGCAAGGGCTATTCATGTGTCGCCGAACATACTGCAAGCGTGTGTGTCGAGGCCAGGCTTGGAACAGGCAATGGCGAGCATGCTGCTTAGGCGAATGTTGGAAGTGTGGCCGTACTTCAGATGTAGCAGGTAGAGGTGCACACAGGCAATGGTGGGTAGGGTCGCCAATGTTCAGGCAGAGGAGAATACGAAAGATGAAGCCACTGGGCCACATCAGGCATGTATAGCTGATCCATGGCCATGCATATTTGTGTCGGAATGGTTCGGCTTTAGGCAATTTGGTACAGTATATTTGGAGGGTTCTTGCCTTATGTGGGTCTTTTGTTTGAGACGGCTGATTTGGGTTGTTCTCGGCCTTATAGGTCTACGATTTTTTTAGTTTAAGTGACAAGTTAGATCGACAGTGAGGCATGCTGGTGCTATAAGCTTTATACCTCTCTTTGTAGACAAGAGCTGACAACTGATCAACAAACTGAAGGGAAGACCTTAAAACAAAAGGTACATCTGTATATTTTCTACATATATTGGGTAAATAATGAAGTTACAAAATATTAAATATTCTGTAGTAACTTCCAGTGTTTCTGCCCAATTGTGATCTTGTGGTAAGTTATATTACGTTTTAATACACTTTCACATGTTACCTTAGTTAGCTATAATATTGTGATAGCTTCTTTACCCCATTTTTTATTTTCCAAAAGAGTTAAAAGCTAGATTGACTTGTTAGGGAGACACATAAGTTCACTTGATAGATAACTCTGGAATTCAGTCAAATTCTATGAATTATTTCAGTTATGTTTGGCAATTACCACTAGCTGTTTTGTTTGTGTCTATAGGCACGCATATATTCGTCTTGTCTCCATCTTTGATGGATGCCTATAGCATCATGCTTTTAGTTTTCACTATACTCAGTTTTTGGAGCATCTTGTAACTTCATTTATTTCTTCGCAGGGTGGAGGGATCCTATTGATTTTATATGCATCTTGATATGTAACTCCGGCATGTATTCTTTCCGGGAATTCAGTCAAATTCTATAAATTATTTCAGATATGTTTGACAATTACCACTAGCTGTTTTGTTTGTGTCTATAGGCACACATATATTCCTCTTGTCTCCATCTTTGATGGATGCCTACAGCATCATGCTTTTAGTTTTCACTAACCTCAGTTTTTGAAGCATCCTGTAACTTCCTTTATTTCTTCGCAGGGTGGAGGGAGCCTATTGATTTTACATGCATCTTGATTTGGTATCATGTATACATGAGATTCGTTAGTTTTCATATGTACAGTCTACTCTGTAAGTTCCCTTCCCATTGTACCCTTATGCTCCAACTTAGCATGCAATGCATCTCTCCTTATATTTAGTTTTTATAAGAATTATTATATAGTTTAGCCTATTAGTGAATGTGTTTACTTTATGCATTGGTATGTGCAGATAAGATAAGGGTTACTTATTCCTAGGCATGTAATTGGCTTGGTCATTTCAGATTGTAAGAGAAGATTTCAAAGCTATGCTTCCAATACTAAATATATTCCTCGTGTCCATGTGTGAGTATAGTAAGAACAATATGTGTGTTTTCTCAAAGCTACGGTAGTGGTAGCAGCCACATAGACAAACTGGAATAGAGTAAACACATCCTTCTCTCTTTACGTTTTATTTCTATTTTTTTAGAAAAGGAGGAATACCCCGGCCTCTGCATCTGGACGATGCATACGGCTATATTATTAATTATTAACACAAGAACTTACAAAGTCGTACAACAGTAAGACCAAAGCCACCGTCTAAGCAACATCTGTCGCTACTCCTATCCAGTTGATGAAGGGGTGCTGATAGTCTGGGCCTAATACCAAACAGACCTCGCAACCAAACCTAACATGTAAGACCTGAAGTCCCAACCAGGACGTCTGCCGGGTATGGGCATCCACCAGTCCAGCGTGCTCCTCAACCAGGACGCCTGTCGGGCATGAGGCCGCCGCAGCCACCTGCCACAAATCCATCTTCAGAGTTGTACTGCTGCATCGACCTTGCCCGGTCTAGCTGCCGCGGACGCCACCACAACGCCAGACAGCGTCGACCTCCTGCGCGTGTCCATCACCACACATCTGACGTCAAGCCTCCGCTACTCCATATGCCGCCAAGAGCCGCCGCCATGAATTTGTAGAAAGAAACACCGCTCCACCGAAGAAGCCATCCGCTGGTCCCTCGAGCCTGAGTGCATCTCCAAGAATGCCGCCCCGAAGGGGGTAACGACACATGAATGCCGCCATCATCCGATCGACTGATCTAGGGTTTCCCCCGGAGGTATTGGGTGGGTTTGGGATTTGTACCTCGATGATGCCTTCATGAAGGAAACGATGATAAGGGCATCCTCATCACCGGCTCTGGCCTACGAACGAAGACCAAGTTTTCACTCGGCTCCGTCCCAAGACATCCACCCAACAACCCGTGCACTATCTCGACCGCCTTCAAAGCCCCAGATCTAGCGGCCTAGATCCCGCGACCAACCGCAATGGCAGTGCCACCGTAGGAGCCCTGTCACACCGACCACTGCCTTAATGCGCCACCACCGGAGCCTGGGAGGAGGACTCCCACTCCACCTCGCCAAACCGCGAGAGTCGCCGAGATCGATCCCGCTCGCTCATCACCGTCTATGATCTGAACCAATCCGCGGAAAAACCACGAGATCGGCGATGCAAATCCGCCTTGGATAGGGACAGCACCACGCCATGCTGTCGCGGGAAGCCCGAGCTTCACCCGCCGCCACCTTCCAGGGCTGCCGCTCCGGGATCCAGCCGCCGCTGACAGGCCGAGCCGCCGGCCACCGCGACCAAGGCCGCCATGCCCACGAGCCCATCGAACGGCCGACGCCACCAGATCTTCCTCGGAGCCGCCGCTCCGCCTCCCCGCCCAGCACCACGTCGCCGCATTGCGCCGTCGCCTAACGCGCCACCACGACGCATATCGGGGGAGAGCGCCCCTGCGCCATGGGTGACCCACCTCACCTGATCTGGCGCTGGACGGAAGAGAGCCTCCGCCGCCGCCATCAGCCGCCCGGGGCTTTGCCCGGCGACCTCCTCTAGCAGCGGCGGAGGGGAGGGGGAGGATGGACGTGCCCGGCGGAGGCGGCTAGGGTTTTCACCCGAGCCTCCCTAGCGGGAGGGCAACGCGGGGACCAGGATATAGGCAAGCATGGAGGGCGTAATTCATAGGAGGCTCGTGATGGCACACAACAGTGGAGGGGAGGAGATGCAAAAGGAGGATGTCGAGAAGCGAGGCAAAGAAAAAGCAAAGGACAGAGAATCCCTCTTCATTTCGTGGATCGTTAGGGCATCTCCAATGCGGGCGCTACTGCCCGACGCTAGGATTGTTTCCCTGTCCGTTACGTTCAATTCCTGGCTGATCCAGGGATTTTCTTTGGCGTCGATGCTAACTGACGCGCCGGGCGCTACAAGGAATTTTTCACGTATTAGGACAGGAAGAATCGGCCCACGCGCCTATTAGACCGCTGCTACTGTTGGAGACATGGACTCTTGCAAAAACGCTAGGAATTTAAATCATTTGTTTTAGCTTGTTAAGCGCCTAAGCAAGCGCCTTCCATTGGAGATGCCCTTATGGGTGTGCTCTACCCACGTCGCCTAGAATGTGGATGGAGCGCTCAGTATACTAGCATGAATCAGGTAATTTACGTATCACCATCATATCATTATACTATATATTTCCAGTATATTGCTGCATTAAGGCGTTACTAAATCTTTGCCAAACGACATCAGGAAAAAAACTTAAAGTTTGAGAAATAAGATCTACATGTAGTGATAATAGGATGGGGATATTTAGAACGTGATGACAAACTGCGACAGAGAGATGTGGGGTGAAGCGGCGAGATGAGAGGTTCAGAGACAATATGATGATGTGCCGACGAGAATGACATAGCATTATTTAAGCCGGCATGAGCATGCACTTCTAAGAATAAGTTGTTTGATTATATATTTTATTGCTCCGTGGCAACGCACGGGCATACAGCTAGTATTAGCAGAATAACTATTCTGGACACCACTTCGGCACTGCACGCTCAACAGAAGCGCACTGCATCATTTTGACGACGAGCACTGCAATAGAGACTAGTGAACTTCTCGTCGGAAAAAAATGCACGTGTTATTTTTTTGGTACTGTTTCACTCTCATTTTTTAACCGCTTATCGGAACAAGGCGTATAATATACCGTTGAAAAGCTACGGATAAGGCGCAACTTTGCTATGTTGAACACTTTTCGAGATTCCTCGCGGTTTAAGAGCAGTTTCAAAAACGGCGCGGCGGATGACGAGTGGCAGCGAACGTATTTTCATGATTTTTTCTAAACTGCTCATCGCAATAAAGCAAATGATACGCCGTTGGGAAGATATCGCCAAGGCGCATCTTTTTCATATCTATCATGTTTGCTAATTCGTTACAGTTTAAGAGCAGTTTCAAATTAACTAAATCGCGGAATTACATTTTTTTGAAATTTTTGCAATTTTTGGTACTGTTTTCGCTCTAGTTTTTGAACTGTTTGTCGAAACGAGGCGTGTAATATGTCGTTGGAAAGCTATGGACAAGACGCAACTTTCATATGTAGAGAAATTTATAAAAAACAGTTGCTAAAACAGTAGCAAATTTAGTTTAGGGTAATTTAGTTCAGGAAATTTAGTTTAGTGCAATTTAGTTTAGGGCAATTTTGTCTAGAGAAATTTAGTTTAGGGTATATAAAATAACTATAAATTTTATTTACAATGATCAATAGGAAACATGTCTGCCGATGCCAAAGTCGTGGGTGGTTCTGCTCGCCTCAAAGACCCCATCGAGGCAGCAAATCATTATTTTGATTACTTGGACGAACACCAGATGGGGCTGCATGGTGGCGGCAGTGGCACCAACCCCGACACCGACGCCGACAGCAGCACTGGCACCGGGACCAACACCACACTCGAGACCAGCAACGATGCTGTCGTAACCGGTAAAGCACCGAAGAAGAAGAGGATACGAAGACCAAACGAGCTTGGCATCGGACAAATTTTGATCACGGAGATGTACCCCAAGAAGTTAGAGCCAACGGCGCCAGAGGATGCGCGCTCTTGCTGGGGCAATCAACTTGGATGCATCCTCAGGGAAACCGCTAACATCAATGACGAGAGGTTGAGGTAGATACCACATATGGAGCACATGCTCCTAAAGAAGTTGCACAACAGGTTCCTGTTCCCCGGCCGGAATGAAGGTGAATATAAAGAGCCGTGGGACGATCCTCGCATGACAAAGATTAACTACAAGGAGATGGTGACGTTCACCAACGAATTGTCCTCCTGGAAAGTTCGGGTGAAAAAAGCGATTTCGAAGAATGAACTGTGGTCCATGATTCATGATGATAATCCATCAATAACGGAAGAGGACTTTGCAAAATTCAAAGAGAATTACGGTAAAGAAGAAGTCAAGGCAAGGTCAGAGAAAATGAAGGCACTCCAGGCCAGGAACACGCCTCCCGACCGCCTCGGAAGACGTGGTTACAAGGGGAAGCAACACGTATGGGCCAAGGAGGATGCTGAACGTGAAAGTCACGGAATCCCAGACCCCTTGGCGGAGTTCACCGACTCGCTGGAGCATGACTAGATCAGGGCCCGTACAAGTGGGACAAAGTCAAAATGCTCTTTTACACAGACCCGAACACGAGGGAGTTCATGAGACTTCTAGTAATTGTTATATTACCACATTATCATATTATAGCTTTCAATCAATTCGACTGCAACTTTTGTCACATTAGTAAACCATCCAGATTCCTTTTGCAGAAAGAGCAGCACCAAAAGGCAGCCGAAAGCGACGAGTCGTCACAGTCGTCGGTGAGGCCCAAGTGGGACACCCCATTCAACCGGGCCCTAGACATACTGAAGAAGGTCCCGGTGGACAAGCCGCCGTCCTATGAAGTGTGCACGGCGTCGGAGATGGCGCCTCGTGGAAGACATGCTGCCACATGGAGCCAGAGGAAAGAAAGAAGAGACGCTCGGTCGTCACTGAGCAGAGCATCGATAAGAAGGTCAAGATTGCGGTCGATAAGACCAAAGCTAAGACAAAAGAAGAGTTGCTCGGTGCCGTCAAAGCAGAGATCACTAACGCGGTGGTCAGCTTGCTTCCAGCACTTTTCGATTTCATGAAGAACAATTCAAATGCACGTCCGGAGGAATTTCCCCTTCCCAGCTTTGTCGGGAGCAATTCGATGAACACCAGAGCACTAGCACCTACTCAAGCAACCGCAAAAGGTTCGGCTCCTATTCATAGCAGCCCGAGCTCTGTCTCTTGCATGCTCGGCGGGCCTTCATCGCTGGCTAAGCTCGTCGCCCTCATGGTAATTACGCGTCATACCCTTTTCACCAACATGTCTATAGTCTTCTGCTTCAGTTGCCTTTCGGATGTTTGACGTCGTAGACATGTCTCCTTCGTAGGCCGACGACACCCCGTGCAGCCTACTCTATGACATCAAGGGCCAGAAGGTGGTCGTGCGAAAGGCAACGATCGTGAAGCCCAAGGACCGCATTTTCCAAAACCGAGAGATGCCCGACGGCGTCTTCAAGGTTAATGTGGCCAGTGTCTTAGCGGGCTTCGAGGATTTGCCTCCTCTAGTACCAGTCAATGAAGATGAGACCCCTAAGATGATTGGTGCATGCAAGAACTGGTTCTTTCCTTGGCCCAAGTCTCTTCTTCGTCTCGAGGTGCCTGATGTCTACTACACAACCTTCTTCTTGGAGACGTTGTTGGGCCTGCAAGTGCACAGGTTTGTAGGACAATAGCAAATTTCCCTCAAGTGGATGACCTAAGGTTTATCAATCCGTGGAGGTGTAGGACCAAGATGGTCTCTCTCAAACAACCCTGCAACCAAATAACAAAGAGTCTCTTGTGTCCCCAACACACCCAATACATTGGAAAATTGTATAGGTGGACTAGTTTGGCAAAGAGATGGTGATACAAGTGCAATATGGTTGGTAGATAAAGGTTTTTGTAATCTGAAAATATAAAAACAGCAAGGTAACTAATGATAAAAGTGAGCGTAAATGGTATTGCAATGGTAGGAAACAAGGCCTAGGGTTCATACTTTCACTAGTGCAAGTTCTCTCAACAATAATAACATAGATAGATCATATAACAATCCCTCAACATGCAACAAAGAGTCACTCCAAAGCCACTAATAGCAGAGAACAAACAAAGATATTATGGTAGGGTACGAAACCACCTCAAAGTTATTCTTTCGGATCAATCTATTCAAGAGTTTGTACTAGAATAACACCTTAAGACACAAATCAACCAAAACCCTAATGTCACCTATATACTTCGTTGTCACCTCAAGTATCCGACATGATTATACGATATGCATCACACAATCTCAGATTCATCTATTCAACCAACACAAAGTACTTCAAAGAGTGCCCCAAAGTTTCTACCGGAGAGTCAATACGAAAATGTGTGCCAACCCCTATGCATAGGTTCATGGCCGGAACCCGCAAGTTGATCACCAAAACATACATCAAGTGGATCACGTGAATATCCCATTGTCACCACAGATAAGCACGACAAGACATCCATAAAGTGTTCTCAAATCCTTAAAGACTCAATCCGACAAGACAATGTCAAAGGGAAAACTCAATTCATCACAAGAGAGTAGAGGGGGTGAGAAACATCATAAGATCCAACTATAATAGCAAAGCTCACGATACATCAAGATCGTGCCATAGAGAGAACACGAGAGAGAGAGATCAAACACATAGCTACTGGTACATACCCTCAACCCCGAGGGTGAACTACTCCCACCTCGTCATGGATAGCGCCGGGATGATGAAGATGGCCACCGGTGATGGGTTCCCCCTCCGGCAGGGTGCCGGAACGGGCTCCCGAGAGGTTTTTGGTGGCTATAGAGGCTTGCGACGGCGGAACTCCCGATCTATCTTCTGTTTCGATGTTTTAGGGTACGTGCACTTATATAGGTGAAAGAAGTCGGTCGAGGGAGCCTCGAGGGGCCCAGGAGATAGGGGCGCGCCCAGGGGGTGGGTGCGCCCTCCTATCTCCTGGCTTCCTCAAGCTTTCCCTGGCTTGAACTCCAAGTCTCCCGGATCATATTCTTTCCAAAAATCACGCTCCCGAAGGTTTCATTCCGTTTGGACTCCGTTTGATATTCCTTTTCTTCGAAATACTGAAACAGGCAATAAAACAACAATATGGGCTGGGCCTCCGGTTAGTAGGTTAGTCCCAAAAATGACATAAATGTGTAAAATAAATCCCATAAACATCAAAAAGGGGTTATATGATAGCATGGAACAATCAGAAATTATAGATACGTTGGAGACGTATCAAGCATCCCCAAACTTAATTCCTGCTCGTCCTCGAGTAGGTAAATGATAAAAACGGAATTTTTGATGTGGAATGCTACCTAGCATAATTCTCAATATAATTTTCTTTATTGTGGCATGAATGTTCAGATCCAAATGATTCAAGATAAAAGCTTATAAAACATAAAAATAATAATGCTTCGAAGCATACTAACAAATAATCATGTCCTATCAAAATAGCATAGCCAAAGAAAGCTTTTCCCTACAAAATCATATAGTTAGGCCATGCTTCATTTTCATTACACAAAATACTCCCATCATGCACAACCCCGGTTTCAGCCAAGCAATTGGTTAATAAGTTTTAACGTGCTTCATCTTTTTCGACTCTTACGCAATACATGAGCGCAAGCCATGGACATAGCACTATGGTGGTATAAGGTGGTGGTTGTGAGGACAAAAAGAGGGAGAAGATAGTCTCACATCAACTAGGCGTATCAACGGGCTATGGAGATACCCATCAATAGATATCAATGTGAGTGAGTAGGGATTGCCATGCAACGGATGTACTAGAGCTATAAATATATGAAACCTCAACAAAAGAAACTAAGTGGGTGTGCATCCAACTTGCTTGCTCATGAAGACCTAGGGCATTTTGAGGAAGCCCATCATTGGAATATACAAGCCAAGTTCTCTAATGAAAAATTCCCACTTAGTATATGAAAGTGACAACATAGGAGACTCTCTATCATGAAGATCATGGTGCTACTTTGAAGCACAAGTGTGGAAAAAGAGATAGTAGCATTGTCCCTTCTCTCTTTTTCTCTAATTTTTTTCTTTCTTTTTTTCTTTTTTTTCCCTTTTTTTCTTTTTGGCCTTTTTTTGCCCTTTCTCTTTGTTTTTCTTTTTTTTGTAAAGTCCGAAGTCTCATCCCGACTTGTGGGGGAATCATAGTCTTCATCATCCTTTCCTCACTGAGACAATGCTCTAATAATTAAGATCATCACACTTTTATTGATTTACAACTCAAGAATTACAACTCAAAGCTAGAACAAGATACGACTCTATATGAATGCCTCTGGCGGTGTACCGGGATATGCAATGAATCAAGAGTGACATGTATGAAAATTATGAAGGTGTCCTTGCCACAAATACGATGTCAACTACATGATCATGCAAAGAGCAATGTGACAATGATGAAGTGTGTCATAATAAATAGAACGGTGGAAAGTTGCATGGCAATATATCTTGGAATGGCTATGGAAATGCCATAATAGGTAGGTATGGTTGCTGTTTTGAGGAAGGTAAATAATGGGTACATGATACCGGCGAAAGTTGCATGGTATAATAGAGGCTAGCAAAGTGGAAGGATGAGTGTGCGTATATCCATGGACTCACATTAGTCATAAAGAACTCATATAATTATTTCAAAAGTCTACTTGCCCTCGAAGCAAAGTACTACTACGCATGCTCCTAGGGGAAGGGTTGGTAGGAGTTAACCATCGTGCGATCCCGACCTCCACTCATAAGGAAGACAATCAAACGAGCACCTCATGTAACAAATTTGTCACACAACTTTTACCATACGTGCATTCTACGGGACTTGCCAACTTCAACATAAGTATTTCTCAATTTCATAATTACCCACTAGCATGACTCTAACATTACTACCTCTATATCTCAAAACAATTGTCAAGCATCAAATTGATCCTGGTGTTTTGTGCACTTTCTATGATAGTTTTTATTATACCCAACTTGGATGCTCATCATTCTAGGACCAAATTTGTAACCATAGCAAATACCATGCTGTTCTAAAAGAATCTCAAAATAATAAGTGAAGCATGAGAGACTAGCAATTTCTTCAAAATTAAGCCACCGACATTCTCTAAAAGATATAGGTGAAGCACTAGAGCAAAAACTATCAAGCTCAAAAGATATGAGTGAAGCACATAGAGTATTCTAGCAAACTCTAATCAAGTGGGCTTCTCCCAAAAGGTGTGTACAACAAGTATGATTGTGGTAAACTAAATATCAAAGACTAATATAATACACGACGCTCCAAGCAAAACACATATCATGTGGTGAATAAAAATATAGCTCCAAGTAAAGTTACCAATGAACGGAGACGAAAGAGGGGATGCCTTCCCGGGGCATCCCCAAGCTTAGGCTTTTGGCTATTCTTGAATATCTTGGGGTGCCTTGGGCATACCCAAGCTTAGGCTCTTGCCACTCCTTATTCCATAGTCCATCAAAGCTTTACCCAAAACTTGAAACTTCACAACACAAAACTCAACAGGAAATCTTATAAGCTCCGTTAGTGAAAGAAAACAAAACCACCACATAAGGTACTGTAATGAACTCATTCTTTATTTATTTTGGTGTTAAACCTACTGTATTCCAACTTCTATATGGTTTATAAACTATTTTACTAGCTATAGATGCATCAAAATAAGAAAACAACACACGAAAAACAGAATCTGTCAAAAACAGAACAGTCTATAGTAATCTGTATCAAACGTATACCTCTCGAACTCCAAATATCGTACCTAATTAGGAAGTCCTAAAAAATTGGTGTACCAATCCGGAACAAAAAGAATCAGATCAGAAGCACGTTTCTGTGAATTAAAAAAACTAATTTAATGGGTGCAAAAGTTTTTGATTCTCAGCAGGATCAACACAACTATCACCGTAAGCTATCCTAAAGGTCTTACTTGGCACTATATTGAAATAAAAGCTATCAAACATGATTAATACAGTAGCATAATCATGTGAACACACAAAAACAGTAAGGGTAAATATTGGGTTGTCTCCCAACAAGCGCTTTTCTTTAATGCCTTTCTAGCTAGCCATAATGATGCTCACATAAAAGATAAGAACTGAAGCATAACAGGAGCATCAAGAAGCATATGACTAGCACATTTAAGTCTAATCCACTTCCTATGCATAGGGATTTTGTGAGCAAACAACTTATGGGGACAATAATCAACTAGCATTAGAAGGTAACACAAGCATAGCTTCAAGATTTTCAACACATAGAGAGGAAACTTGATATTATTGCAACTCCTACAAGCATATGTTCCTCCCTCATAATAATTTTCAGTAGCATCATGAATGAATTCAACAATATAACCAGCACATAAAGCATTCTTTTCATGATCTACAAGAATAGAAAATTTACTACTCTCCACATAAGCAAATTTCTTCACATGAATAGTAGTGGGAGCAAACTCAACAAAATAATTATCATGTGAGGCATAATCCAATTGAAAACTAAAATCATGATAACAAGTTTCATGGTTATCATTATTCTTAATAGCATACAAGTCATCACAATAATCATCATAGATAGCAACTTTGTTCTCATAATCAATTAGAAGCTCTTCCGAAATAGTGGATTCATCACTAAATAAAGTTGACACTCTTCCAAATCCACTTTCATGTATATAATCATCATAAATAGGAGGCATGCTTTCATCATAATAAATTTGCTCATCAAAACTTGGGGGTCAAAAAATATCATCTTCATCAAACATAGCTTCCCCAAGCTTGTGGCTTTGCATATCATTAGCATCATGGATATTCAAGCAATTCATACTAACAACATTGCAATCATGCTCATCATTCAAAGATTTAGTATCAAACATTTTATAGACTTCTTCTTCTAGCACTTGAGCACAATTTTCCTTTTCATCATAATTACGAAAGATATTAAAAAGATGAAGCGTACGAGACAAACTCAATTCCATTTTTTGTAGTTTTGTTTTATGAATTAAACTAGTGATAAAACAAGAAACAAAAATATTCGATTGCAAGATCTAAAGATATACCTTCAAGCACTCACCTCCCCAGAAAAGAGCTTGATGTCTACAACACAACCTTCTTCTTGTAGACGTTGTTGGGCCTGCAAGTGCATAGGTTTGTAGGACAGTAGCAAATTTTCCTCAAGTGGACGACCTAAGGTTTATCAATCCGTGGAAGGCGTAGGATGAAGATGGTCCCTCTCAAACAACCCTGCAACCAAATAACAAAGAGTCTCTTGTGTCCCCAACACACCAAATACAATGGAAAATTGTATAGGTGCACTAGTTCGGTGAAGAGATGGTGATACAAGTGCAATATGGATGGTAGATAAAGGTTTTTATAATCTGAAAATATAAAAACAGCAAGGTAACTAATGATAAAAGTGAGCATAAACAGTATTGCAATGGTAGGAAACAAGGCCTAGGGTTCATACTTTCACTAGTGCAAGTTCTCTCCACAATAATAACATAGATAGATCATATAAAAATCCCTCAACATGCAACAAAGAGTCACTCCAAAGCCACTAATAGCGGAGAACAAACAAAGAGATTATGGTAGGGTACGAAACCACCTCAAAGTTATTCTTTTTGATCAAACTATTTAAGAGTCCGTACTAGAATAACACCTTAAGACACAAATCAACCAAAACCCTAATGTCACCTACACATTCCATTGTCACCTCAAGTATCTGTGGGCATGATTATACAATATGCATCACACAACCTGAGATTCATCTATTCAACCAACACAAAGTACTTCAAAGAGTGCCCCAAAGTTTCTACTGGAGAATCAAGACGAAAACGTGTGCCAACCACTCTGCATAGGTTCATGGGCGGAACCCGCAAGTTGATCACCAAAACATACATCAAGTGGATCACGTGAATATCCCATTGTCACTATAGATAAGCACGACAAGACATACATAAAGTGTTCTCAAATCCTTAAAGACTCAATCCGACAAGACAACTTCAAAGGGAAAACTCAATTCATCACAAGAGAGTAGAGGGGGGAGAAACATCATAAGATCCAACTATAATAGCAAAGCTCGCGATACATCAAGATCGTGCCATTGAGAGAACACGAGAGAGAGAGAGAGAGAGCTCAAACACATAGCTACTGGTACATACCCTCAGCCCCGAGGGTGAACTACTCCCTCCTCGTCATGGATAGCACCGGGATGATGAAGATGGCCACCAGTGATGGGTTCCCCCTCCGGTAGGGTGCCGGAACGGGCTCCCAAGAGGTTTTTGGTGGCTATAGAGCCTTGCGGCGGCGGAACTCCTGATCTATCTTCTGTTTCGATATTTTTAGGGTACGTGGACTTATATAGGCGAAAGAAGTCGGTCGGAGGAGCCTCGAGGGGCCCAGGAGATAGGGGGCATGCCCAAGGGGGTGGGCGCGCCCTCCTATCTCCTGGCTTCCACAAGCCTTCCCTGGCTTGAACTCCAAGTCTCCCGGATCATATTCTTTCCAAAAATAACGCTCCCGAAGGTTTCATTTCGTTTGGACTCCATTTGATATTCCTTTTCTTCGAAATACTAAAATAGACAATAAAACAGCAATATGGGCTGGGCCTCCGGTTAGTATGTTAGTCCCAAAAATGATATAAATGTGTAAAATAAAGCCCATAAACATCCAAAAGGGGTAATATAATAGCATGGAACAATCAAAAATTATAGATACGTTGAAGACGTATCAGTGCCCAGTATCACGCCAAGGCTACCTTCTCAAGAAGGTATGAACACCACCCCACCTACCAAATTACCTGCACCTCTCGTGACGGGTGATAGCGGAAAACGCTATAGAGAGCCTTCATTAGTGCCAGATGAAGTCGCCCCCACTGTTAAAGAAGAAAATGTTGATGATGACATGGAGGATGATGATGAGGACCCAAACAAGTTCAATACCGCCAATGATGATCGAGGATTGATGGCTCAGGACGACAAAGACTTAGGCTATGAGCGTGGAGATGATGACTTGATGCTGCCTGATTTGCCGGAGCCGGAACATCCTAAGGCGGAATGCAAAAAGTCTCTCTTCAAGCGATCCTTGCAGGAGACACCTCCAGATGCCGCTTGTACCCAGAAACCCCCGAGGGCCGTCCATTGCTTAGCCCGACGACACTTGGGGTGCTGGTTAGGGAAGGTATGGTGGGATCACTACCGCCACATGGTGGTACGTCCATTTTGCATCATGCTTTTATATTGATATTTATCGCATTATGGGTTGTTATTTCACGTTATGTCACAATACTTATGGCTATTCTCTCTTATTTTACAAGGTTTACATGAAGAGGGAGAATGCCGGCAGCTGGAATTCTGGGCTGGAAAAGGAGCAAATATTGAAGGGCTATTCTGCGCAACTCCAAAAGTCCTGAAACTCCACGGAATACCTTAAAATAAATAAAGAAAATCATCGCCAAAGATGAAGGCCAGGGGGCCCACACCCTGCTCACGAGGGTGGGGGGCGCGCCCCTCCCCCCTGGGCGCGCCCCTACCTCGTGGGCCCCCTGGTGGCTCTCCGACGTCCATCTTCTCCTATATGAAGTCTTTCGATGAGAAAAAAATAAAAAGCAACCTTTCGGGACGAGACCCCGCCGCCATGAGGCAGAACCTTGGCGGAACCAATCTAGGGCTCCGGCAGAGCTGTTCTGCCGGGGACACTTCCCTCCGGGAGGGGGAAATCATCGCCATCATCATCACCAACGCTCCTCTCATCGGGAGAGGGCAATCTCCATCAACATCTTCACCAGCACCATCTCATCTCCAAACCCTAGTTCATCTCTTGTATCCAATTCTTGTCTCCAAGTCCGGGATTGGTGCTAGTAGGTTGCTAGTAGTGTTGATTACTCCTTGTAGTTGATGCTAGTTGGTTTATTTGGTGGAAGATCATATGTTCAGATCCTTTATGCATATTATTACCCCTCTGATTATGAACATGAATATGCTTTGTGAGTAGTTACGTTTGTTCCTGAGGACACGGGAGAAGTCTTGCTATTAGTAGTCATGTGAATTTGGTATTCGTTCGATATTTTGATGAGATGTATGCTGTCTAACCTCTAGTGGTGTTATGTGAACGTCGACTACATAACACTTCACCATTATTTGGGCCTAGAGGAAGGCATTGGGAAGTAATAAGTAGATGATGGGTTGCTAGAGTGACAGAAGCTTAAACCCTAGTTTATGCATTGCTTCATAAGGGGCTGATTTGGATCCATATGTTTCATGCTATGGTTAGGTTTACCTTAATACTTTTGTTGTAGTTGCGGATGCTTGCAATAGAGGTTAATCATAAGTGGGATGCTTGTTCAAGTAAGAACAGCACCCAAGCACCGGTCCACCCACATATCAAATTATCAAAGTACCGAACGCGAATCATATGAGCGTGATGAAAACTAGCTTGACGATATTCCCATGTGTCCTCGGGAGCGCTTTTCCTATTATAAGAGTTTGTTCCGGCTTGTCCTTTGCTACAAAAAGGATTGGGCCACCTTGCTGCACCTTATTTAATTTTGTTACTTGTTGCTCGTTACAATTTATCTTATCACAAAACTATCTGTTACCACTTATTTCAGTACTTGCAGAGAATACCTTGCTGAAAACCGCTTATCATTTCCTTCTGCTCCTCGTTGGGTTCGACACTCTTACTTATCGAAAGGACTACGATAGATCCCCTATACTTGTGGGTCATCAAGACTCTTTTCTGGCGCCGTTGCCGGGGAGTGTAGCGCCTTTGGTAGGTGGAATTTGGTAAGGAAAAATTTATATAGTGTGCTGAAATTTTCTGTCACTTGTTACTATGGAAAGTAATTCTTTGAGGGGCTTGTTCGGGGTATCTTCACCCCTTCCAGTAGAGCAAAGAGTTGCCCCTCAACCTACTGAACCTATTGAAAATGAAACTCCTTTTGAATTTCCTTCGGGTATCATGGAAAAACTGCTGGCTAATACTTTTACAGGAGATGGAACAAAGCATCCTGACGAGCATCTTCGCTATGTGGATGATATTTGTGGACTATTTAAGCTTGCAGGTATACCCGATGATGTTGTTAAGAAGAAGGCTTTTCCTTTATCTTTGAAGGAAGACGCATTGACATGGTATAGGCTATGTGATACGAGATCATGGAACTATAAAAGAGTGAAATTGGAATTTCATCAAAAGTATTACCCTATGCATCTTGTTCATCATGATCGCAATTATATATATAATTTTTGGCCTCACGGAAGGAGAAAGCATCGCTCAAGCTTGGGGAGGCTTAAATCAATGATATATTCATGCCCCAATCATGACCTCTCAAGAGAAACAATTCTTCAGAATTTTTATGCTCGGCTTTCTGATAACAATTGCACCATGCTCGATAATTCTTGTGTTGGCTCTTTTATGATGAAGACTATTGAATTCAGATGGGATTTATTGGATAGAATTAAACGCAACTCTGAAGATTGGGACCTCGACGAAGGTAAGGAATCAGGTATGACACCTAAGTTTGATTGTGTTAAATCTTTTATGGATACCGATATTTTCCGTAAGTTTAGCACTAAATATGGACTTGACTCTGAGATAGTAGCTTCTTTCTGTGAATCTTTTGCTACTTATGTTGATCTCCCTAAGGAGAAGTGGTTTAAATATCATCCTCCCATAGAAGTAAAAGTAGCTGCACCTATTAAAGTTGAAGAAAAGACTATCACTTATAATGATCCTATTGTTCCCACCTCTTATGTTGAGAAACCACCTTTCCCTGTTAGAGTAAAGGATCATGCTAAAGCTTCAACTGTTGTTCGTAAAAGCAATATCAGAACTTATGTACCTCCTTAGCAAGTTAAAGTAGAACCCAATATTGCAATTGTTAAAGATTTCTTGTCTGATAATATTGATGGGCATGTTATTCAGTTCAAAGGTGAAACTGCTAGAATTGCTAAACCTTGTGCTAAAGATAAACATAGACCTGTGGTAGGCGTGCCTGTTATTTCTGTTAAAATAGGAGATCATTGTTACCATGGCTTATGTGATATGGGTGCGAGTGCTAGTGTTATACCACATACTTTATACGAAGAAATTAAGAATGAAATTGCACCTGCTGAATTAGAAGGTATTGATGTCACAATTAAAATTGCCAATAGAGATACTATTTCACCAATTGGGATTGTTAGAGATGTTGAAGTCTTGTGTGGGAAAACTAAATATCCTGCTGATTTTCTTGTTCTTACTTCTCCGCAAGATAACTTTTGTCCCATTATATTTGGTAGACCCTTCTTGAATACTGTTAATTCTACGATAGACTGCAAAAAGAATGTTGTAACTGTTGGCTTGGATGATATGGTTCATGAGTTCAATTTCTCTAAATTTAGTAAACAACATTGTGAGGAAGAATTGCCTAGTAAGGATGAAATTATTGGTCTTGCTTCTATTGCCGTACCTCCCAGTGATCCTTTGGAACATTATTTGCTAGACCATGAAAATGATATGTTTATGAATGAAAGAAGGGAAATAGATGAAGTATTCTTTAAATAGGAACCTATTCTGAAACACAATTTGCCCTGTTGAAATCCTAGGGGATCCTCCTCCACCCAAGGGTGATCCCGTGTTTGAGCTTAAACCGTTGCCTAATAATCTTAAGTATGCTTATCTTGATGAAAAGAAAATATATCCTGTTATTATTAGTGCTAACCTTTCAGAGCATGAAGAAGAAAGATTACTAAAAACTCTGAAGAAGCACCGTGCCGCTATTGGATATACTCTTGATGATCTTAAGGGCATTAGTCCCACTCTATGTCAGCATAAAATAAATTTGGAAGCGGATGCCAAACCAGTTTGTGATCCTCAACGATGTTTGAATCCTAAAATGAAAGAAGTGGTAAGAAAGGAAATACTCAAGCTTCTGGAGGCAGGTATAATTTATCTCGTTGCTGATAGTCAGTGGGTAAGTCCTGTCCATTGCGTCCCTAAGAAGGGAGGTATTACTGTTGTCCCTAATGACAAAGATGAATTGATCCCGCAAAGAATTATCACAGGTTATAGGATGGTAAGTGATTTCCACAAATTAAATAAAGCTACTAAGAAAGATCATTACCCCTTACCTTTTATTGATCAAATGCTAGAAAGATTATGCAAACATACACATTATTGCTTTCTAGATGGTTATTCTGGTTTCTCTCAAATACCTGTGTCAGCTAAAGATCAATCAAAGACTACTTTTACATGCCCTTTTGGTACTTTTGCCTATAGACGTATGCCTTTTGGTTTATGTAATGCACCTGCTACCTTTCAAAGATGCATGATGGCTATATTCTCTGACTTTTGTGAAAAGATTTGTGAGATTTTCATGGACGATGTTTCTGTTTATGGTTCCTCTTTCGATGATTGCTTGAGCAATCTTGATCGAGTTTTGCAGAGATGTGAACAAACTAATCTTGTCTTGAATTGGGAAAAGTGCCACTTTCTGGTTAATGAAGGTATTGTTTTGGGACACAAAGTTTCTGAAGGAGGTATTGAAGTTGATAAAGCCAAGGTTGATGCTATCGAAAAGATGCCATGTCCCAAGGACATCAAAGGTATAAGAAGTTTCCTTGGTCACGCTGGATTTTATAGGAGGTTCATTAAGGACTTCTCAAAAATTTCTCGGCCTCTCACTAATTTATTACAAAAAGATGTACCATTTGTCTTTGATGATGATTGTGTAGAAGCATTTGAAATACTTAAGAAAGCATTAGTCTCTGCACCTATTGTTCAGCCACCTGATTGGAATTTACCCTTTGAAATTATGTGTGATGCTAGTGATTATGCTGTAGGTGGTGTTCTAGGGCAAAGAGTTGATAAGAAGTTAAATGTTATCCATTATGCTAGTAAGACTCTAGACAATGCTCAAAGAAATTATGCTACTACCGAAAAGGAACTTTTAGCAGTTGTATTTGCTTGTGACAAATTCAGACCCTATATTGTTGATTCTAAAGTAACTATTCACACTGATCAAGCTTCTATTAAATATCTTATGGAAAAGAAAGATGCTAAACCTAGACTTATTAGATGGGTTCTCTTGCTGCAAGAATTTGATTTGCATATTGTTGATAGAAAAGGAGCTGAGAACCCCGTTGCAGATAACTTATCTAGGTTAGAGAATGTTTTTGATGACCCACTACCTATTGATGATAGCTTTCCTGATGAACAATTAAATGTCATAAGCACTTCTCATAGCACTCCATGGTATGCTGATTATGCTAATTATATTGTTGCTAAATTTATACCACCTAGCTTCACATACCAACAAAAAAAGTTCTTTTATTATTTAAGGCATTACTTTTGGGATGACCCACATCTTTATAAAGAAGGGGTAGATGGTGTTATTAGACGTTGTGTACCTGAGCATGAACAGGAACAGATCCTACGCAAGTGTCACTCCGAAGCTTATGGAGGACACCACGCTGGAGATAGAACTGCACATAAGGTATTGCAATCTGGTTTTTATTGGCCTACTCTCTTCAAGGATGCTCGTAAGTTTGTTTTATCTTGTGATGAATGTCAAAGAATTGGAAATATTAGTAGACGTCAAGAAATGCCTATGAATTATTCACTTGTTATTGAACCATTTGATGTTTGGGGCTTTGATTATATGGGACCTTTTCCTGCCTCTAATGGATATACACATATTTTAGTTGCTGTTGATTATGTTACTAAGTCGGTAGAAGCTATTCCAACTAGTAGTGCTGATCATAACACTTCTATTAAAATGCTTAAGGAAGTTATTTTTCCGAGGTTTGGAGTCCCTAGATATTTAATGACTGATGGTGGTTCACACTTTATTCATGGTGCTTTCCGTAAAATGCTTGCTAAATATGACGTTAATCATAGAATTGCATCTCCATATCACCCACAGTCTAGTGGTCAAGTAGGATTGAGTAATAGAGAGCTCAAATAAATTTTGCAAAAGACTGTTAATAGGTCTAGAAAGAATTGGTCCAAGAAACTTGATGATGCATTATGGGCCTATAGAACTACATATAAGAATCCTATGGGTATGTCTCCGTATAAAATGGTTTATGGAAAAGCATGTCACTTACCTCTTGAACTAGAACATAAGGCATATTGGGCTATTAAAGAGCTCAACTATGATTTCAAACTTGCCGGTGAGAAGAGGTTATTTGATATTAGCTCACTTGATGAATGGAGAACCCAAGCCTATGAAAATGCCAAGTTGTTTAAAGAAAAAGTTAAAATATGGCATGACAAAAGGATACAAAAGCGTGAGTTTAATGTAGGTGATTATGTATTGCTATACAACTCCCGTTTAAGATTTTTTGCAGGAAAACTTCTCTCTAAATGGGAAGGTCCCTACGTTATAGAGGCGGTCTATCGTTCCGGTGCCATAAAAATAAACAACTTCGCAGGCACAAATCCGAAGGTGGTAAACGGTCAAAGGATCAAACACTATATCTCAGGTAATCCTAGAAATGTTGAAACTAATATTATTGAAACCGTAACCCCGGAGGAATACATAAGGGACACTTTCCAGAAGGTTCCAGACTCTGTAAAAGGAATAGATATGTGTTACGGAAAGTAAACCGACTCCAAAACAAATTATAAAGCAATATTACTCCATTTTGGAATATTTAGAAAAACAGAAAAATAAGTAGCAGTCCGGGGAGGACACGAGGCCTCCACGAGGGTGAAGGGCGCGCCCCCTCCCCCTGGGCGCGCCCCTCTACCTCGTGAGCACCTCGTGTGCCCTCCGGACTCTGTTTTCTTGCACGATACGTATTTTGTGCGGTAAAAATTCATTATATATTCTCCCGATGGTTTTGACTCCCGTATCACGCAAATATCCTCTGTTTTCGCTTCGAGCTGTTTCTGTTGCAGATCTGAGGATTCCGGGGACTCGATCATCCTTCTATGAGGGTGAGCCTATGCCATGGAAGGTGGACGACAAGCTTGTATCATCTACAATACCTCGACCGCCAACAATGAAGGAGACATAATCAGATGGGTATGGGCACTCCCCTTGGCAACTGCCAAGCTTGGGGGAGGTGCCCCGGTATCGTATCACCATCACAACTTCTACATTTACCGTTTTTCTTAGTTCGATCATATTAGTAGTATCTTGATTTAGTAGAATAAAGTCATGGCATGATTTAGTTTTGAAGTTTTGCTTTATGATCCCTCTATGCAATCGAGTCCGTGAGCTATATTTAATAAAGATTAGTGTTGAGTCAAGGGCTTGATTACTTTGCCATGATCTTGAGTGAATAAAAGAAGAGAATAAAAAGAAACAAAGAGCTCATATTGATCTTATTGAAAGTAATGAATTCACATAGAAAGAGTATGATGATTAAAAATTGTTGGGAGTTGGCAAATATAGCTTTGGTCATCGTTGCAATTAATAGGAAGTAATAAGGACAGAGAGGTTTCACATATAGATATATTGTCATTGCCATCTTTTATGATTGGGAACACTCATTAAAATATGACATGCTAAAGAGTTTATGTTGGACATGGAAGACAACATAATGAGTTATGTTTTCTTATATCTGAGATAAAGTATGTTGTCATGGTTCCTCTAACATGTTGAGCTTGCCTTTCCCCCTCATGCTAGCCAAATTCTCAGCACCAAGTAGAGATACTACTTGTGCTTCCAAATATCCTTAAACTAGTTTAGCCATGAGAGTCCACCATATCTAGCCATGAGAGTCCACCATATCTACCTATGGATTGAGTCATCAGTGCAAGCAATAAAAATTGCTCTCTAAATATGCATGACTTATTAGTGCAGAGAAATAAGCTTTGTACGAACTTGTTGTGGACGCAGTAAAAGCGACGGACTGCATAATAAAGGTTCACATACAAGGGGCAATATAAAGTGACATTCTTTTGCATTAAGATTTTGTGCATCCAACCATAAAAGTGCATGGCAACCTCTGCTTCCCTCTGCCTATCTTTTATTATTATCCTCTACTTTATGCAAGAGTCACGATGATCTTCACCTTTCCTTTTTCATTTTATCCTTTGGCAAGCCCAACATGTTGGAAAGAACGTGATATATATATATATATATAATTGGATGTAGGGGAGTATGAATTATTATTGTTGACATTACCCTTGAGGTAAAAGGTTGTGGGGCAAAACTATAAGCCCCTATCTTTCTCTGTGTCCGGTTAAAACTCGTAACCACAAGTATTGCGTGAGTGTTAGCAATTATGAAGGACTAAGTGATAGTTGAGTATGTGGACTTGCTTTTTAAGCTCTGACATAGACTCTTTCCGATGTTATGATAAATTGCAATTGCTTCAATGACTGAGGGTATAATTTGTTGGTGCTCAATAAGGTTCTGATTCATACTTTGGCTTTGTGAAAAGATCATCACTTTAACATAAGCAATCATATGACAAAATTTATATATGTGGCTGTTATGAGAATAATCACAATGCCTTCATGTCCGTATTTTATCTTTTATCGACGCCTCTACCTCTAAACATGAGGACATATTTATTGTTATCGGCTTTTCGCTTGAGGACAAGCGAGGTCTAAGCTTGGGGGAGTTGATACGTCCATTTTGCATCATGCTTTTATATTGATATTTATCGCATTATGGGCTGTTATTTCACGTTATGTCACAATACTTATGGCTATTCTCTCTTATTTTACAAGGTTTACATGAAGAGGGAGAATGCCGGCAGCTGGAATTCTGGGCTGGAAAAGGAGCAAATATTGAAGGGCTATTCTGCACGACTCCAAAAGTCCTGAAACGCCATGGAATACCTTAAAATAAATAAAGAAATATCATCGCCAAAGATGAAGGCCAGGGGGCCCACACCCTGCTCACGAGGGTGGGGGCGCGCCCCTCCCCCCAGGGCGCGCCCCCCTACCTCGTGGGCCCCCTGGTGGCTCTTCGATGTCCATCTTCTCCTATATGAAGTCTTTCGATGAGAAAAGACTAACAAGCAACCTTTCGGGACGAGACTCCGCCGCCACGAGGCGGAACCTTGGCGGAACCAATCTAGGGCTCCGGCAGAGCTATTCTGCCGGGGACACTTCCCTCGGGGAGGGGGAAATCATCGCCATCATCATCACCAGCGCTCCTCTCATCGGGAGAGGGCAATCTCCATCAACATCTTCATCAGCACCATCTCATCTCCAAACCCTAGTTCATCTCTTGTATCCAATTCTTGTCTCCAAGTCCGGGATTGGTGCTAGTAGGTTGCTAGTAGTGTTGATTACTCCTTGTAGTTGATGCTAGTTGGTTTATTTAGTGGAAGATTATATGTTCAGATCCTTTATGCATATTATTACCCCTCTGATTATGAACATGAATATGCTTTGTGAGTAGTTACGTTTGTTCCTGAGGACACGGGAGAAGTCTTGCTATTAGTAGTCATGTGAATTTGGTATTCATTCGATATTTTGATGAGATGTATGTTGTCTAACCTCTAGTGGTGTTATGTGAACGTCGACTACATACCACTTCACCATTATTTGGGCCTAGAGGAAGGCATTGGGAAGTAATAAGTAGATGATGGGTTGCTAGAGTGACAGAAGCTTAAACCCTAGTTTATGCGTTGCTTCGTAAGGGGCTGATTTGGATCCATATGTTTCATGCTATGCTTAGGTTTACCTTAATACTTTTCTTGTAGTTGCGGATGCTTGCAATAGAGGTTAATCATAAGTGGGATGCTTGTTCAAGTAAGAACAACACCCAAGCACCGGTCCACCCACATATCAAATTATCAAAGTACCGAACTCTAATCATATGAGCGTGATGAAAACTAGCTTGACGATATTCCCATGTGTCCTCGGGAGCGCTTTTCCTATTACAAGAGTTTGTTCCGGCTTACCCTTTGCTAAAAAAAGGATTGGGCCGCCTTGTTGCACCTCATTTACTTTTGTTACTTGTTGCTCGTTACAATATCTTATCACAAAACTATCTGTTACCACTTATTTCAGTACTTGCAGAGAATACCTTGCTAAAAACCGCTTATCATCTCCTTCTGCTCCTCGTTGGGTTCGACACTCTTACTTATCGAAAGGACTACGATAGATCCCCTATACTTGTGGGTCATCACCCGGCAAGAAGCAAAGGAGGAGACTAGAAAAGAAAGGCCTTTTAGGCAGCACAGCTGCTTCAAGCAGCCAGCCACCTCTGAAGCCCCGGGTGGTAGACAGAATACCCGTCGAAGGTAAGAAGCGCTCCCATGTCGTCGGCGACCTGATCCTACCGGCCAAATCGCTAGAGCACATACTAAGCAATGATCTAAGGAGACTCCATGAAGATGTGCTGGCCAGAGAGAAAAGCCTTCTAATCGCGGAAAAACCTGGATACTCGCTTTAAGCGGCTAAGGTGTCGGATGGGAAGTTGTACATCGACAACTGGCCTGTGAATGAGTTCATCCTGCGATTTGACTACATCTACCACATGTTCCACATGACCAAGTTGGATTTCCAGTTCATCCGCATGTATGCGCTGGATCTGAACTACTTCATCAGGGTCGAAAACATCAAATATATCTGCGTCGCGGACCCGTAATATATGCACGAGAGCTTCTTGGAAGTTTGCAAAGAGCACCATGACTATGTGATCAAGTACCTCGGCGAATTCATGATCGCTAATAAGGACAAGGAAGCGATTCTCATGCCTTATCATCCCACGTAAGTCATCCGCACATATCCTTTCGTAAGTGTTAAGCATTCCTTTGCAAGCATGGAGGCTAATTTGAGGTGTACTTAACTTGCGCAGCGGGGGGCGGGGGGGCGCCGTCCTCATCGCTCTGTACGCAGAATACTCCCATGCTATGTACTTGGACTCATCGAAGAACCTCAGGAAAAAGGATTACAAGCACATAAAGAGTGTTCTCGATAGTGCCCTGTTAACCTTCAGCCTATCTGGTGGATATATCAAGGCGAAAAAGTACAGGAATCGCGGGCTGGCTTTCAGTCATAAGACCGACTTTTGCTGCATCCAGTAACCGCACACCAGTATGGATGATGGATTCTACCTCATGCATCACCTGCTCGAGTACAGAAGGGATAATAGACGCCTCTGCATGTCACCTACTACCAATGATGCTGAGATTGTCAGATGGGCCACAAGCATAGGTAGTACACTGGATCATAGAATCAGAGCTGAGTTTTATCATGTACAGTGTGAACTTGCCCAAGTGATCATGAAGGAGGTCCTCGAACCAACATGGATGTTCTACCATGGGCCAATCACGCGGGAAGATGTCGGAGCACTGCTACTCGCTAAGCGTCTAGACCTAAAGCCTTTCAAGAAGCTCGGGTGCTTCCTACCTGACAATAAAGATTGGACCACCGACATGGAGGACTGATTGTTGATGACAATGCATGTTTCACTACTGTCTTTTTCTATGGCAAACTTTGAATTTATGCACGGCGAAACTATGTGATGTAACTAAACTGTGGTCCTGAACAAGCATAGATCGCTCTAGTTAATTAGTTTGGGTATGAGGAACTTCATCATTTATGTTTACTATTGGTTGCTTGTATTTTGCTAATTATGCCTCTTTGTTTTCTTAAGTACATTATGTTACATATTGTCGTTCAATTCATCAACTCACGATGGAGGTACATAGATCAGAGATGGCGAAGGGCTACTATGCCATGTACGTTGGGAGGGTTCCAGAGTCTACTACCACTGGCCAGCCGCTCAGGCCCGGGTGCATAGGTACCCGGGTGCCAGCCACAGAGGGTTTGACAGCAGAGCCGAAGCGGAAAGTAGTTACTTAAGGTGGACACACCAGCATGAGCAGGGGCGGGATCACCGGTGCTACATAGTCGCGCTCTTGCTCATGTTGATCGCTCTTGTCTTCTACATCATGGTTTAGATAGAGATGATGAAACTTGTGTGTGCGCCATGACCATGCAGTTGCACTTATTCGAGACATGACATGATTGCACTTGTGTATCACTATTTTCGAGATGTGATGATATTTGTGTTGAATGATGATAATGATGATGGTATGACGAGACTACACTATGTCTATGATATGATGAGAATAGTGTATGTTTAGTATGATCTGATGAAACTATTGTATAGAGCCTATATAAATACACTACAAATATGTAGGGGGTGCGGTTCGGTGAAAGGGGGAACATTAGCAGTAGTGCTGGAAGGAACCTACCAGTAGCGCTCGCTTAGCAGTAGCGCTTCATGTGAAAAAGCGCTACTAAGAGTTATCAGTAGTGTTGGTCCTGGAAGCGCTACTGCTAACAATAATTACCAGTAGCGCTGCCCATAAAAGCGCTACTACTAAAACTTAGTTGTAGCGCGCTAGCAGGAGCGCTGGACTAAGCGCTACTGCTATGCATATTTCAAGCGCTACTACTAGGGTTTTCCCTAGTAGTGTAGCACTTGCTTGACAATGCTTGATTCTGACCAGAACCATGGAAAAATTTCATAGGGCAAAAGGAGTCATGGATTGAGCCAAAAATTGGTAGAGGGAGTTGATATGGATAGGAGAATGTCCTGGAAAATTGTCAGCTTAAATGGAGCAATATAAAATATAGTTGCTTCACAAACTGAAAATCTGACCAGAAACTAAGATTTGAAGATGGGCTCAGAGAAATGAGTTACATGAGCTCAAATTTTGTGGAGAGTAAAGATTTGATCATATGAAGGACATTACAAAATTTCAACTCATTTGGATATGCCTAGCTAGTACTTCCTTCACAATGTCTTCCCTCAGACAGGAACTTTGAAAAATTGCTCAGGTATATTTAGTAAGAAAATTGAGTTGAATTTTAGCATGGTGCAATGATATGGACAGGAAAAGATGTCCAAGAAGTTTGGGGTCAATTGGGTAAAGATAAATAGCACTTGCTTTGCAAAGTGCCATTTAGGGCAGAATAGAAAAATAATTATTGGAGGATTATTTTTGAACATGGCAATGAAATGTTTTGCCATATTTGAGCAAGATATGACACAAAAAATGTATGAGAATTTTTTGGGAATTTTTGGAGTGACAAAAAGATGGGTTGCTTCACAACTTAGGGCATATAGGATAGTTCCTTTATCAGAAAAGGAACACTCCCAATAAAAGAGTATTGGGATTTGGGCTAGGATGCAAATGACATGATCTAGGGATTATAATAAGGATGAAAAGCCACTATAAAACATAGGAAGACAAGATCTTCCCAAGTTTTGGAACCACATAGCCACAGAAAAGCAATTCAAATCAAGCAATCCAAGAAAATCAAAGAAAAAAGAAAAGGGCAAAATCCAGGGTGTTACACACACACACACACACCATATAGAGCAATGCTATCCATAAAAATAACAAATTTGCCAATTTAAATATCTGACTGTAGAAATAATGACAAAAATAAAAATTCCACTTGAAATACAAGTTTACTATGTGAAATTAAATAATATATGCATTAAACACTAAACAATGAAATCAATGATGACCACTAAACTTGAAAATCACGCCCAGAAAATAAGAATAACATTTTCATCCAGTTATACATAATATTGGAAATTAACCCTACCAATTCAGATTTCATCTTCGTGAACCAGGAATTAGAGAAACCCACATATGCATCACTTGCGATTCTTTTGAGTGGTATTTGCAGAGAGATTGAAAAGTTTGCTTGACATACTCTTTCGCCCCTAGTGACGGAGTGGCCTAGGGCGATAGAACGCTACGAGATTAATGCACTGGAAAAAAATAAGATCATCATCCCCGCATGCGGCTCTTCCCATTGGCTGCCTGGTTGCCGCTCCTGCAAGGATTCGTCGATCCCAATTCGTGTCCACATGGACTGAAGCATGGATGAATGAACGAAGGAACTAGTACCTTTGGATCGAGCATTGTGGACGGGAAGAGAGGACCGGTGACTATGCGTGACTTGCATATGGCCCAATATTGTATGTGACTTGCATAACGCCAAATAAGAATTTTTGGCGATCGATCTATATGTATAGGTAAATAATCGCTGCAAATTAGGGTAGGGGGAAATTAGGGGGGCAATGAAAATACTAACCATTAACTGAAATCTGAGAATGACTTGAGGGTGACTTACGTTGGCTTGGCTTCCCCAAAAGGATGTCATCGCTGCAACTTATATGCCTTCCAAGCTAGCTAGATCTACCGGTCAATAAAGAGTCAAAGCGAAATCTTCTTATAATTTGTCAGTTTTAGCAAGTCACCTTCTATGCACGTTCTTTGCTATCTTATCTTGGACACAGAATGCCTGACGTGCCGTGGCATCCACTGGCATGTGGCCCCGGGCCCACACGTCAGTAGCGCAATGTTAGTGTGACGTACGTCCACTAGTAGAAAATAGGGCTTTTGTTCGGCCAGAAAAGAGCATTAATCCCGGTTGCATTACGAACCGGGAATAATGTGAGCATTAGTCCCGGTTCGAGCGGGTAGGGCACCGTACAGGCATTAGTCCCAGTTCAAATGGGACCTTTAGTCCCGGTTGGTGCCACCAACCGGGACTAAAGGGTGCGATGCCCATTAGTACCAATTCGTGGCACCAACCGGTACTAAAGGTTAGACCTTTAGTACCGGTTGGTAGCACGAACCGGTACTAATGGGGTTTGAGGCATTAGTACCGGTTCGTGGCACGAACCGGTACTAAGGGTCCCATTTTCATACTCTACCCCCCCAGTGGATCGCCTTTTTAGTTTTGTAAAAAGCAAAATAAAATGTTAAAAACTTAAAAAATTCAAATCCTTCCAAATGTAGTTATGTTACTACATGTACTAGTTAGGAAAAATTAAAAACTTAAATTTCGACATGTTTTGCATAAAGTGTAGGGAAAATGTACAACGGCTATAACTTTTGCATATGATGTCAGAAAAAACGTATAATATATCAAAATGCTCAAAACGAAATTCCGCATCCGACTTTGACGGCCTACAGCCTGTTTGCAAATTTTTAGAATCCTCAAATTCTAAAAGGAAAAAAAGTTATGCTCAAATTTCAACTTTTTGAATTTTTGTTAAATCTGGTGAAACTATGGTCAAACTACTTATTCAAGAAGTATTAGTGTTACTAAATAATTATTCAAGAATATTAGTGTTACTAAATAATTATTTCATTTTTTTGAATTTTGGACAAATCTGGTCAAACTGTCGTCAAACAATGGTCAAACTACTTATTTAAGAAATATTAGTGTTACTAAATAAATATTTCAGTTTTTTTGAATTTTGGTCAAATCTGGTCAAACTGTGGTCAAACTATGGTCAAACTACTTATTCAAGAAATATTAGTGTTACTAATAATTATTGTTTTTTAGAACAATAGTTTCAAACTCAAATAGTGAGAGGATTGACATCTTATTATTGTCAGGAAAACAACAAGTGCAGACTTGGAAATGAGGGAGAATAGAACCCGGAAGTTAATCGTGCTCAGGCTGGAGTAGTAAGAGGATGGGTGACCGTCCGGGAAGATAGATGATTTGGAATGATGAGGGGTGATTAGAGATTAGAGGTTAAATTGAGTAGTGATGAGGGGTGATTAGAGATTAGAGGTTAAAACAATTCGGAAATTTGAAAATAAAAAAATCCAAAAAATCCAGAAAAATCATAAAATTTCCTTTAGTGTTTCCAACCGGGACTAAAGGTGGACCTCCAGGCAGCGGCCACGTGGAGGGACTTTAGTCCCGGTTCGTATAAGAACCGGGACTAAAGGGGAGGCTTTAGTAATGACCCTTTAGTCCCGGTTCCAGAACCGGGACTAAAGGCCCTTATGAACCGAGACTAAAGGCCCTTTTTCTACTAGTGGTCAGAGGATCCGACTCCTCTTATCTTATACTCAGTGGCGGAGGACGAAAAAAATTTGAGGTGAGGCGGACCCATGATAAAATGTCGTGTGTTCACATGTATATCTCACACACACATTCATCTAAAAATTTATATCACACACACACGCGCGCGCACGCACACCATATCGAGCAATGCTATCCATAAAAATAAGAAATTCGGCAATAAAAATAAGAAATAATTACCAAAATGAATATTCCACTTGAAAGACAAGTTGATTATGTGAAGTTAAATAATAAAATGCATTAAACACTTAACAATAAAATCAATGTTGACCAGCAATATTGAAAATCACGCCCAGAAAATTAGAATCACGTTCATCCAATTATACATAATATTGGAAATTAACCCTGCCAATACAGATTACATATTCGTGAACCGGGAATTAGAGAAAACCCAGGTATGCATCACTTCCGATTCTTTTGAGTGATACTTGAAGAGAGATTGAAAAGTTGGCTTGACATACTCTTGCGCGCCTAGAGACCGAGTGGGCTAGGGCGATAGCAGAACGCCACGATATTAATGTACTAGAAAAAAAATTAGATCATCGTCCCTGCATGCGGCTCCTGCCAGTTGGTTGCCTAGTTGCCACTCCTGCAAGGACTAGTCATCACCAATTTGTGTCCACCCATTGACTGTAGCATCAACGAATGAACGAAGGAACTAGTACCTCTGGATCGAGCATTGTGGACAGGAAGAGAGGATCAGTGACTAGGCGTGACTTGTATATGCCCAATATTGTATGTGACTTGTATAAGGCCCAATAAGAATTTTTGGCGATCGATCTATATGTAGAGGTAAAGAATCAGTGCAAATAAAGGTAGGGGGGAATTAGGGGGGAAATGAAAAGACTAACCAGTAACTGAGATCTTTGAATGACTTGGGGGTGACTTGCGTTGGCTTGGCATCCCCGAAAACAGATTCAGTGAGATTGTGAAAGGAAGTCATCGCTGCAATTTATCTGCCTTCCAACCTAGCTAGATCTACCGGTCAATAAAGATTCAAAGCGAAATCTTCTTATAATCTATCATTTTTAGCATGTCAGCTTGTATGCACGTTTGTTGCTATCTTATCTTATACTTGAGGGCTATCCGGCTCCGACAACGGCGGCAACGGCCTATCCCGTATCGGCTGAACACGATATAGGTGGAGAGGGTGAAGACAGACGAGACCTCGACCTCATCAGCAACGTCCCCGACAACACGCTTGAAAAGATAATCTTACTCCTTCCCATCAAGAAAGGCAATCGCACCCAGATCCTCGCGAAAATTGTAAGATCCCCAAACTTAGGCAATCACTATAAGCCCTCTTTATAGTGCCGCTTTCCTATGAGACCCAAATTCTTGGGGAACGTTGCAAGGAAAACAAAAAAATTCTAACCACACGCAAGATCTACCCATGGAGATGCATAGCAACGAGAGGGTAGATTGTGTCTACGTACCCTTGTAGACCGTAAGTGGAAGCGTTTGTTAATGCGGTTGATATAGTCGAATTTCTTCGCGATCCAACCGATCAAGTACCGAACGTACGACACCTCCGCGTTCAGCACACATTCATCTTGATGATGTCCTCGCCTTCATGATCTAGCAAGATGGGCGAAGTAGTAGATGAGTTCCGGTAGTACAACAATGTGGTGACGGTGATGGTAATGCTATCTCCGCAAGGCTTCGCCTAATCACTCTGAAAAATATGACCGAGGGACGAAACTGTGGAGAGGGGACCCGCACATGGCTAAGAGATTGTCGTGGACCTTTGTGGTGTCCCTTCCCTCATATATGTAGGTGGGGGGAGGGGAGGCAGCCAGGAGGCGCCCCAAGGGAGGTCGAATCCACCTTGGGCTCCTGCCCTGGCTGTCCTGATACGTCTCCAATGTATATATAAATTATGAAGTATTCATGTTGTTATTTTATCATTCTTGGGTGTTTTACAATCATTTTATAGCAACTTTATTGGGTGTTTTACAATCATTTTATAGCAACCTATTGACCCACTGCCCAGTGCCAGTTGTTGTTTTTCCTTGTTTTTTACATCGCGTGAAATTGATATCAAACGAGTCCAAACGCAACGAAACTTTATGGAGATTTTTGCTGGACCAGAAGGAACCCAATGGGCCTTAGTTGCACCTAGGGGGTTCCCCGAGGGAGGCACAACCCACCAGGGCGCGCCAGGACCCTGGCGCGTCCAGGTGGGTTGTGGCTAGCTCTGTGGCCTCCCGCACCCCCTCTTTGAAGTATGAATTCCCAAATATTCAGAAACCCTTCAGGGTTAACCTAGATCAGAAGTTCCGCCGCCGCAAGGTCTCTGTATCCGCGGAAACCAATCTAGACCCCGTTCGGGCACCCTGCCGGAGGGGGGAATCATCTCCTGTGACCACGATGAGGAGGGAGTAGTCCACCCTCAGGGCCGAGGGTTTGTACCTATAGCTATGTGTTTGATCTCTCTCTCGTGATTTATATCATGGGCTTTGTTAATATAGTCGGATCATATGATGTTTCTCCCCTCTATACTCTTGTTATGATGAATTGAATCTTTACCCTTCAAAGTTTTGACTTGTCGGATTGAATATTCAGAGATGAGAACACATGATATATGTCTTGTAATATGAATACTTGAGGTGACAATGAGGTATCTTATTGGTTCACTTGATATGTGTTATGGCATTCAACTCATGGATTCCCGCGGTGATAATGGGGTAATCTATGCATAGGGGTTGATGCACATTTTTCTCTGACGGAAACTTTGGGGTCTCTTTATAGTTCTTTGTGTGCATTGAGTATTATGAATATGAATTTTCTTTGTTGTTATTCTAGTACGAACTCTGGGATAGATCAAACGAAAAAATAGCTTTGTGTTATTTTAGTACAAACTCTTGAATAGGTCGAACGGAAAGAATAGCTTTGAGGTGGTTTCGTGACCTACGAACAATTCCTATCTTTTGTTCTCCGCTAATAGGAACTCGGGAGTGATTCTTTATTGCACTTTCATGGACAATCATATGATCCAACTTTGTTAGCATTGTTGAGGGGTTGCATTAGCGAAAGTATGAACCCTAGGCCTCATTTTTAAGCATTGCAACACCGTTTTTGTGCCCGTTTACTATTTGCTACCTTGTTATTTTTATTTATTCAGATTATAAAAATATATTTCTACCATCCATATTACACTTTTATCACCATCTCTTCGCCGAACTAGTGCACCTATACAATTTGCCATTGTATTGGGAGTGTTGGGGACACAAGAGATTTCTTGTATTTGGTTGCAGGGCCATTTGAGAGACACCATCTTCATCCTACACCTCTCACAGATTGATAAACCTTAGGTCATCCACTTGAGGGAAAATTGCTACTGTCCTACAAAACTCTGCACTTGGAGGCCCAACACATGTCTACAAGAATAAAGTTGCGTAGTAGACATCACGCCCCCCCTTCCTTATTGGCGCACAGGAGGAAGGCAGGGAGATGTGCCCCCCCTCCTTTCTATAATGAGGAGGGTAAGGCGGGAGGGGCCAACCCTCCCCCTTTCCTTCCCCTAGGACCGGCAGCTAGGGAGAGAGCCTGCGAGCCCCCTTGTGGGCTGGTGTGTGCCTCCCCTTGGCCCATTAGGCCCATAGACCTCCCGAGGCCAACTGGAACCCCTTCTGGTGATCCGATGGTTACCCGGTAGAACCCAAAACCTTTTTGGTGTCCAAATAGCATCGTCATATATATCAATCTTTACCTTCGGACCATTTTGGAGCTCCTCTTCATGTCTGTGTTCTCATCTAGTACTCTGAACAACATTCGGTCACCAAATCATATAACTCATATAACACTATATCGTCAACTAACGTTAAGCGTGCGGACCCTATGGGTTCGATAACTATGTAGACATGACTGAGACACTTCTCTGCTCAATAACCAATAGCGGAACCTGGATGCCCATATTGGTTCCTACATATTCTATGAAGATCTTTATCGGTCGAACCTTATGACAACATACGTAATTCCCTTTGTCTATTGGTATGTTACTTTCTCGAGATTCGATCATCAGCATCTTCATACCTAGTTCAATCTCATCACTGGCATGTCTCTTTACTCATTCCATAATACATCATCTCATAACTAACTACTTAGTCACTTTGCTTGGAAGCTTCTTGTGATGTGTATTACCGAGAGGGCCCAAAGATACCTCTTTGATACACTGAGTGACAAATGTTAATCTCGATCCATGCAACTCAACAAACACCTTCGGAGATACTTGTAGAACGTCTTTATAATCACCTAGTTACGTTGTGACGTTTGATAGAACACAAGGTATTGCTCCGGTATCCGGGAGTTGCATGATCTCGTAGTCGAAGGAATATGTATTTGACATTAAAAAGCAATAGAAATAAACTGAGCGATCATGTGCTAAGCTAATGACATCCTCCTCCTAATGATGTGGTCCTTTTATCAAGTGACAACACATGTCTATGTTTAGGACCTTAACCATATTTGATCAACGAGCTAGTCTAGTAGAGGATTACTAGGGACATGGTATTTAGTTTATGTATCCACACATGTATTTAAGTTTCTGATCAATACATTTCTAGCATGAATAATAAACATGTATCATGAATAAGGAAATATAATAATAAGAACTTTAGTATTGCCTCTAGGGCATATTTCCATCAGTCCTCCACTTGCACTAGAGTCAATATCTAGATTACATTGCAATGAAACTATCACCCATAGAGTCTTGGTGTTTATGAGGGTTTGCTCGCGGAAGAGGCTTAGTCAATGGGTCTGCTACATTCAGATCTATATGTATTTTGCAAATTTCTATGTCTCCATCCTTGACCTTTTCATGAATGGAGTTGAAGCGTCTCTTGATGTGTTTGGTTCTCTCATAAAACCTGGATTCCTTCGCTAAGGCAATTACTCCTGTGTTGTCACAAAAGAGTTTCATTGGACCCAATGCACTGGGTATTACATGAAGATCGGATGTGAACTCCGTCATCCAGATTCCTTCATGCGTTGCTTCCGAAGCAGCTATGTATTCCACTTCACACGTGGATCCTTCCACGACGCTCTCCTTGGAAGTGCACCAACTGACAGCTCCACCATTTAATACAAATATGTGTTTGGTTTGTGACTTAGAGTCATCTAGATTAGTGTCGAAGCTAGCATCAACGTAACAATTTACGACGAGCTCTTTGTCACCTCCATAAACGAGAAACATATCCTATGTCCTTTTTAGATACTTCGGGATGTTCTTGACCGCTGTCTAGTTATCCACTCTTGGATTACTTTGGTACCTCCCTGCCAAACTTATGGCAAGGCACACATCAGGTCTGGTACACAGCATAGAATACATGATAGAACCTATGGATGAGGCATAGGGAATGACTTTGTTATCTCTATCTTCTGCAGTGGTCGGGCTTTCAGTCTGACTCAATTTCACACCTTGTAACACAGGCAAGAACCCTTTCTTTGACTGATCCATTTTGAACTTCTTCAAAACTTTGTCAAGGTATGTGCTTTGTGAAAGTCCTATTAAGCGCCTCGATCTATCCCTATAGATCTTGATGCCCAATATATAAGCAGCTTCACCAAGGTCTTTAATTGAAAAATTCTTATTCAAGTATCCTTTTATGCTATCCAGAAATTATATATCATTTCCAATCAACAATACTTCATCCACATATAATATCAGAAATGCTACAGAGCTCCCACTCACTTTCTTGTAAATACAGGCTTCCACGTAAGTCTGTATAAAACCATATGCTTTGATCACCTTATCAAAGCGTATATTCCAACTCCGAGATACTTGCACCGGTCCATAGATGGATAGCTGGAGCTTGCACACTTTGTTAGCACCTTTAGGATCGACAAAACCTTCCGGTTGCATCATATACAACTCTTCTTTAAGAAATCTGTTAAGGAATGCAGTTTTGACATCCATTTGCTAGATTTCATAATTATAAAATGCGGCAATTGCTAACATGATATGGACTGACTTAAGCATCGCTACGGGTCAGATAGGCTCATCATAGTCAAACCTTTGAACTTGTCAAAAACCTTTTGCGACAAGTCAAGCTTTGTAGATAGTGACATTACCATCAGTGTTTGTCTTGAAGATCCATTTATTCTCATTGGCTTTCCGATCATCGGGCAAGTCTACCAAAGTCCATACTTTGTACTCATACATGGATCCTATCTCAGATTTCATGGCCTCAAGCCATTTATCGAAATTTGGGCTCATCATAGCTTCTTCATAGTTTGTAGGTTCGCCATGGTATAATAACATGACTTCCAGGATAGGATTATCGTACCACTATGGTGTGGAACATGCTCTGTTCGATCTATGAGGTCCAGTAGTAACTTGATCTGAAGTTTCATGATCATCATCATTAGCTTCCTCTCCAGTTGGTGTAGGCATCACGGGAACGGTTTTGTCTGATGTGCTACTTTCCAATTCGAGAGAAGGTACAATTACCTCATCAAGTTCTACTTTCCTCCCACTCACTTCGTTTGAGAGAAACGCCTTCTCTATAAAGAACCCATTCTTGGTAACAAAGATCTTGCCTTTGGATCTATGGTAGAAGGTGTACCCAATAATTTATTTAGGGTTCCTATGAAGACGCACTTCTCCGATTTGGGTTCGAGCTTATCAGGCTAAAGCCTTTTGACATAAGTGTCGCATCCCCAAACTTTAAGAAACGACGGCTTAGGTTTGTTGCCAAACCATAGTTCATACAATGTCATCTCAACAGATTTTGACAGTGCCCTATCTAACTTGAGTGCGGCTGTCTCTAATGCATAACCCCAAAACGATACTGGTAAATTGGTTAGAGACATCATAGAACGCATCGTATCTAATAAAGTATGGTTACGACGTTCGGACACACCATTATGCTGTAGTGTTCCAGGTGGCATGAGTTGTGAAACAATTCCACATTATTTTAAATGAAGGCCAAACTCGTAACTCAAATATTTGCCTCCGCGATCAGATCGTAGAAATCTTTTTTTTTTGTTGCGATGATTCTCCACTTCACTCTGAAATTCCTTGAACTTTTGAAACTTTTCAGATTTGTGTTTCATCAAGTAGATATATCCATACCTACTCAAATCATCCGTGAAGGTCGGAAAATAATGATACCCACCACGTGCTTCAACACTCATCAGACCACATACATTGGTATGTATTATTTCAAACAAGTCATTAGCTCCCTCCATTGTTCCGGAGAACGGAGTTTTAGTCATCTTGCCCATGAGGCATGGTTCGCAAGTATCAAATGATTCATAATCAAGTGATTCAAAAAGTCCATCTGTATGGAGTTTCTTCATGCGCTTTACACCAATATGACCTAAACGGCTGTGCCACAAGTAGCACTATCATTATCAACTTTGCATCTTTTGGCATCAATATTATGAATATGTGTATCACTATGATAAATATTCAACAAGAATAGACCATTCATCAAGGGTGCATGACCATAAAAGATATTGCTCATATAAATAGAACAACCATTATTCTCCAATTTAAATGAAGAACCATCTCGCAATAAACAAGATCCATATATAATGTTCATTCTCAACGCTGGCACCAAATAACAATTATTGAGGTCTAAAACTAATCCCGAAGGTAGATGTAGAGGTAGCGTGTCGACGGTGATCACATCGACCTTGGAACCATTCTCAACATGCATTGTCACCTCGTCCTTAGCCAATCTTTGTTTATTCGGTAGCTCCTGTTTCAAGTTACAAATATGAACAATCGAACCAGTATCAAATACCCAGGCGCTACAATGAGCATTAGTAAGGTACACATCAATAACATGTATATCAAATATACCTTTGTTCACTTTGCCATCCTTCTTATCCGCCAAGTATTTGGGGTAGTTCTGCTTCTAGTGACCACTTCCTTTGAAGTAGAAGCACTCAGTTTCAGGCTTGGTTCCAGCTTTGGGCTTCTTCATGGAAGCGGCAACTTGCTTGCCATTCTTCTTGAATTTCCCTTTTTTTCACTTGCCCTTTTTCTTGAAACTAGTGGTCTTATTAACCATCAACACTTGATGCTTCTTCTTGATTTTTATCTCGGCGGCCTTAAGCATTGCGAAGAGCTCAGGAATGGTTTTTTTCATCCCTTCCATATTATAGTTCATCATGAAGCCTTTGTAGCTTGGTGGCAGTGACTGAAGAACTATGTCAATAATACTCTCAACTGGAAGATCCATTCCCAGCTGAGTCAAGTGGTTATGATACCCGGCCATTTTGAGTATGTGTTCACGGATAGAACAATTCTCCTCCATCTTGCAGCTATAGAACTTGTTAGAGACTTCATATCTCTCAACCCGGGCATTAGCTTGACATATCAACTTCAAATCTTGGAACATCTCATATGCTCCATGATGTTCAAAACGTCTTTGAAGTCCCAGTTCTAAGCCGTAAAGCATGGCACACTGAACTATTGAGTAGTCATCGGATCGAGTCTCTCAGACGTTCATAACATCTACAGTAGCTCCTGCAGCAGGTCTATCACCTAGCGGTGCATCAAGGACAAAATTCTTTTGTGCAGCAATGAGGATAATCCTCAAGTTACGGACCCAGTCTGTGTAGTTTCTACCATCATCTTTCAACTTAGCTTTCTCTAGGAACACATTAAAATTTAGGGGAACGGTAGCACGGTCCATTGATCTACAACGTAGATAAGAAAAACTATTAAGACTAAGTTCATGATAAATTAAGTTCAATTAATCAAATTACTAATGAACTCTCACATAAATAAACATCCCTCAAGTTACCTAGGTGATACATGATCCAAAGCAACTAACCCATGTCCGATCGTCACGTGAGATGGGGTAGTCATCAATGGTGAACATCTCTATGTTGATCATATCTTCTATAAGACTCACGTTTGACCTTTCGATCTTGTCGGATTCCAGGCACCGCACACCCAAGAAAGGTTCGAACTCAGGGACGTGTGCGAAGAACTCAACCTCTCTAGCCGATCGATCCACTTCTCTCATGACCTAGCTCGAAGAACAGGAAGGAAATGGACACAACAGTTTACCTAGGTTCAGGCCACCTTGCGGTGTAAAACCCTACTCCTGCTTTGTGGCGGATTAGCCTCGCGGGGGGCTGAGGATGAACTAGTACAAGTGGAACAACAGCCTCAGGAGGCTTGTTCTTGTGATGAGCTCTTGGGGATTCGATGAGATGATCACCTGATGCCTCCTACGGTGGTGGCTAGGCTATATTTATAGTGGCATTGGTCCTCTTCCCCCAAAACATAGGCGGGAAGGGATCCCATAATGGCCAAATTTGAAAGGGGACAAGTAGTGCACTCGATCCTGGCGAAAGGTGGTCTTCGCCTGCAAAGCTTCTGATCATGACATCATGGTGGGCTCGACAATGACATCCATCCTGCCGTTCTGGCGGTCTTGGTCTCATTGCATGCAAATGGCAACCTTTGGCTGATTCCTTGGGACTCTGCACCTGCGCTTGCCTCCTTTGCACCAAAGAGGAAACCTGCCGCTCTACACCCGCTGGCGCACGCCTGGCCTTGGTCGTCATGGTTGATGTCGTTTCAGCCTCATGAGGTCAGGCCTTGCATATAAATCGCCGCTCCTCAGGAGGCTTCCTGAGGGGGCTGCTCCTTCAGGAGGTCTTGATGTCGCCCGCTAAGGGAGTCCCGAATTAAGGGGTCCTCGGACAGCCGGACTATATGCATATGCCAGACTGTTGGGCTATGAAGATACAAGATAGAGGACTTCGTCCCATGTCTGGATGGGACTCTCCTTTGCGTGGAAGGCAAGCTTGGCGATTCGGATATGAAGATTCCTTCCTTTGTAACTGACTCTGTGTAACCCTAGCCCCCTCCAGTGTCTATATCAACTGGAAGATTTAGTCTCTAGGACAAGAATAATCATAATCATAGGCTAGCTTATAGGGTTTAGCCTCTACGATCTCGTGGTAGATAAACTCTTTTAATACTCATATCATCAAGATCAATCAAGCAGGAAGTAGGGTATTACCTCCATCGAGAGGGCCCGAACCTGGGTAAACATTGTGTCCCCCGCCTCTTGTTACCATTAGCCTTAGACGCACAGTTCGGGCCCCCCTACCCGAGATCCGCCAGTTTTCACACCGACATTGGTGCTTTCATTGAGAGTTCCACTGTGTCATCACCGTAAGGCTTGATGGCTCCTTCAATCATCTACAACAACGTAGTCCAGGGCGAAGTTTTTCTCCTCGGACAAATTTTCGTATTCGGCGGCTTTGCACTGCGGGCCAACTTGCTTGGCCATCTTGAGTAGATCGACAGCTACGCCCTGGCCATCAGGTCAGGTTTGGAAGCTTGAACTACACCGCCGACATCCGCGGAGACTTGATCTTCGACGGATTCGAGCCCATGACAGCCGCGCCCTGCTTCCATGATGAATATGACAAATCTGTCATCAGATGGCATGCAGGGGATAGCGCCTCTGGCCCCAGGTCCAAAGCCGAGCGCTCCATCCAAGAACGAGAAGCCCAACCTCGCCATGGAGGCTGCAGACTCAGCGGCGCTAGAGCCAAACACAGATCTAACCTCCAACGAGGCCTGTGTTATTGGAACCTCGGACTCGTCTCCGGCCATAGGCTCCTAACCGCGTGTATCCGCACCCATCGAATTTGATCGGGCGCCGATCTTAGAGTTCAGCTCTGTGGACATCTTCCAACACTCACCCTTAGGCGATGTGTTAAACTCATTAAAGTCTCTCTCCTGATCATGAGATTCTTGGTTGAACTATGTCCGGCTTGAGTGGGAAGCAGACGACGAAGAACTTCGTTACCCACCCACCACCAACTTGATAGACACTGTCGACGACCTGACCGACATGCTTGATTTCGACTCCGAAGATGGCCCGCGGCATTGATCTCCACGCCATCAAGTACCTCCCGCTAAAACTCAAGGGACCAGCTTGGTACTGGTTGAATAGCCTGCCTGAAAACTCCATTGACAGTTGGGAGAACCTGGAAGATGCAATCCTTGACAACTTCCAAGGCACTTATGTCCGACCTCCGGATGCCGATGACTTAAGTCATATAATCCAACAGCCCGGAGAGTCGGCCAAGAAATTCTGGACTCGGTTCTTAACTAAAAAGAACCAAATCATCGATTGTACGGATGCCGAAGCCCTAGCAGCCTTTAAGCACAACATCCATGATGAGTGGCTTGCCCGACACCTCGGCCAAGAGAAACCGAAGTCCATGGCAGCCCTTACGATGCTCATGACCCGCTTTTGTGCGGGCGAGGATAGCTAGCTAGCTGGTAGCAACAACGCCTCAAGTAAACCTGGCACTTCTGAAGCCAGAGACAGTAACGGCAAGCCCCGACGCAGTAGACACAAGCATCGAAATACTAGCGGTAACTCCGAAGACACGGCCGTCAATGCCGAATTCAGTGGCTCCATGTCCGGTCAGTGGAAAAAGCCATTTAATAGAGACAATCCGGGCCCGTCTAGTCTGGACCGCATACTCGATCGTCCATGTCAAAACCACGGCACCCTCGATAAACCAGCCAATCATACCAATAGAGAATGTTGGGTCTTTAAACAGGCCGGCAAGTTAAACGCCAAAAACAATGAAAAGGGATCGCAAAGCAATGATGACGAGGAGCCCCGGTCTGAACACAGGGGGACAGAAGAAGTTTCCCCCCAAGTTAAAATGGTGAATATGATATATGCTACCCATATCCCAAAGAGGGAGCGGAAGCACGCACTAAGGGACGTCTACGCAATGGAGCCAGTCGCCCCAAAATACAACCCGTGGTCCTCCTGCCCGATCACTTTCGATTGAAGGGACCATCCAACCAGTATCCATCACAGCGGTTCTGCCGCACTGGTGCTCGAGCGTATCATTGACGGATTCCACCTCACACGTGTCCACATGGATGGTGGTAGCAGCCTGAACCCCCTCTATCAGGATATAGTGTGCAAAATGGGTATTGATTCCTCAAGGATCAAGCCCACCAAAACCACCTTTAAAGGTGTCATACCAGGTGTAGAGGCCTGTTGTACGGGCTCAATCACACTAGAAGTGGTCTTCGGATCCCCGGATAATTTCCGAAGCAAAGAATTAATCTTCGACATTGTCCCCTTCCGCAGTGGTTATCACGCACTGCTCGGACGAACCACATTTGCTCGTTTCAACGCGGTGCCGCACTATGCCTACCTTAAGCTCAAGATGCACGGACCTCGCGGTGTTATAACGGTCAATGGAAATATGCAGCGCTCCCTCCGTACGGAGGAGCACACCGCAGCCCTTGTAGCAGAAGTACAGAGTAGCCTTCTTAGGCAAAACCTCAATTCGGCAATAAAGCCCCTGGACACCGTCAAGCGAGTCCGAGCTACTTTGTAGCAGGACCATCCGGCTCGTCCAGAGCTCAGCTAGCAACCCGGCCTTCGTCCCAGGCCCAATCAAGCAGTGAAATTCGCGCCACGCGTACACAACTACGCACTTAAAATACCATGGGCACGGGTGGAGGCACGGCTAGACCGCGGTCCACAATGCGGCTCAACCGCTCCCGGATCCGCATACCTGCACTTTTTCTCCTTTCTTTCAGTGCTTTTCTCCTTTCGAGGCTTTTTTCTGATAAACCTGAATCCCCTGGACCCATCATAGGACGGATACACCAAAAAAACTAAGGGCTTGGACGTAAACGAGAGTACCTAGGTGGTCTCTGCTAACGATCATCATACCTGTTTTAAATACCCGCACGCAGCTCGCTCTTGGTCGTGGCATGGTAAATAGCCTTATTTGCTTATTGCACTACTTGTACACATACACCTTGACGTATTAAGCAAATTACAATGAAAAATAATCTGCAGCGTCAGCCTATTACTTAATTTTTTTTCTTGTCTATTTATTTATTATCTATTGCACCAGTACATTTTGGTACGCCTTAATTCGCCAAGGGCTTCATTATACCCCAGAACACGGGAAGAAAGTCCGAACACTTTTACAATACAGTTCGGCACCCCGAACTTATAGTATTATATCCATTGGCTCTGAATCATGTCTTTGGTCAACAGTTGGGTTGCCCGGCTCCTTTGCTACCTTACGTTCCGCTATATCGGCTAGGGTAGTAAAGGGAGAACTACTGCGATTGTGTCCCAGTTCTTTTGAACGAGCACCTCAATAGAGAAAGCCCAAAACTGACTGTCATGATGCCGCGAGAGCTGGTCAGCTGTTCGAGAGGTCACAAAATCTTTAGCGATTTCTTCCGCATTATGCGATAACTGATGCATCGTGCGACGGATCAGTTTTTATCAGATCAGGTGTTTTACAATACCCCAAGTTCGGTCTTTCAAACACTAGGGGCTGAGCCTACCTTTCTTTTGTCAAACTCCAATGGCTAAGTGAGGGTGATAAAGCCTTATATTCCGATTGCCTGGTTCGTCACGCTAAACACCTCCTTTAATGACCAAAAATCTGGAGTAAAGACTGTTTAGATTCATCCCAAACACCCCCGTACTTCCTACATGGGGGGCAGAAGCCAACGACTGGCCAACTCTCAGAATTAATATAAAAACGGCCGCACAGGAGGTAAAAACTCAAATAACAAGCATTATTTTACATAACGATCTTGTTTCATATTACAGCACAGGATAACATGCATATGTTCATGGGAACATAATATCCTTGGCACATTGCTCCGCCACAAGGTGGGATCCCTCCAGGACACTGTCATAATACAGCTCGGGCTTGTGGTGCTCTTTCCCTTCGGGCGGTCCTTCGATCACCAGCTTCACGGCATCCATCCTCGCCCAATGCACCTTGACACGGGCAAAGGCCATTCGCGCAACTTCGATGCAGACTGACCGCTTGATGGCATCAAGCCTAGGGTAGGCACTAACCAGCCGCTTCACAAGTCCGAAGTAACTGCTGGGAATCACTTCGGCAGGCCATAACCGGATAATCAAATCCTTCAGAGCTAGTTCGGCCGCCCTATGCAGCTCGACCAGCTGCTTCAACTGATAGGTAAAGGGTTTTGGATATTCTGGCGCAAGATATTGCGACCAGAACAACTTCTTTGTGGAGCTCCCCTCTTCGGCTCGGTAGAATTGTGTGGCGTCAGACATGCTGCATGGCAGATCCGCAAACTCCCCTGGAGAACTCCGAATTCGGGTCAGTAAACGAAATCTTTCCTTTACATATTTGCTCTCATAATAAAGGCCTTACCCACTGCGATCTTTCTGGCCTCCTGGATTTCCTGGAAGGAGCCTTGGGCTTCAGGCCGGGCATCGTGTGCGGATTGACAAGCCTTGGTTAGTTCGGACTCTTTATCCGTTATACTCTGCTCCAAGGTCTCGAACTTCTTTATGGCTTCTTGGAGCTCTTGTTGAACTTCAATGACCCATGCCTCGTGGTTTTCACGAGTGGCCTGCTCCTTGGCCACCTTCTTCTCGGCCTCGGCTACCACCTTCTTAAGAGCCTCTACTTAGGTCACTGCTCCTAATACATATCATGACATTTTTCAGTTAAAATAACTATTCACTTGTATTTAAACACAAACAAAGTTATCCCATACCTTGGTTATTTTCCAATTTCCTTTTTACTTGGCCGAGATCCTTTTCGGCCCGCTCAAGACTCTGCTTCTGTCTGGAGACCTCCACAGTATGAAAGGTTGCAGTCAATAACGATGCCTGATCATTCACATAGGTATTTCCTAATTAGTCTCTTGCGAATTATATTTGATCCTCTGTCCGGCTTCCTTTTCAAACACCGAACAGTGTATCAGGGGCTACTATCTATATTGTGACATTCTTTTAACCTCATTACTTACCTCAAAGCAGGTTAGAAGGCTGGTGCAGGCTTCGGTCAGCCCGCTTTTGGTGGATTGGACGTTCTCAATCACTACACCCATAAGGGTATGGTGCTCTTCAACAATGGAAGCGCTTTGCAGCGCCGCCAATAAAGTATCCGGCACCTCTCGGTGGACTGAGGTCACCGGTGGAATAGGCGCACCACCTTCTGTTGAAGAAGGTTGCTGGCCTGGTTTCGGAGCCGTATTGGTCCCCGGAATTGTCTCTGGCTGGGGGCCGAATTCAAGACGGCCCCTGCCGTCAGCATCCGCGGGGGTCTGCTCCCCCATGTGGCTGGCTGCCGAGGTTTGACCCTCCGGCGCCGCCTCGACGGTCTCCTGAGCTTCGCCCTGGCCTGGGACCCTTTGGGATGACACCTCTGTTTTGTCCATGCCTTTGTGGGAGGAGGCCGTTGGGAGGGTCTCGCTATCCATCGCGTCCGGGTCCAACGAATCTTCTGACAAAGATCGCTTGATGTCGGACCCGGCCGAACAGCAGAATGTGTGACTCAATACATAAATGCTATGCAAAAGTGAGACTGGATATATGGATGTGTCCGGGTTTCTTTGTACTCACGATTTGGCCAGGGGCTTGACCCTGGGTTCCCACTCCGGACTGTTGTCGGTGGCTGTGTTGGATTCATCTCGAAGGGAGGTTTTCCCCTTCTTAGACGTTTTGTCCTCCAAACTTGTGGAGGTCATCCTCTTCTTTCTCCCCCTCGCAGGGGGGGGGGGACTGGCTTTCCTCTTCTTCCTCCTCCTCTTCCTCGTCTTTTTCGGCGGAGGAGTGGGCATCAGTATCTTTGAACGTCACGTCCGAAGTACCCTTACGGCGGAGCCCGCCCCTGGTCTCCTTGGCCTCCTTCTTGGCCTTCTTCTTCGGCGCCTTATATGACGCCGGGACCAGCATCTTCATCAGAAGTGGGCTGGCTTGTTCTTCAGGGAGCGGAGCCGGACAGTAGATCCGCTCTGTCTTCTTCGTCCAGCCCTGGGAGAAAAGTTAGGGAAATATTAGGTGTTTTCTCCAAGGTACGCAAACAAAGACTTACCAAACTTGTGGGACGGGACAATTTGTGCTCGCGACCCTCGGGGGTATCAGGCCACGACTTGCCGGGCTTGAATAGCACCTTCCAGATGTCTTCGTGCGTCGTGCCAAAGAACTCCAGCAAGGTTTGGTGCTTGGCCGGATCAAACCTACATAGATTGCAAGTCGGGCGTTGACATGGAAGGATCCGGCGAGCTAGCATCACCTGGACCACATCGACAAGTTTGACATTCTTGTCCTCCATGCTCTTGATACGCGCTTGGAGCGTCGTCACCTCATCTGACGAAGACCAGTCAAGGCCCTTTTGGGGCCAGGACATGAGTCACAGTGGGGCTCCGGATCGGAATTAGGGGGCTGCGGCCCATTTTGTGCCGCGCGGCTCAGTAACATAGAACCACTGTTGTTGCCAACCTTTGATGGACTCATTGAATTTACCTGATGGCCATTTGACGTTGGGCACCTTGCTCACCATGGCGCCTCGACACTCGGCGTGTTCACCACCTACCACCTTTGGCTTCGCGTTGAAGATCTTTAGCCACATTGAAGATCTTTAGCCACAGTTCACGATGAATGTCGAGATGTTGAGGAAGGAATTGGGGGATATTTCATGGAAATCTATCCCGTAATAGTACATCAGGCCGCACACAAAAGGGTGGAGGGGAAACCCCAACCCGCGGACGAAGTGAGGGAGGAATGCAACCCTCTCGTGCGGTTCCAGAGTAGGGACGATCTGTCCCGCCGCCGGGAGATGGTGTGCGATCTTCTTGGCCAGGTATCCGGCCTCCTGGCGTTTCTTGATATCCTTCTCCTTGACGGAGGAGGCCATCCACTTGCCTTGCGCTTCGTATCTAGACATGGTTGGAGTACTTTTTGGGCAGCAGATATGGGTGCTCGGGCCCTGGAGCTCGAGAATGAATGAGCAGAGGAAGAAGGCGTGGGTAAAAGAAGGGAATCCTTACCCCCTTTATAAAGGCTCTAAAAATCATGTGCCTCCCCACTTGCCCTAAAAGCTCGCTTATTTCCCAAACGCCGTGCAAATGGCACGGTTGGGTTACCCATACCCGCATTGATGAGAATCCCGTGATAAGGGGACACGATCTCTGCTTTGACAAGACGTGCCAATGAAACCGCGCCTCGAGATGCGGAGGGGCAGGATAAAAACGGTTCGAATAATGACCGGGCCACACTACTAGGAAAATGCTTACCGGTAGCGCTGGTTTTTTTTGCTACCAGTAGCGCTGGCAGACGCGCTACTGCTACGACGCTACAGCTATTTTTTAGCAGTAGCGCTTGTTTGTCCTAGCACTACTGGTAACTGAAGATAGCAGTAGCGCTTTTTTGTAACCCACACTACTACTATCCTATGTACTAGTAGCATGCACTTTCCCCCCATGTTACTACTAGCTAATTAGTACTAGTAGCGTGCACCTTTTCCCCCACGCTACTACTAGCTAATTAGGAATTAAAAAAATTGGATGGAGTATTCATGGATGGAAATCAGAGACACATCCGGTGCATGATAAACTAAGGTCACAAAACCATCTCTACTGGAAGAGATCACAAGAATCCATTTAACATCATACACACACAACCATCATCGAAATATAGGTACCTTCCCTAGTGTTCACCACCAACCTAAACAAACCACTTCAGTTCAGACGCCGTCGAACCCGAATCCTCCCTCCCCCCGGGCGTTGGCATCGAGGTCCTCCACCTCGGCGACCTTTGGCGTCATGATCACCTGGACGATCATCTGTGTGATGTGGCCGCTGGGCTTCACCGGGTTGAAGAGCACAACACCCACCGGGCCACGCTATTCAGCGTCGATCACCCCTGCATCCATGCCGGGAAAGTGAAAACTTGTTAGTATGCAAATATCATCAGTTCAACCAAATAGTATATTACAATTCCCAAGACCCATTAAGTTAAGATTCCTTCTCATCTAGTAATTTAAAAGAGCTCATGCCAAAAATATATGCTTAATTCCTCACTGGCTATTCAAACTAAATGGTCCAGGAACGCACATGGTTACCATGGATACCAGTCTAGATTAGTACTTACTATAATGTTTGGCACCAAGTTCAGTCTTCGCAGAAAAATAGAATACATTATTGGGTGGGACAAGGCAAAGAAAAACACAAAAAATTGTAGTTACTAAATCATTAGCATTGATCAGTGTCTTCTGCGCTCGTTTGTTACAATATCAAGTTAGCCAATGTAAACAAAAGAAAGCAAGACCAAACTACTATAGCTTCACCTTTAGATTATTTTTGATCCATTGCAAAGTATGATATGAACATACTACCTACAACAGTACAATTGATTGAAACTCAAGGCAAAGGAACTGTGAATGAACCAAATTGGATACAGGCCTATAATCAATCAAATTGGATATGTTCTTGCAAGCTGCAAAGATGTTAAGAATTACTTGCAATCTGGTTTTTTCAAGCTACAAAGATGTTCAGAATTACTAATTACCCAATTACCATCTCTTAGGCCCTAGTGATGTCTCAATATAATGCCACATTTCTCGAACTCTCGGAGAACTAGCTTGGTATCTCTAAGCGAGAATCTATAAGAGGGGCAACATTAAACATAAATAAACCAATTCATCCTATATAAGGCACCCAACAAAAAGCTAAGTGACGGCTATTGCTTTCTCGGGCAGGGTGTACAAACTTAACAAAAATTAAAGTGCCCAAAAGAAACCCACGCTGCTGCTAAGCCATACTAGTAGCGTGCTATCTACCCAGCGCTACTGGTAATTACCAGTAGCGTGGGTGCCCAAACAAACGCTACTCCTAAACTTCTATGTATAAGCATTTTCCTAGTAGTGCCATGGTATGATGTCACGCTATGAGTTGTCAGCAGATTGGACTCGTGGGATATTATACTCTCTAAGTGGTATGGGGAATTTGTTTTGCAGAGCCGGACACGATCCTTATGTTCAAGATCTACTTTGGTTTATTCGGAGAAGGAACCCGCCTTGCAATGCCAAAGACAATCTGCACGTCGGACTCATCGCCATTGAAGCTTGGTTCAGGGGCTACTGAGGGAGTCCCGGATTAAGGGTCCTCGCACAGCCGGACTATATGCATATGCCAGACTGTTGGGCTATGAAAATACAAGATAGAGGAATTCGTCCCGTGTCCGGATGGGACTCACCTTTGTGTGGAAGGCAAGCTTGGCGATTTGGATATGAAGATTCCTTCCTTTGTAACCGACTCTGTGTAACCCTAGCCCCCTCCGGTGTCTATATAAACCAGAGTGTTTAGTCTGTAGGACTAGAACAATCATAATCATAGGCTAGCTTCTAGGGTTTAGCCTCTATGATCTCGTGGTAGATCAACTCTTGTAATACTCATATCATCAAGATCAATCAAGCAGGAAGTAGGGTATTACCTCCATAGAGAGGCCCCGAACCTGGGTAAACATTGTGTCCCCCTCCTGTTACCATTAGCCTTAGATGCACAATTCGGGACCCCCTATCCGAGATCCGCCGGTTTTGACACAGACACCCGCCTCGCGAGGCTTGGCCCCACGCAAGGGTCTTGTCTTGTTGTCAATGACGATGGGCTGTACCAGGCCGTCGTTGGAGCCACGCTGTGGGCCGCAGGCAGGCAAGTCTGGGTACCCTGGTCCCTAGAACATGAACAAAAGCCCGCGGGTCCAAGGCACGCTCGCACTTGGCTTCGAGGCGAAGCCAATGGGCAAGTGCAGGGCGCCGCGGGCCCCAATCGCCTGCCGAACAATTCTACGTGTGGCACTTGATGGGGCGTGGGCGCACCCGCTACCCCATGCTGCCTCGGCAACCATCCGACTTGACAACTGCCTCCTGCATGCAGAGGAAGCCATCATTACTCGAGGTCATGGGAGGCCAACGATTGACCTCCCTTCGGCTATAAATGGGGGGAGCGGGCGAAGCCCTGATGATCCACAGGTACAGGGGATCTATCGTAGTCCCTTCGACAAGTAAGAGTGTCGAACCCAACGAGGAGCAAAAGGAAATGACAAGCGGTTTTCAGTAAGGTATTCTCTACAAGCACGGGAATTATCGGTAACATATAGTTTTGTGATAAGGTAATTCGTAACGTGTAACAAGTAACAAAAGTAAACAAGGTGCAGCAAGGTGGCCCAATACTTTTTATAGCAAAGGACAAGCCTGGACAAACTATTATATAAAGCAAGGTGCTCCCGAGGACACTTGGGAATTATTGTCAAGCTAGTTTTCATCATGCTCATATGATTCACGTTCGTTACTTTGATAATTTGATATGTGGGTGGACCGGTGCTTGGGTGTTGTCCTTCCTTGGACAAGACTCCCACTTATGATTAACCCCTCTCGCAAGCATCCGCAACAACCAAAGAAGAATTAAGGTACACCTACCCATAGCATGAAACATATGGATCCAAATCAACCCCTTACAAAGCAACGCATAAACTAGGGTTTAAGCTACTATCACTCTAGCAACCCATCATCTACTTATTACTTCCCAATGCCTTCCCCTAGGCCCAAATCATGGTGAAGTGTCATGTAGTCAACGTCCACATAACACCACTAGAGGAATGACAACATACAGCTCATCAAAATTTCGAACGAATACCAAATTCACATGATTACTTATAACAAGACTTCTCCCATGTCCTTAGGAACAAACGTAACTACTCACAAAGCATACTCATGTTCATAATTAGAGGGGTATTGAATAGCATTAAGGATATGAACATATGATCTTCCACCGAATAAACCAACTAGCATCAACTACAAGGGGTAATCAACACTACTAGCAACCCACAGGTACCAATCTAAGGTTTTGAGACAAAGATCGGGTAAAAGAGACGAACCAGGGTTTGAGAGGAGATGGTGCTGGTGAAGATGTTGATGAAGATTGACCCCCTCTCGACGAGAGGATCGATGGTGATGACAATGCGTCAGTGCCGGGTGGCACACCCAGCAGAAATCACTTTTGGATTTGTGAGACGGACATATATTTCAGTCGTGATAATTAAATCACACCCAGCTAGTCAGCAGATCTAAAAAGAAATTGGAGAATATATAAGCATGAACAAGCAAGGTAAGATCTGTCAGAAGGAGGATACAGTGAATCGAACCACCCCACGGCCAGTCAGATAAAAATTTAATGGGAAGAACAATAAAGGAAAAAGGATACCCGAGGTGGAAACGGTTTCCGTAAGTTAGAATATTCATACTAGTTCCCTGAGCAACCAAATCTCGAGGACGAGATTTCTTTAAGGGGGTAAGGTTTGTGACAGCCTGATTTTTGGCCCTTTCTTTTTTCTTTAGTTTTTCCGATGTTTTTGCTAGAGTTTTTCTTCTTCGTGGCTTTGTGGTATGGAAACTGAAGAAGATGCCCTCTTCTTTGCTTCTAGAGTGGCTTGTCATTCCAAAATCTTTCCCTAGACCCTGTCATTTCCATCCTAGGCCAAATCCCAATATTCTTTTTATTGGGAATATTCCTTTTCTATTAAACGAATAACTCAAATTAACCTAGGTTGTGAAGCAACCTATATTTCCCTCACTCCTAAAATTCCCAAGTAATTCTCATAAATTGTTTGGGTCATATTTTGATCAAATATGGCGAAACTTTTCAGTGCCATGTCCAAAAATAATTCCCCAATATTCCTTTTTCTATTCTGCCCTGAATGGCACTTTGAGAAGGAAGTGTCATTTATATTTTTCCTAGTGGCTCCCCACCTTTTTCGGCATGTTCATATGTCCAAATAATTGCCTCATGCACAAGTTCAACTTTATTTGCCTAGCCAATCTTCCTCAGTGATTTTTCAAAGTTTCTGCCAAACAGAAAGCTTTGTGAAGGAAGTACTAGCTGGGAGTATCCAAATGAGATGAACTTTCGTACCCTCCTTAATGTGCTCACATATACCCCTTCCACCCATTTGCAGCCCCATCCAATCATCTATGTGAGCGCAGGAGCAAATCTTTGTTTCTGGCAATATTTCCAGGTTGTGAAGCAAGTATATTTTATATTGCTTCACATATCCTGATAAATTACCAGATCATTCTTATACTCATAAAACATCTCTCCACCCATTTTGGCATCATTTCAATGAGCCATTTGATCACCATAATTATTCCAAGTTTCTATCCAGAGGAGATGTTTGTCAAGCAAGTATCATTTTGGCTTTGCCAAATGGTATGATACTTTGTGAGCTTCTTCATATGACCAAATGACTCACCTTTGCCCAATATTAGCCCTAGTTGACACTCCATGTGAGTGCACCAACATGATCTAGTATCTGGACCATTTTGGTCAGTTGTGAAGCAACTGTAGTAAATCTTGGTCCATTTCTTCCCAAACTTCCCAGGACTATAGTCCTTCCTAGCCTAAACGCCCCAGACATAACACTTGACACCTAGCATCTCCCTGTTGATCACATTGACACTACTAGGGAAAACCTTATACACAGAAATTTAGCAACAGCACGGGTCAAAAAAGGGCGCTAGTGCTAGATAGCAGTAGCGATTGAAGAAAAACCGCGCGACAGATACAACCTTAGCAGTAGCGCGTGTAGTGGCAAAAGCGCTACTACTAATATTCCCATTGCTAGAATGATAGGCTACGCATAGCAGTAGCGGGCTTGTAGGAAACGCGCTACCGCTAGGGAATAAGTAGCAGCGCGTTTCCTAGGAAGAGCGCTACTACTAACGGAAATAAAATAAGATGAAAAACAAATAGAAAAGTAAATGAAAATGAAAGAAATATAAAAAGGAGAAAGGAAAAAATAAAATGTAAAGCAAAATAAATGAAAAAGCGAAAAAACGGAGGAAGGCATAGCAGCAGCGTGTGTTTGTAAGAGGCGCTATAGCTAACGTAGCTGCAGCGCGTGTCCTAGACCCCCGCTATAGAAACAGAAAAGGAAATTAAAAAATGGAAGAAAATTACATAGCTATAGCAGCAGCGCGTTTTGTAAAAACCGATATAGCTATCTTAGCTATAGCGTGTTTTACCAAACGCGCTACCACTAAGTTTGACTTAACCTAAAAACCGTTTCCCCCCAGCCACCACTTCTCCCCCAAATCCCTCAACCCACCCCGCGCGCCGCCGTCTCCCCGATTCGCTGTCGCCCCACTTCGCCACCGTCTCCTGCCGACGTCGACGCCACCAGAGTCGTGCGCTGTCGACGCCACCGGAGCCGCCCCCAACGCCACGGAGCCGCGGGGCCTCGTCAACGCCACCGGAGCCGCCGTTAATGCCACCGGATCCTTCCTTGCCACAACTGCCTCCCTCGCCGTCACCGGAGACGCTGTTGCCTCCCTCACCATCACCGGAGACACCCCTGCCTCCCTCGCCACCACTGCCTTCGTCGCCACCACCGGAGCCATCCTCTGTAAGCCCCCACCCCTCCTCTCTCTCATGCATAGGTTAGCTAGTTTAATTAGGTTAATTATCTAGGTTAGGGCAAAATTTTAGTTAGGGCTTTGACAGAGAAGTAGTTAGGTTAACTAGTTTAATTAGGTTAATTATCTAGGTTAGTGCAAAAATTTAGTTAGGGCTTTGACAGAGAACTAGTCAGGTTAACTAGTTTAATTAGGTTAATTATCTAGGTTAGTTAGTGCAAAAATTTATTTTGGGCTTTGACAGAGAACTAGCTGCGTTAACTTGTTTAATTAGGGTTAATTATCTAGGTAAACTAGATTAACTAGCAAGTTTAAACAGGTAGGTTAATTAGGTTCGTTGGATTAAGAAGCTAGGTTAAGTAGGTTGGCTAGGTTAGAGGAAAATTTTATTTTAGAGCATTAGGTTAGAAGGGTTAGAGAAATGGAGTTCCTTTGCAATTTAATTGGGTTCTGTCCTAGGCAGAGAAGGGTTAGAGATAATAATGTGTGTTTGTGTGAGAGAGAGGAATAGCTAGATCAACATAATTTGGGTTCTGTCCTAGGCAGAGAAGTGTTTAGTGAGGTCATTTTGAAAGGTTTTTGATTTTTGAAAAGACCACTATTTTTCAAGGAAAAGAATTTAGGCAAATTTTATCTTTCATTGAAGTGGTCATGTTATATCTTTTCATTGAAGTTGTTCGATTGTGCCCAAGTGGCTTTGTTGTTTCCAGGGAATGATGCTGAGTGGCCTATGTTTTGCCGGAAAGTTGATTCATTTCTGTTCCGGCAAATTTTAGGTTCTCGATTTGTCCACTTTTTAGAAAAGCCATGCCGAAATTTTCCGTGAATTTCGGCATGACTTGTGCTACAAACTAGGACATATCGAGTGCCCGGGATTTGCCGCACCAGGAAGGAGTCAACATTCCTGCAAAATAATAGTCTTTTTTATGTCATTATTCATTTTATTAGGTCTAGAATTAATTGACTAGATTTAATCATAGGAAACATGGCTAGCAACAATGAAGGACAGGGTTCTGGTGATTGCGACGACGTCTACCGGGCAGCAGACGAATTTTTTAGCCTTACCGACGATCAACAGATGTTGTTGCTGGGCCCACCGGTGGCATCAGGGACTAAGACCGACACGCAGACCAATGCTAAGACTGAGACCGGCGCTGAGATTCAGACCGGCATCGAGATCGGCGCTGAGACCGGTGCTGCCTAGGGGAGCGGAGCCGGTGTAGAACCGAAAGCAAAGAGGCAACGGGTTCCTAACAAACTTAGGACTACTAGACTAGTGGTCACAGAGGTGTACGACGACAATTTTGAGCCAAAGGCGCCCGAGGAAGTGCCCGCGTGCTACGGCAATTAAATAGGCTGCATCGTACGGACAACTACCACCATCAACGATGAGAAACTACAGAAGATAGAAAATATGAGGAGCTCCCTCCTAAAGAAGTTTCACTAGATATTCTTGTTCCCAGGCCGGAATGAGAAGAATTATGAAGATCCAGACGAGGACACGGCAATGAAGAAGATAAAAAAACACGCCATTACCAAGTTTAGCGACGCGTTGGCCGCCTGGAAAAATCGAGTGAAAGCAAAGATCAACGACGGGGAACCCTACTCCGAGATTGTAAAGGATAATCCGATAATCACGGAAGAGCAGTTTCAAATATTCAAGGAGGCTTGCGAGGCCGAAGCTGCCAAAAAAAGTCTAAGTACTTGAAGGGGCTTCAAAAGAGGAACATTGGGAGCCACCACCTTGGAAGTCGTGGTTACGGCGGAAAGAGGTCCAAATGGGCCAAGGAGGATGCGGAAGCCACGAGTCTAGGCATCCCAGACCCCTTGGCGGATTTCACCCTCCCACAGGAGCGTGACGTCCTGAGGGCCCGGCACCGTTGGGACCCAGTGAAGAAGGTTTACGAGACAACACCGGTCATTACGGAGTTCAAGAGACTGCTGGTAATTTTAGTTTCTGATCAATTCGACTACACACGTTAGTCATATTTGTAAACGATCCTTGTGCCTTTTGCAGAGAGAGCAGCACCGGATTGCGGCCGAAAGCGACTCACCGTCTGAGGCATTGGCGAGGCCCAAGTGGGACACTCCATTCAACCGGGCATTGAACATATTGAAACAACAACCGGTGGATACTCGACCGTCGTATGGACGCGTGCACGGTGTCGGAGACGGCGCCACGTGGAAGAAGTACTACCATGAGACCACGGAGGAGAGAAAGGAAAGACGGAGGTAAACTGAAGAAAACATCGACAAGAAGGTTGAGATTGCGGTTGAGAAGAAATCATCTCAGACAGTCGCAACAATGGTAGCTGCCACAAAACAGGCGATTGCAGATATATCTACTTCCTTGGTGACGGGCGTTTTCACTTGGACAAGGCAAAATCCAAAAAAATGCAGAGGACTTTCCCCTTGCTGACTTCTTGGGAGCACCTGCTCCCGCACCGGCTCCCGCACTGGACGTGCTCGATGGTGCCTCCTCTTTGGCTGAGCTCGACGCCCTCACGGTATCTGTCACACCAGCCCCCTTCAATATAAATGTATAATCTCCCGTTTTCTTTGCCTTCCGGATGTCTCCCGTCACAGACTTTTCTTTGCAGGCCGACGAAACCCCCTGCACCATATTGTACACCATCGGCGAACAGAAGGTGGACGTGGGGAAGGCGATGATAATGGAGCCGAAGGAACCATTGTTCCACAGCCGGCCGATCCCCCCGAACGTCTTCAAGGTTTTTGTCGCCAGTGTCAGACCGGGCCACGAGAATTTGCCTCCTCTAATACTAGTGGGGGATGACAACGAGACCCCGCGGCGGCTTGGTGATTGTTGCAATGGGTGGGTCCTGTTGTGGCCAAAGAGTCTACTTCGTCTGGAGGCGGCCGGGAGCACACCCACGAGCACGTAGCCTCAGCAAGGTATGAACATCAATACCCCACCTACCAAATTAGCGTCGGGTGTCGGGTTGGGTGATAGCGGACGGGGTAAGGAGGAGGCTCCATTAGTCGCTGATGACGTCGCCATGGATGAGGATGAGGATGACGATGGCGCTGAATAGTATGTCTATACTGGCGCCTCCTCAGGGTTTGAGCGTCATGAGTCGGTGCCTGAATTACCGTCTCAACGTATTATGGACGACCTTCCGATAGTAAAGAAGTCTAGGAAGAGAGCGAGGAAAGGCAAAAAAGCTGATTCTATGATCCAGCCGCCTCAGCAGCCTCGGCTTCAGGACCGTATAGATATCCCCGATGCGGATAAATGGCATATCCCCGGTCAACCAATCCTACCTGCAACAGCGCTACGGGCCAGATTCGGCGATCTAAGGAGACTTCATGACGATGTGCTGCGGGTAGAGAAAGGCCTCATCGCCTCGAAAGATCCAGGATACCCACTCTACGTGGTTAACGTTCCGTGGCAAATGTCGTACGTCGACAGCTTCCCCGCGGATAAGTTCTTCCTCCGATTCGATTACATATTCGACATGTTTCACGTGAAGAAGCTGGATTTTACGTTTGTCCGCCTTTATGCCTTGCACATGAACTACATCATTGGGGTTGAGCAGATACGTCATATCTGTGTCGCTGACCCGTACTACATGCACGAGGGCTTCTTGGGAGTCTGCGCAGAGGAGCGTGAATACGCGAGGGATTACATCGTCAGTTTCATGCTCGCCAATAAGGACAAGGAGGCGATTCTCGTGCCTTATCATCCCGTGTAAGTCATCCGCGCTGCTATCCTTCCTTCGATTTCAATAATTCATTTGCACGGTGGAGGCTAATTAATTTGAGGTGTACTTATTTTGCGCAGCGGCGGGCGCGCCGTCCTCATCATCCTCTACCCCCGATTCTCCCACGCTCTTTACTTGGACTCGTCGAAGAACATTCACAAAAAGGATTACACCCACATCAAAGATGTTCTCGACAGTGCTATGTTTACTACCAAGCAAGGGGTGGAGAGGTTAGGGACAAGAAGAGAAGGGGCGGCAGGGTCGCCTTCAGCCATAAGACCGACTTCTGCTGCATCCAGCAACCGAACGATTCTCTTAATGATGGATTCTATGTCCTACACCACATGCTGGAGTACAGATGGGATCACCAGAACCTTCACATGTCACCTAGATCTGGCGATGCCCATATTCTGCAATGGGCAAAGGACATAGGAGATATCGAGGATCATCGACTTCGAGCTGAGTTCTATAACATCCAGCGCGAACTTGCCCAAATCATCATGAAGGAGGTCGTCGGAAAAACAGGGATGTTCTACGAAGAAGGACAAATGTCGCGGGAAGACGTCCGAACATGGGTAGCCGCTCAGCGTCTCGACCTGAAGCCTTTCACTAGGCTCGGGGACTATCTCCCTGACATTGATGGATGGCACGACATGTTGGAGTGATTGTCGATATATGACAATGTGTCCGTTTAGTCCATACTTTCTGTATGACAAAACTTTGAGTTATGCACGGTGAAACTTTATTTGTGATGTAATTAAACCGTCCTCCTCCTCGACTAGCGAAAATCACTCTAGTTAGGGCATTTTGGGTACGATGAACTTTGTTATTTATGCTTATGATATGTTGTTTCTATTTTTGCCAAGTCTGTCTCTTTCTGTTGCTCATCGACTCATGTGACCATGCAGGTGCATAGATCATAGGTGGCGAAGAAGTGCTACGCCAGGAGTATATATACGACAAGTGGCCGGAGTGTCAGGCCCAGTTGTACCGGTTTCCAGTTTCCGAGCGACAGGCAGTAGTTAGTTTAGGTTCACGCTAATGCAAGAGAGGGATACGAACTCATGTACTCAAAGTGATAGCTCTTCTCGCGTATATCATTGTTTAGATGGATGACGATGTATTTGCAAGTAATCGAGACTTGTATCGCTATTTTCGAGATTGATGACGAGAGACCACTTTGTGTTGGATGATGATTATGATGATGACATGATTTGATGAGACTAATTGTATGTATATGCTATGATTACATTTGTATGTGTATGATATGCTAAAGATTATTGTATAAAGCCTATTCAAATACAAAACAAATATGCAGGAAAAAAACTAATAAAACTAGTAGTAGCGAGGGGGGAAAATTTAGCAGTAGCGCCGCCTTACCAGTAGCGCTTTCCTGTAAACAGCGCTGCAGATAATATCAGTAGCGCCCTTTCCTAAAGCGTGCTACAACTATTCATGTATAGCAGTAGCGTGGGACAACATGCGCTACCACTATACGTTAGCTGTAGCGCCTTATTAGTAGCGCCGGCACCCTCGCTACTGAGAGGCCCAAAACCCGCGCTGCTGCTAGGCTTTTCCCTAGTAGTGTGAGCTGGTAAAGTTTACAACAGTAAACTTCAGAGCTCACTAACCTTTTAACCGTAGCCGTTTTCACCAAGTTACCACTGTAGTTACAACCTACCCAGGAGGACTAACCCCCAGACATGGTTTGGCATCACTTGTGGCACTGTGTGCACCAGTGCACGCGGTGACCACCGTTTTGGCATGCAATGGCCGCGCCGAGAGCATCTTCTTGCTCGGGCCCCTCTCCCTCTCGTCGTCTTAGAGCTTGTGAGCATGTCCAGTGGCTTCCTCTCCTCGTTGTCGTCCTCTTGGACCCCTCTCCCCCTACGTCCGCTTGCTCACCGACGCAAACCGCCGCGTGCCCACGGGCGTATAGTGGAGTTTTGGATCCGTTCGTCGCTGTCGTCTTCCTCCATGTGCCCCCTTGGCCTCCTCTGCCTCGTGAGCTCTCCCATGTACCCTCCCCATCGTTTGCCCCCGAGTCCATGCGCGCTAGCACGCGTCCACGGCGCCGGCCACGCATCTGTGGCGGTGCCAGCTCGGCCCCCTCACCCCGCGGCTATTTAAGCCATCCCCGAGCCCTCCCGAGCTCACCAGCAGCCTCGCCACCCTCCTCTTCCCCTTCCTGACCACTAGCTCGAGCTCCGGGAGCTATCTGTGCCCTCATCGCCGCCATGGCCGCCGCACGGCCTCGGCTAAATTAGCCCGAGCCGAGCCCTCCCCCTCCTTTCTGTCGCCACCAGAGAGCTCCCCGACCTCCTCTAGCCTCCCCCGAACCCCGGCTCTCCTTCCTAGCCTCCGGAGCCCTCCCTTGCCATGGAGTCGCCTTCCTCTGTCTCAGCTATCGCGGCCATCTCCGGCAGTCCCCGAGGCCAGCGTGGCCACCCACGGGCGCGGGATGGAGAGGCGCGTCCATCCCCAGCGGCACCCTATCCTCCCGTGGACTCCCGTCACCGGCGCAGGTGAGGCCGCAGCCGTCGCTGCCCTCTGTTCTTTGCGTCGGGAGGAGTAAGGAGGAGCGCGGAGAGAGAGAGAGAGAGGAGGGAGTTGACCAAGTAGCGTGGACCCCGCGGCCCCACGTTGACCCAGGTACGCTGACGTGGACAAGTGGAGGCGTAATCCACTGATTACGTCTTTGCTTTACGAAAGCGTATTTCTCTTTTACGCGTTCACTTTTTCTGTTTAGGCCCCTGTTTGGAAATCTTCTCATTACAGATAGGTCCCTGGCAGAAAAACATCGACAACTTTTTATCCGTAACTCCAAATGAGGTGAAACCAACGCTCACTTCTTCGTTTCGTCGAGCCCGTTCTGTTGGTCATGCTTTATCTATGGTTTGACACTGTGAAAATGACCATTGTGCCCTTGTCCTTATTCAGCCCCCTTCGAGAGAGTATGTTTTTTGGCGATTCGTTGCGCGAGTTTCTCGCACTTTCTCCCGGTGATTTCTTCATCCCCAGGCAAGCCACAATACCCACTTGCATGATAGTCATGCATTAGACATGGTTTTCAACTTGAATCTTTATTAATTGTTAGCTTGTTACAAAGATGGTCATCGTTGTTCCGGTAATGATTAGATTTGCATGTTCCCTTTTGTGCTATGTTGTCTTGTACTCTGTCATCATGTTCTACCTACTAGTATTTCCTTTCATATGTTTATGCTTGCTAGTAGTACATGTTGATGTTGGGGATGGTCATGCTAGTCAGTGTGCCATGCTCAGTGGATATGATTTATTGTTGATATGATGGATAGTTATGTGATACCCTCATGATTACATTGATATCATGTTCATGCATTTTATCATGGCTCAGCATATTTGCATTCAAGTTAACTGGATTAAAGTGAACTTGAACAACTGTTGGCTGAGTCATGGTGTCGCTGAAACGATACTGACCAGTGCAACCACGCTTACCGGTATGGGACGGTCCTAACTAGGTTTATGGTCGTGCCTCTCGTCGGTGCCTCCAATGAGGGAAGGTTATGGGCGCGCGCTAACCTGATCAGGTAGGCAGACGTAAGCCTTGTGTGCCCGTTGTTGAGTTAAGTTTTTGGGTCCCAGAGTGGATCGTTGCCACGACCGTGGTTTGAGGTGCCTTGAGGTAGGCACGGGGCTACCCATGACTTAGCCCAGATGGGAGTGAGTCGGAGTGGCCGGGAGAGTGTCATGGCAGTAGGACGGTTTTGTCGGAATGCCATTGGTCCACCCGAATGGGAGTGCGAGGCCATGGGTTCTGCAGTGTGGGTACAGTGTACTAACCTCTACACAGTGTATATTAAATCTATCGATAGCCCCGTCCGCGGATAAAGGCCTAGGTCGAAAGTAGGGTACACCATGAGTCAACAGTAATAAGAATAATGTGCTTAATAACAATGAGATAAGTTGGTTGTGATCGCTGTAAGGATCACGGTTTGGGACCAAGTGTTGGTCGTGGTTGTGGCCACCGTAAGGATCACCGTGGTATCGAGGATACCGAGTTGTTGGATATTCATGGTGTTGTGCAAGAGTCGTGGGTAAATATCAAGCTCCTTGTGGTCATTTAATGATCACTACTGTATTGTTTATACAAAGCTTGATTTGATCCTAAGATGATCGTGTGATGTCCGAGGTTGGTAAGTGATGCTTGTGTTGGTTACGATGTAACCCGAGCAGAATAAGTGGTGCATATAGTGTCATCATGTTGCATGCTAGTATTGTCGGATTAATATGTTCATGTTGTGTTATCTGTATCATGTTTATGTTGGTCATGCCATGTTATTCTGATGATATCATGATAATCCCTGCTTAACCTGTAATTGCCATGCTGTTGTTTGTCTTGAATGCTTCTGGATTATTGTGAGCTTGCAAGTACATTCAATGTACTGACCTGGCATGTCATGCCAGCTTGCAGGTCATGCCGGATTTGATTGCTTGCTTGTCGTGGTTTCTGTTCGTGCGAGCTAGGATAAGCGTTCCAGCCAGAGTCCCTGCAGAGTGGAGTTCACCACCGTTGTTGTTGTTCCGCTGCTAGAGTTATTCCGCTGCTTTGAGTTGTTCTGCTGCTTGCATAGAGAAACTGAGGATGGCATAGTGTCACTGTGCCGATGTTATTCATTGTAATATCAGAGACCTTGTAATCATATTCGTGTAATAATAGAAAGCTGGCTTGTTCTATGCTAAGAAGTGTTGTATTCCAGAAGACTTCATCTTGATCTCTAGGCTGGAATACGGGACGTTCTGGTTTTCTCTGAGCCGGGGTGCCACAGGCTTGGTATCAGAGAAGGTCTGGCTGTAGGACGCCCTAGACCGCGCGAACGTTAGAAAGTAGTAGTATAGACCCGAGTTTGTTTGTTGCACTTGATTGCTGCATTTGTTTGTTGCATAGCATGCATAGAGCCTTAGTATTTGTAATAATGGTTTATCTGGTGAGTGTAGCTGGCATCGGTTCGGATCCACTACAGCTCAACCTTTGCATTTCTCCAGGTCCTTTTTTCTTTCGATGTTTGGTGTCATTGCTGTCCCCGAGAGTGATGCCAAGTGATCCCGACACTGTTTGCCAAAAATGGTGCTCAGGTATCACACTGATGTCTTTCTTTCAGACCTGTCTATCGTTTCGGTGATGGACATGTTTCTATCCTAGATCGTTCTTTTATTTTGTCATATTGGCAACCCTTAAGGATCTTAGTTATCAAGAAAGGGCAATGTCAGTAGCCTCAGTTTTTCCCCGCTATCCTATTTCTTGGATGAGTACGGATCTTTTTCCGTCCGCTTGATAATAATGTTGTTGCGACCTTTGTGTCCCACTACATGATTACCGAGTATGTCCTTGCCTCCGAGCTTGTCCAGGTTGCTATCTGGCTAAGCTAGCACTTGGTGTAGCGCTGTTTACACCAACTCTTCCACACATTGATATAATTTTCGTGCACACCATCACAGCATGCTAGATCGTAGTACTGGAGATTCCGTGAAATTTGTGTACTTAAGTAGGCATGCATATTATTGTGTGAGTAGCAGTAATATGTGATGATTGCTTGATTTATTATATTAGTAGTATGCTCGTGTGCTTTTGTTTTAGTCGTTTCTGTTGTTCCTTTCTTTGGGCCTTCAGTGTTACAAATTTTTCCCTATTAAAGTTTCTCGTCAGCCGACACTGGACCCGAAGAGTCAGTAAGAAATGCATATACTTGGAAACTCAGCTAAACAGAATGGAGTTATCAGCTGACTGCAGTGAAATTGGGAATATCTTGTCGGGATGCAAAAGTAATCCTGGATGGACCGTCAGTATCAAGTTCGCATTAGCATGCACTCATCAAAACAAAAAGATTAAATCAGCAAGAAGATAAATTGTGTGCAAGGTTGGCGGAAGAGTATCAAAGGTATGGCTCAGATACAAGTTTAATTTTTCGTTGTGGACGATTTTGGAACTCGATGTACGTGGAAGCAAGCAAAACTATGGCATATACTCAGAAAGGAGGATAGTCCAGTAAAACCTTGTTTCATACAAGAAAAATCAACATCAGAAATATTAAGATGGTATGTATATGTGGAAATTGGTCCACGTATCACAATAAGAAGTTTCTGGTGTAAGCAACCCACTTTTCCCTCGCAAGATACCAGAGAAGTTTTCAACGCAAGATTCATCTATCTTCCTCAGTACGATACATGGATGATTACCTGTGTAAGGTACCCTGTTTTCTTCAGTAAGCAACCGCAAAAGCTTCCGGCATAAGGTACCGAGTCTTTCCCCAGCAAAGTCATTAAGGGGGTAAGCTTCTGAAGCACGATAACCAGTGTTCTTAAGCAAGCTGTCTGGTGAAAGTTTCGAGCACAAGCCAGCAAATGTTCCTTAGTAAGGCATTGGTACAAGGTAGTACGCTGTGAATTGACAGCATATGGCAGTCAATCTCAAGAATCAGATCCACAACATTTTGGTCAGAATCAAGAATCAGTCAGAATACACGTCTGTCTCGGAATCAGGTCCTCATATATATGCAATGAGCATACCATCAAGATCTTACAAGTCACTCGGATGAGGATCTGATAACCACGTGAGAATGATTAAGAGAAGAAAGCCAGTATACACCGCAGTTTGACAAAGGTGTTGGAAATATGCCCTAGAGGCAATAATAAAAGGATTGTTATTATATTTCCTTGTTTATGATAATTGTCTTTATTCATGCTATAATTGTATTATCCGGAAATCGTAATACACGTGTGAATACATAGACCATAACATGTCCCTAGTAAGCCTCTAGTTGACTAGCTCGTTGATCAACAGATAGTCATGGTTTCTTGACTATGGACATTAGATGTCGTTGATAACGGGATCACATCATTAGGAGAATGATGTGATGGACAAGACCCAATCCTAAGCATAGCACAAGATCGTGTAGTTTGTTTTGCTAGAGCTTTTCCAATGTCAAGTATCTTTTCCTTAGGCCATGAGATCGTGTAACTCCCGGATACCGTAGGAGTGCTTTGGGTGTACCAAATGTCACAACGTAACTGGGTGTCTATAAAGGTGCACAACAGGTATCTCCGAAATTGTCTGTTGGGTTGACACGGATCAAGACTGGGATTTGTCACTCCGTATGACGGAGAGGTATCTCTGGGCCCACTCGGTAATGCATCATCATAATGAGCTCAAAGTGACCAAGTGTTTGGTCATGGGATCATGCATTACGGTACGAGTAAAGTGACTTGCCGGTAACGAGACTGAACGAGGTATTGGGATACCGACGATCGAGTCTCGGGCAAGTAACGTACCGTTTGACAAAGGGAAATGTATACGAGGTTGATTGAATCCTCGACATCGTGGTTCATCTGATGAAATCATCGAGGAGCATGTGGGAGCCAACATGGGTATCCAGATTCCGCTGTTGGTTATTGACCGGAGAGCCATCTCGGTCATGTCTGCTTGTCTCTCGAACCCGTATGGTCTACACACTTAAGGTTCGGTGACGCTAGGGTTATTAGGAAGACTTGTATGTGATTACCGAATGTTGTTCGGAGTCCCGGATGAGATCCCGGACGTCACAAGGAGTTCTATGAATGTCCGGAGGTGAAGATTTATATATGGGAAGTTGTCATACGGTCACCGGAAAGTTTCGGGGGCGTATCGGTATTGTACCGGGGCCACCGGAGGGGTTCCCGGAGTCCACCGGGAGGGGCCACCTCTCTTGGAGGTCCCCATGGGCCGTAAGGGGCAGGGAACCAGCCCCTGGAGGGCTGGGCGCCCCCCCCTTGGGCCCATGCGCCTAGGGTTGGGGGAAACCCTAAAGGGGGCGCCCCCCCTTTGCTTGGGGGGCAAGCCCCCTCCCTGGCCGCCGCCCCGCCCTCTAGATCTCATCTAGAGGGGGCAGGCCCCCTTACCCCTTAGCCTATAAATAGAGGGGCGAGGGGAGGGCTGCACACCTGATCCAAGGCGCAACCCTTCCCCTCTCCAACACCTCTCCTCCTCCGTTAAGTACTTGGCGAAGCCCTATCGGAGTACTGCCTCTCCACCACCACCATGTCGTCGTGCTGCTGCTGGAGTCTTCTTCCTCAACCTCTCCTTCCCCCTTGCTGGATCAAGAAGAAGGAGACGTCATCCGCTCTGTACGTGTGTTGAACACGGAGGTGCTGTCCGTTCGGCACTTGGTCATCGGTGATTTGGATCACGGCGAGTATGACTCCATCATCTCCTTTCTCTTGAAAGGTTCCGCTCGCGATCTACAAAGGTATGTAGATGCACTCCTATCACTCGTTGCTTAGATGAACTCATAGATGGATCTTGGTGAAACCGTAGGAAATTTTTTATTTTTTGCAACGTTCCCCAACAGTGGCATCATGAGCTAGGTCTATGCGTAGTTCTATATTGCACGAGTAGAACACAATTTGGTTGTGGGCGTAGATCTTTTCAACTTGCTTGCCACTACTAGTCTTTTCTTGCTTCAGCGGTATTGTGGGATGAAGCGGCCCGGACCGACCTTACACGTACGCTTATGTGAGACAGGTTCCACCGACTGACATGCACTAGTTGCATAAGGTGGCTAGCGGGTGTCTGTCTCTCCTACTTTAGTTGGAGCAGATTCGACGAAAAGGGTCCTTATGAAGGGTAAATAGAAGTTGACAAAAATCACGTTGTGGTTATTCGTAGGTAAGAAAACGTTCTTGCTAGAACCCAATTGCAGCCACGTATAAGATGCAACAACAATTACAGGACGTCTAACTTGTTTTTGCAGCAATTGTCATGTGACGTGATATGGCCAGAAGTTGTGATGAATGATGAATGATATATTGTGATGTATGAGATCATGTTCTTGTAATAGGAATCACGACTTGCATGTCGATGAGTATGACAACCGGCAGGAGCCATAGGAGTTGTCTTTATTTTTTGTATGACCTGCGTGTCATTGAAGAACGCCATGTAAATTACTTTACTTTATTGCTAAACGCGTTAGCCATAGAAGTAGAAGTAGTCATTGGCGCGACAACTTCATGAAGACACAATGATGGAGATCATGATGATGGAGATCATGGTGTCATGCCAGTGACGAAGATGATCATGGAGCCCCGAAGATGGAGATCGAAGGAGCTATATGATATTGTCCATATCATGTCACTACTTTATATAATTGCATGTGATGTTTATTATGTTTATGCATCTTGTTTACTTAGAACGACGGTAGTAAATAAGATGATCCCTTATAATAATTTCAAGAAAGTGTTCCCCCTAACTGTGCACCATTGCTAAAGTTCGTCGTTTCAAAGCACCACGTGATGATCGGGTGTGATAGATCCTTACGTTCACATACAACGGGTGTAAGACAGTTTTACACATGCAGAACACTTAGGGTTAACTTGACGAGCCTAGCATGTACAGACATGGCCTCGGAACACATAGATTGAAAGGTCGAACATGAGTCATATGGAAGATACAATCAACATGGAGATGTTCACCAATGATGACTAGTCCGTCTCACGTGATGATCGGACACGGCCTAGTCGACTCGGATTGTGTAACACTTAGATGACTAGAGGGATGTCAATCTGAGTGGGAGTTCATTAAATAATTTGATTAGATGAACTTAATTTTCATGAACTTAGTCTAAAATCTTTGCAAAATATGTCTTGTAGATCAAATGGCCAACGCTCATGTCAACATGAACTTCAACGCGTTCCTAGGGAAAACCAAGCTAAAAGATGATGGCAGCAACGACTCGGACTGGGTCCAGAACTTGAGGATCATCCTCATAGTAGCCAAGAAAGCATATGTCCTAGATGAACCGCTAGGTGAAGCACCCATCCCAGAGAACCAAGACGTTATGAACGCTTGGCAGTCACGCGCTGATGATTACTCCCTCGTTCAGTGCAGCATGCTTTACAGCTTAGAACCGGGGCTCCAAAAGCGTTTTGAGAAACACGGAGCATATGAGATGTTCGAGGAGCTGAAAATGGTTTTTCAAGCTCATGCCCGGGTCGAGAGATATGAAGTCTCCGACAAGTTCTATAGTTGTAAGATGGAGGAAAATAGTTCTGTCAGTGAGCACATACTCAAAATGTCTGGGTTGCACAACCGCCTGTCCCAGCTGGAGATCAACCTCCCGGACGAGGCGGTCATTGACAGAATCCTTCAGTCGCTCCCACCGAGCTACAAGAGCTTTGTGTTGAACTACAATATGCAGGGGATGGTGAAGACCATTCCTGAAGTATTTTCAATGCTGAAGTCAGCAGAGGTTGAAATCAAGAAAGAACATCAAGTGTTGATGGTCAATAAGACCACTAAGTTCAAGAAGGGCAAGGGTAAGAAGAACTTCAAGAAGGACGGCAAAGATGTTGCCGCGCCCGGTAAGCCAGTTGCCGGGAAGAAGTCAAAGAATGGACCCAAGCCTGAGACTGAGTGCTTTTATTGCAAGGGGAAGGGTCACTGGAAGCGGAACTGCCCCAAATACTTAGCGGACAAGAAGGCCGGCAACACTAAAGGTATATTGATATACATGTAATTGATGTGTACCTTACCAGTACTCGTAGTAACTCCTGGGTATTTGATACCGGTGTCGTTGCTCATATTTGTAACTCACAGCAGGAGCTGCGGAATAAGCGGAGACTGGCGAAGGACGAGGTGACGATGCGCGTCGGGAATGGTTCCAAGGTCGATGTGATCGCCGTCGGCACGCTACCTCTACATTTACCCACGGGATTAGTTATGAACCTCAATAATTGTTATTTAGTGCCAAGTTTGAGCATGAACATTGTATCTGGATCTCGTTTAATACGAGATGGCTACTCATTTAAATCCGAGAATAATGGTTGTTCTATTTATATGAGAGATATGTTTTATGGTCATGCCCCGATGGTCAATGGTTTATTCTTAATGAATCTCGAACGTAATGTTACACATATTCATAGCGTGAATACCAAAAGATGTAAAGTTGATAACGATAGTCCCACATACTTGTGGCACTGCCGCCTTGGTCACATTGGTGTCAAGCGCATGAAGAAGCTCCATGCTGATGGACTTTTAGAGTCTCTCGATTATGAATCATTTGACACATGCGAACCATGCCTCATGGGCAAAATGACCAAGACTTCGTTCTCCGGAACAATGGAGCGAGCAACCAACTTATTGGAAATCATACATACCGATGTGTGCGGTCCAATGAGCGTTGAGGCTCGCGGAGGATATCGTTATGTTCTCACTCTCACAGATGACTTGAGTAGATATGGGTATGTCTACGTGATGAAACACAAGTCTGAGACCTTTGAAAAGTTCAAGGAATTTCAGAATGAGGTAGAGAATCAATGTGACCGAAAGATAAAGTTCCTACGATCAGATCATGGAGGAGAATACTTATGTCACGAATTTGGTACACACTTAAGGAAATGTGGAATCATTTCACAACTCACGCCGCCTGGAACACCTCAGCGTAACGGTGTGTCCGAACGTCATAATCGCACTCTATTGGATATGGTGCCATCTATAATGTCTCTTACCGATTTACCGCTATCATTTTGGGGATACGCTCTAGAGACAGCTACATTCACTTTAAATAGGGCACCGTCTAAATACGTTGATACGACACCGTATGAATTATGGTTTGGGAAGAAACCTAAGCTCTCGTTTCTAAAAGTTTGGGGATGTGATGCTTATGTCAAGAAACTACAACCTGAAAAGCTCGAACCCAAGTCGGAAAAATGCGTCTTCATAGGATACCCTAAGGAAACCATTGGGTATGCTTTCTACTTAAGATCCAAGGGCAAGATCTTTGTTGCCAAGAACGGATCCTTTTTGGAAAAAGAGTTTCTCTCGAAAGAAGTAAGTGGGAGGAAAGTAGAACTCGATGAAGTACTACCTCTTGAACCAGAAAGTAGTGCAGCTCAGGAAAATTTTCCTGTGGTGCCTACACCAACTGGAGAGGAAATTAATGACTATGATCAAGGTACTTCGGATCAAGTTGCTACTGAACCTCGTAGGTCCACAAGGACACGTTCCACACCAGAGTGGTATGGCAACCCTGTCCTAGAAATCATGTTGTTAGACAACGGTGAACCTTCGAACTATGAAGAAGCGATGGCGGGCCCAGATTCCAACAAATGGCTTGACGCCATGCAATCCAAGATAGAATCCATGTATGAAAACAAAGTATGGACTTTGACTGACTTGCTAGATGATCGGCGAGTGATAGAAAACAAATGGATCTTTAAGAAGAAGATGGACGCGAATGGTAATATTACCATCCATAAAGCTCGACTTGTCGCTAAGGGTTATCGGCATGTTCAAGGGGTTGACTACGATGAGACATTCTCTCCCGTAGCGAAGCTGAAGTCCGTCCGAATCATGCTAGCAATTGCCGCTTACTATGATTATGAGATATGGCAGATGGACGTCAAAACGGCATTCCTAAACGGGCATCTTAAGGAAGAACTGTATATGATATAGCCGGAGGGTTTTGTCGATCCTAAGAATGCTAACAAAGTATGCATGCTCCAGCGATCCATTTATGGGCTGGTGCAAGCATCTCGGAGTTGGAACATTCGCTTTGATGAGATGATCAAAGCGTTTGGGTTTATGCAGACTTATGGAGAAGCCTGAGTTTACAAAAAAGTGAGTGGGAGCTCTGTAGCATTTCTCATATTATATGTAGATGACATACTTTTGACGGGAAATGATATAGAACTTTTAGACAGCATTAAGGCCTACTTGAATAAGTGTTTTTCAATGAAGGACCTTGGAGAAGCTGCTTACATATTAGGCATCAAGATCTATAGGGATAGATCGAGACGCCTCATAGGTCTTTCACAAAGCACATACCTTGATAAGATTTTGAAGAAGTTCAAAATGGATCAGTCCAAGAAGGGGTTTTTGCCTGTATTGCAAGGTGTGAGATTGAGCTTGGCTCAATGCCCGACCACGGCAAAAGATAAAGAAGAGATGAGTGTCATCCCCTATGCTTCAGCCATAGGATCTATTATGTATGCCATGCTGTGTACCAGACCTGATGTAAACCTTGCCGTAAGTTTGGTACGAAGGTACCAAAGTAATCCCGGCAAGGAACACTGGACAGCGGTCAAGAATATCCTGAAGTACCTAAAAAGGACAAAGCACATGTTTCTCATTTATGGAGGTGACGAAGAGCTCGTCGTAAAGGGTTACGTCGACACCTAGCTTCGACACAGATCTGGATGACTCTAAGTCACAAACCGGATACGTGTATATGTTGAATGGTGGAGCAGTAAGCTGGTGTAGCTGCAAGCAGAGTGTCGTGCGGGATCTACATGTGAAGCGGAGTACATTGCAGCCTCGGAGGCAGCGCATGAAGCAATTTGGGTGAAGGAGTTCATCACCGACCTAGGAGTCATACCTAATGCGTCGGGGCCGATCAAACTCTTCTGTGACAACACTGGAGCTATTGCCCTTGCCAAGGAGCCCAGGTTTCGCAAGAAGACCAGGCACATCAAGCGTCGTTTCAACTCCATCCGTGTAGATGTTCAAGATGGAGATATAGACATTTGCAAAGTACATACGGATCTGAATGTCGCAGATCCGTTGACTAAACCTCTTTCGCGAGCAAAACATGATTAACACCAGAACTCTATGGGTGTTCGATTCATCACAATGTAACTAGATTATTGACTCTAGTGCAAGTGCGAGACTATTGGAAATATGCCCTAGAGGCAATAATAAAAGGATTATTATTATATATCCTTGTTCATGATAATTGTCTTTATTCATGCTATAATTGTATTATCCGGAAATCGTAATACACATGTGAATACAGAGACCATAACATGTCCCTAGTAAGCCTCTAGTTGACTTGCTCGTTGATCAACAGATAGTCATGGTTTCCTGACTATGGACATTAGATGTCGTTGATAACGGGATCACATCATTAGGAGAATGATGCGATGGACAAGACCCAATCCTAAGCATAGCACAAGATCGTGTAGTTCGTTTTGCTAGAGCTTTTCCAATGTCAAGTATCTTTTCCTTAGACCATGAGATCATGTAACTCCCGGATACCGTAGGAGTGCTTTGGGTGTACCAAACGTCACAACGTAACTAGGTGACTATAAAGGTGCACTACAGGCATCTCCGAAAGTGTCTGTTGGGTCGACACGGATCGAGACTGGGATTTGTCACTCCGTATGACGGAGAGGTATCTCTGGGCCCACTCAGTAATGCATCATCATAATGAGCTCAAAGTGACCAAGTGTTTGGTCACGGGATCATGCATTACGGTACGAGTAAAGTTACTTGCCGGTAACGAGACTGAACGAGGTATTGGGATACCGACGATCGAGTCTCGGGAAAGTAACGTACCGTTTGACAAAGGGAATTGTATACGGGATTGATTGAATCCTCGACATCGTGGTTCATCCGATGAAATCATCGAGGAGCATGTGGGAGCCAACATGGGTATCTAGATTTTGATGTTGGTTATTGACCGGAGAGCCGTCTCGGTCATGTCTGCTTGTCTCCCGAACCCGTAGGGTCTACACACTTAAGGTTCGGTGATGCTAGGGTTATTAGGAAGACTTGTATGTGATTACCGAATGTTGTTCGGAGTCCCGGATGGGATCCCGGACGTCAAGAGGAGTTGCAGAAATGTCCGAAGGTGAGGATTTATATATGGGAAGTTGTCATACGGTCACCGGAAAGTTTCGGGGGCATATTGGTATTGTACCGGGGCCACCGGAGGGGTTCCGGGGGTCCACCGGGAGGGGACACCTCTGTCAGAGGGCCCCATGGGCCGTAAGGGGTAGGGAACCAGCCCCTGGAGGGCTGGGCACCCCCCCTTGGGCCCATGCGCCTAGGGTTGGGGGGAAACCCTAAAGGGGGCGCCCCCCTTTGCTTGGGGGGGCAAGCACCCTCCCTGGTCGCCGCCCCCCCCCCCCTATAGATCTCATCTAGAGGGGGCCGGCCCCCTTCCCCCTTCCCCTATAAATAGAGGGGCGAGGGGAGGGTTGCACACCTGATCCAAGGCGCAGCCCCTCCCCTCTCCAACACCTCTCCTCCTCCGTTAAGTGCTTGGCGAAGCCCTGTCGGAGTACTGCCTCTCCACCACCACCACGCCGTCGTGCTGTTGCTGGAGTCTTCTTCCTCAACCTCTCCTTCCCCCTTGCTGTATCAAGAAGGATGAGACGTCATCCGCTCCGTACGTGTGTTGAAAGCGGAGGTGCTGTCCGTTCGGCACTTGGTCATCGGTGATTTGGATCACGGCGAGTACGACTCCATCATCCCCTTTCTCTTGAAAGCTTCCGCTCGCGATCTACAAAGGTATGTAGATGCACTCCTATCACTCGTTGCTTAGATGAACTCATAGATGGATCTTGCTGAAACCGTAGGAAATTTTTTATTTTCTGCAACGTTCCCCAACAAAAGGATTATGAGGATTGACGACATCAATGAGCTCCATACAAGTACTTGTGAACTGGAAAATGATCCTGATGAGCCCTTGTCCCCTTTTCTCCAATGACGGGACCACGCCTGTGATCTGAGCTGTTTATAGCTATACGGGGTGGATGCCTATTTTTTCTCTCTTCAACGACTGTCACGAGTCTAAGCTGCTTTTCGGCCGTCTCGTACATCTATTGAGTTTCTTTTTGTGATAGTAGCCCTATAGCTGCTTTTTGGCTATTTTAGGGAGCTGCCACCTTCTTCTTATCGACCCGGTCTCATGCTCTGAGCTGCTTTTCGGCCGTCCTGAGACGTGGTTGAGTTATTCCAGTAATGTCCCAGATTGGGGTTGTAAAGACTGTTCTGGTGGCTACTGATTTATTTGCCGATTTCTTGCAAGGGTTTCGGATGATCATTTCCCAACGATCAGAACATGAGAGATGTTGAATCTGCCATTTAATGGGTTACCCTGTTAGAAAAATGAGGATAAGCTACGATTGCCGGAAAATTGCACCAACAGTACCTATGGTCATACAAAGAAGCAATATGGCCCAGCTCTTTCAGTCAAAGATCCAGACCAAGAAAACAATAATGAAGGAGCAAGACCAGTGATGCAAGTATGGAAATTGTACACAACCCGCATGGTGCAGATCCCCCGAACGGTCTAAGTCAGTATTGATCCACATGGATATGCCTACAACATGAGTAATCGGCATGAGGAATAACAGTCTGGAAGCCTGAGTCCTCACTTATATGAATCATCATGGATAGCCTGTCGTGAACAAAAAAAATTTGTATAAACCACCATCAGTCAAGTCTGCAGATATTATCATACATGCGAAACCCTTTATGCTGGCCACGATAGGAGACAATCAAATATTTGGTACGGATCCAATACTCACGACAGTGGAACCAATTAAGATGATTCAGAAACTTCTGCGATGAGTCAGAATCTGTAAGGAAAAGGTTATGTTTTAACTCACTCTTTGGAACCCAAAGGACCTGCATTTAGTTAAGAAACTCAATGCAATGAGTCAGAGCTTGAGTTTTCATCAGAAAAATCTGATCATCATTACATGAAAGGTTGTCAGTGCAGGGTGGCACACCCAGCAGAAATCACTTTTGGATTTGTGAGACGGACATATATTTCAGTCATGATAATTAAATCACACTCAGCTAGTTAGCAGATCTAAAAATAAATTGGAGCCTATATAAGCATGAACAAGCAAGGTAAGATCTGTCAGAAGGAGGATACAGTGAATCAAACCACCCGAGGGCCAGTCAGATAAAAATTTAATGGCACCAACAATAAAGGAAAAAGGATACCCGAGGTGGAAACGGTTTCCTTAAGTTAGAATATTCATACTAGTTCCCTGAGCAACAAAATCTCGAGGACGAGATTTCTTTAAGGGGGTAAGGTTTATGACAACCTGATTTTTGGCCCTTTCATTTTTCCTTTGTTTTCCCGAGGTTTTTGCCCGAGTTTTTCTTCTTCGTGGCTTTGTGGTCTGGAAACTGAAGAAGATGCCCTCTTCTTTGCTTCCAGAGTGGCTTGTCATTCCCAAATCTTTCCCTAGACCTTGTCATTTCCATCCTAGCCCAAATCCCAATATTCTTTTTATTGGGAATATTCCTTTTCTATTAAAGGAATAACTCAAATTACCTAGGTTGTGAAGCAACCTATATTTCCCTCACTCCTAAAATTCCCAAATAATTCTCATAAATTGTTTGGGTCATATCTTGATAAAATATGGCAAAACTTTTCATTGCCATGTCCAAAAATAATCGGATTTGCTATTTTATAGTCAGTTGTTTTTCAATTCATCGTCATTCGAATTTCTGTCCATCCGTTCTGGCACGGAGATTCGTGCTGGGTTTTTTTCTTCGAGCTGGCGCTCTGTTCACTCGGTTTGGTTTGCTATTGTCAGGTTTGGTTTTCTTTATCTCAACCCGAAACCGCCCCGTCGCGATACTATTGGTTTTTGTTCTGCTTGAATTTCGGAGTGGGTGTCGTCTCCCTTTTCATTTGGATCGCTCTGTTTCGATAAGGACGAGGGAGAGAGCTCGAGCGGCTAAGGAGAGAGACGGAGGAGAGAGGCGACTCCGAGCTATTCCACCATTCGATTTTTGATTTTGTCCCCCCTATTCTCTTCGGCCCAGCTGCCGAGGTTGGTTCCCCTAATCCCCCCGCTGGCCCCGGGTGTTTTTGCTTGTGTTCTGGTCGTGTAGTTCCAAATCTAGCTGAGTTTTCATCTTCGTGGATGTTCTGTTTGTTGTTCTTCAGGGATCCACCCAATTTCGCCCTCGCCCCCCTTTTGTGCTCGCCTGCGTTGTGTAGGAGCTTTTCTAGTTGCGGGTTCTAGGGTTTCCATTTTGCTGTGTAGATGTGGATGTAGGCTTTTAGAGATGTTTTATTTTGTGTTGTATATGGTGGAGGTAGGCGTACTAGTTGTTGCAGCGGGTGATTTCCTGTTTTCTGCTAGCTTGGGGTGTCTGTTCCCTTGCCATTAGGTGACAGTAGGGGATGATCTGGCCTTCTTTTTTGTAGTTGTAGGTGGTTGCTTATGATTTTCCCCTGGTAGCTGAGGCGTGTCTGAATGTGTTCCAAGAAGCTCTTTGAGTTGATGCTTCTATTACTTTGTAATTTTACCCCCTGAGACTTGTAATGTAGATCAAAAGTACAGTGGATCATACCCCCCGAATTACAGTGTAACTACTGTGTAATAGGATTGCAGAACCTCATTGTCCCACCTTTTGTAGTGTAATTCTGCCATTTTTACAGTGTAATTATCATTCTTTACAGTGTAATTCTCCCATATCTGTAATTACTGTTTAATTCTCCCAAATACTGTGTTATTTATTGTTCAATTACAATGTAATTTGTGCTAGCAGTACTGTGTAACTCCCCCCTAATTCCCGTGTATATTCCTGATTACAGTGTATATTCCCAGATATGCAAGATTTTTCAATGTATTTATGCCCGGAATCACTGCGTATTTGTCCTAGTATGTTCACAAAAATTTAGCCCAATTACTCATGTACTGTGTATATGCAGATTTTTCAATATATTATGCCTGGAATCACTGTGTAATTCGCCCTATTTATGTTCACAGTAATTTAGCTCAATTACTCATGTAATTTATAGTGTATTCACCCAGATTTACAGTGTTTTTATGCCCTGGAATCACTATGTATACGCCCAGATCACTGTGTACTTTACTTTGTAAATATAGCCCAACCACTCATGTAATTACAATGTATTTCCATATAGTTTTACACTGTAATTTGTATGGTTACAATGTAATTCATCAGTCTTTTGCACTGTATTTCCCTAGAGAACTCTAAGTTGTGTGCTTGAGGACTGTAATTAAAGTATTTTCTCCAGACTTTTACAATGTATTTTCCCTAGAGTATTACACTGTAATTTGTGTGCTTGAGGACTGTAATTTCAGTATGACTTACAAAGTAATTCATCATACTTTTACACTGTGTTTCCCTAGAGTATTACACTATAATTTGTGTGCTTGAGGACTGTAATTAAAGTATGACTTACAATGTAATCCACTAATCTCTTCTCTTGAGAGTGTAGATTCTCTGAATATCTGTTTGTGACTAATGATCTTGCAGATGATGGTTCTAATCCTATGTCTTTGGTATTTATTTCTTTTTCTTCCCTAGTTTTAATTAATTTGAATTATTTCTTTTCATTTCAAAATGTATATGTATGTTCACTTTAATTTTACTTCAAGAAATCTCTAGTGATGATGGAGGGCTTGACAAATCTCAAGAATTTTTTTTTCATTTATGTGTACGTTCACTATAACTTTATTTGTTTCTTGGGAGGCAAGTTCAACCAGAGATGTTTAACTGCTCTTTTGTTTCTACTTTTTGTTGTCAGGTGTGGTCCAGGGAAGCTGCTGGGAGGGATTGCGTGGGGTTCTCTTGCTCTTTTGGTTTAGTTGACAACCGGGTCTTCTTTTTTTAGTCCGACCTGTTTAGTGGGAACGAGCAGCATTAGTGGTTTTGGGCAATACAGATGTCAACAGCACATTGGTCAGAAAATTTGAATGATATCCAATTGAAAATCAGTCAAATGTCAAATAGACAGTCCCATAATTCCCCAATATTCCTTTTTCTATTCTGCCCTGAATGGCACTTTGTGAAGGAAGTGTCATTTATATTTTTCCTAGTGGCTCCCCACCTTTTTGGGCATGTTTATATGTCCAAATAATTGCCTCATGCACAAGTTCAACTTTATTTGCCTAGCCAATCTTCCTTAGTGATTTTTCAAAGTTTCTGTCAAACAGAAAGCTTTGCAAAGGAAATACTAGCTAGGAGTATCCAAATGATATGAGCTTTTGCACCCTCCTTAATGTGCTCATATTTACCCCTTCCACCCATTTGCAGCCCCATATAATCATCTATATGAGCACAGGAGCAAATCTTTGTTTCTGGCAATATTTTCAGGTTGTGAAGCAAGTATATTTTATATTGCTTCAAAAATCCTGATAAATTACCAGATCATTCTTATACACATAAAACATCTTTTTACCCATTTTGGAATCATTTCAATGAGCCATTTGATCACCATAATTATTCCAAGTTTTTGTCCAGAGGAGATGTTTGTGAAGCAAGTACCATTTTGGCTTTGCCAAATGGTATGATACTTGTGAGCATCTTCATATGACCAAATGACTCATCTTTGCCCAATATTAGCCCTAGTTGACACTCCATGTGAGTGCACCATCATGATCTAGTTTCTGGAACATTTTGGTCAGTTCTGAAGCAACTTCAGTAAATCTTGGTCCATTTCTTCCCAAACTCCCCAGGACTGTAGTCCTTCCTAGCCTAAACGCCCCAGACATAACACTTGACACCTAGCATCTCCCTGTTAATCACATTGAGCTGGTAAAGTTTAAAGCAGTAAACTTTAGAGCTCACTAACCTTTTAACCATAGCCCTTTTCACCAAGTTACCACCGTAGTTACAACCTACCCAGGAAGGACTAACCCCCAGACATGGTTTGGCATCACTTGTGGCACTGTGTGCACCAGTGCACGCGGTGACCACCACTTTGGCGTGCAATGGCTGCGCCCAGAGCGTCTTCTTGCTCGGGCCCCTCTCCCTCTCATCGTCTTAGAGCTTGTGAGCATGTCCAGTGGCTTCCTCTCCTCATCGCCGTCCTCCTGGACCCCTCTCCCCCTCCGTCTGCTTGCTCACCGATGCAAACCGCCGCATGCCCACGGGCGTACAGTGGAGTTTTGGAATCGTTCGTCGCCGTCATCTTCCTCCATGCGTCCCCTTGGCGTCCTCTGCCTCGTGAGCTCTCCCTTGTGCCCTCCCAGTCGTTTGCCCCCGAGTCCATACGCGCTAGCACGCGTCCGCGGCGCCGGCCACGCGTCCGTGGCGGTGCCAGCTCGGCCCCCTTGCCCCGCGGCTATTTAAGCCATCCCCGAGCCCTCCCGAGCTCAGCAACAGCCTCGCCACCCTCCTCTTTCCCTCCATGACCACTAGCCCGAGCTCCAGGAGCTCTTTGTGCCCCCATCGCTGCCATGGCCGCCGCACGGCCTCGGCTAAATTAGCCCGAGCCGAGCCCTCCCCCTCCTTTCTGTCGCCACCAGAGAGCTCCCCCGACTTCCTCTAGCCTCCCCCGAACCCCGGTTCTCCTTCCCAGCCTCCGGAGCCTACCTTGCCATGGAGGCGCCGCCCTCTGTCTCAGCCGTCGCGGCCAACTCCGGCAGTCCCCGAGGCCAGCGCGGCCACCCACGAGCGCGGGATGGAGAGGCGCGTCCATCCCCAGCGGTGCCCTGTTCTCCCGTGGCCTCCCGTCGCTGGCGCAGGTGAGGCCGCAGCCATCGCTGCACTCTGTTCTTCGCGTCGGGGGGAGGAAGAAGGAGCGAGGAGAGAGAGAGAGAGGAGGGAGTTGACCAAGCAGTGTGGACCCCGCGGCCCCATGTTGACCCTGGTACACTGATGTGGACAAGTGGAGGCGTAATCCACTGATTACGTATTTGCTTTCTGAAAGCATATTTCTCTTTTACGCGTTCACTTTTTCTGTTCAGGCCCCTGTTTGAAAATATTTTCATTACAGATAGGTCCCTGGCAGAAAAACATCCACAACTTTTTATCCGTAATTCCAAATGAGGTGAAACCAATGCTCACTTCTTCGTTTCGTCGAGCCCGTTCTGTTGGTCATGCTTTCTCTTTGGTTTGACACTTTGAAAATGACCATTATGCCCTTGCCCTTATTCAGCCCCCTTCGAGAGAGTATGTTTTCCGATGATTCGTTCCGCGAGTTTCTCGCACTTTCTCCCGGCGATTTCTTCATCCCCAGGCAAGCCACAATACCCACTTGCATGATAGTCATGCATTAGCCATGGTTTTCAACTTGAATCTTTATTAATTGTTTGCTTGTTACAAAGATGGTTATCGTTGTTCCGGTAATGTTTAGATTTCCATGTTCACTTTTGTGCTATGTTGTCTTGTACTCTGTCATCATGTTCTACCTGCTAGTATTTCCTTTCATATGTTTATGCTTGCTAATAGTACATGTTGATGTTGGTGATGGTCATGCTAGTCAGTGTGCCATGCTCAGTGGATATGATTTATTGTTGATATGGTGGATAGTTATGTGATACCCTCAGGATTACGTTGATATCAAGTTCATGCATTTTATCATGGCTTAGAATATTTGCATTCAAGTTAATTGGATTAAACTGAACATGAAAAACTGTTGGCTGAGTCATGGTGCCACTGAAACGATGCTGACCAATGCAACCACGCTTACCGGTATGGGACGGTCCTAACTGGGTCTATTTTCGTGCCTCTCGCCGGTGCCTCCAACAAGGGAAGGTTATGGGCGCACGCTACCCTAATCAGGTAGGTGGACATAAGCCTTGTGTGCCCGTTGTTGAGTTAAGTTTTTGGGTCCCAGAGTGGATCATTGCCACGATGGTGGTTTGAGGTGCCTTGAGGTAGGCACGGGGCCACCCATGACTTACCCCAGATGGTAGTGAGTCCGAGTGGCCGGGAGAGTGTCATGGTAGTAGGACGGTTTTGTCGGAACGCCGGTTGTCCACCCAAATGGGAGTGCGAGGCCATGGGTTCCATACTGTGGGTACAGTGTGCTAACCTCTACAAAGTGTATATTACATCTATCGATAGCCACGCCCGCAGATAAGGGTCCAGGTCGAATGTAGGGTACACCAAGAGTCAACAGTAATAAGAATAATGTTCTTAGTAACAATTAGATAAGTTGGTTGTGATCGCCGTAAGGATCACGGTTTGGGACCAAGTGTTGGTCGTGGTTGTGATCACCATAAGGATCACCGTGGTATCGAGGATACTGAGTTGTTGGATATTCGTGGTGTTGAGCGAGAGTCGTGGGTAAAGATCAAGCTACTTGTGGTCATTTAATGATCTCTACGGTATTGTTTACAACAAGCTTGATTTGATCCTGAGATGATCGTGTGATGTCCGAGGTTGGTAAGTGATGCATGTGTTGGTTACGAGGTAACCCGAGCAGAATAAGTGGTGCATATAGTGTCATCATGTTGCATGCTAGTATTGTCGGATTAATATGTTCATGTTGTCTTAGCAGTATCATGTTTATGTTGGTCATGCCATGTTATTCTGATGATATCATGATGATCCCTGCTTAACATGTAATTGCCATGTTGTTGTTTGTCTTGAATGCTTCTGGATTATTGTGAGCTTGCAAGTACATTCAATCTACTGACCTGGCGTGTCATGCCAGCTTGTAGGTCATGCCGGATTTGATTGCTTGCTTGTCGTAGTTTCCGTTCGTGCGAGCTAGGATAAGCGTTCCAGCCAGAGTCCCTGCGGAGTGGAGTTCACCACCGTCGTTGTTATTCCGCTGCTAGAGTTATTCCGCTGCTTCGAGTTGTTCTGCTGCTTGCAATGAGCAACTGAGGATGGCGTACTGTCGCCGTGCCGATGTTATTCATTGTAATCTCGGAGACCTTGTAATCATATTTGTGTAATAATAAAAAGCTGGTTTGTTCTATGCTAAGCAGTGTCGTATTCCAGAAGACTTCATGTCCATCTCTGGGCTGTAATACGGGGCGTTCCGGTTTTCTCTGAGCCGGGGTGCCACACAATGGCGGTGAGTTCCCCCTCCCGGAGAGATGTTTCCCTGACAGACCAGCTCCGCTGGAGCCCTAGATTGGTCTTGCCCATGCTATGCCCCAAGATGGCGGCGCTTCGTCCCGAAAGCTTCCTCATTATTTTTTCCAGTGCAAAAGACACCATGTAGCAGAAGATGGACATCGGGGGCCTGCCAGGGGGCCCACGAGGCAGGGGGCGCGCTCTGCACCTTCGTGGATGACTGGTGGCCCCCCTCTGGTGCTTTCTTCGCTCAATATTTTTAATATATCCCAAAACTGATCTTCATGGAATTTCAGGACTTTTTGAGTTGTGCAGAATAGGTCTCTAATATTTGCTCCTTTTCTAGTCCAGAAATCTAGCTGTCGGGGTTCTCCCTCTTCATGTAAACCTTATAAAATAAGAGAGAAAAGGCATAAGTATTGTGATATAATGCGTAGTAAGAGCCCATAATGCAATAAATATTTGTGACATCCCTAGCTTCTGGTACTTCTTAGTCCTAGCATCTGGTGTTGCATCATGCTTAAATTTCTCAGAAACTTGAAATGGGGATGACAGAACCCCCAGCACCACCCCTTAAACCAACTAGGGTTTACTAAAATCATTTTCAATGATCCCAAAATGCCCATCTAAAATGTTCGTCATCTTTGCCTTGGTCTAGAACCTCTGGCAAAAATGGTGCACAAATTTCTAGGTCATCCAAAGGTCACTAGATTAAATCATATGTTATTTGAATTTGGGCATGTAAATGCTAGTAAATATTTTAAATGCCCAAATAATCCTAATCTGAAATGTTCCGTGTTGGATATATTCTATACAGTGGGCATGTGCAGTTTGGTGATTTTTGAAAGGGTCTAGGTATTTTTAGAAAAGCCACAAAGATTACAGAAAAATAGAAAACTGAAACAAAAGAAGAGAGAGAGAGAGAAAGAAACTTACCTGGCGCTCACCTGGCAGCCCATCTAGCTGGCCCAGCCCACCAAGGCTCCCTGTCACCTTCCTCCTCGCGCTAGTAGGCGAGGGCGTATGGCCACCATGCGCCAGCACGCGCCCGAGCCACCTCCTGCTTCCACCGCTTCTAGAGCCAACTCCGAGTGGCACGCACTCCCCCTCGCCCCCCTGCACCTCTCCTCTCTCCCCCTTGACCCCAACCCCTCCTCTGCTCCCCTCTCGCGCACACCACCGAGCAGAGCTCGTCGCCATCGTCGCCGTTCACCATGGCCACGGCCTCCCCCTCGCCTCACTGACCTATCCATGAGCCCCGCCACCATCTCCTACACCTTCTGCACCGTTCCAAGAAACGCCAGAAGCCCCAAATCGCCGACCACGCCGTCTTCTTCAACCTCGGTCCGCCTAGATCGTCTTTGCCGCCCCGCTCGTTCCAGCTCGTCCCCGACCCTGCTGCCTAGCTCGCCGTGACCGCTGTGAGTTTCTGCCTCTCCTCCCCCTCTCCGTTCTCGCTGCCGTGAGCCATAGCGACCGCACTGAGTACACCCGCATGCACCGCCGCCCGCGCTCTTCGCCTGTGACGCTCCGATGACCATTTGGTCCCGGGCCTGCTAAGGCGACACCCGTGGGAATACCGTGCATGAGGCCGCAATGTGATATGAGGTGTTACATGCTAGATCGGTGTGGAATTGAGTCGGGGTCCTGACAGCTTTGGTATCAGAGCCTGACTGCCTGTAGGATTACCAAGCCAAACTGGTCGAAGTTGAGTCTAGAAATTCTTTAGTTATATATGGGAATTGATTGTGGGATGGAATGTAAGGCTCTTTTTACTCCTTATACCTTATGCCTTCTGATCCGAGTCATCTTATCTTTCCTACGGGGTTAAGGAACTAGGCTTTCTCTTCTTTCTATCAGGATAATATGTTACTAATCCGTAGACTTATAGATTGTTGGATTTAAGCCCAGTTCAGTTTCTAATACCTCCGCGTGTTCAAGGTTGGTCTCGGAACCTTGATATTGTGCTTCTAAGTGGTTATGCCACCATTTTGCATGATATCTCAAATCCTTTGAGCATTGACAGCCGTTATGCTGACCGAGTCATCCCAGGTTTCTAAATAGTCTGATGCATTTGCAAATCCCTTATTCCCGTTCCCGATGTCCCTTTGGTCAGATTAATCACACAAATAAGTGAGTTGAGGTACTTTATTTCCTTAGGTGTTTTAGGGGATCATCTAGTGATCTAGCCATGATATGTGTTTCCAGTGTGATGACTCTGGCCATCATTCTCGAAAGCATCTCGTGATGCCACTTAGATAGTAGGCATTCTATTCCTGGGTTCTTAACCCATGATTCACTCTACTTACCTCGTGTTGATAGTGTTGCTCGTACCTTTAGGATATTAGTAACCCTTGCGATAGTCTTCGAGGTCCGTGGTTTATCATTCTTCTAAATACCATGAACCATCCTTGGCAGAAGTTCCTTGAACCAAGAGATCACAACAAGAGTGCTCTCGATGGGTTCTCCATCCTATATTGTGACTCTGCCAGCTCAATCTTTCTGCATGGGTTATCCGAAAGAAATATGTCGAACTCGTTCGACATGCCATTCCATGCATCCACAACTCGGAAAATCATATGTTTCTTCTGAGTCGTACCTCTTTAGTTGTGTTCTAGCCCTCGTCTATCAATTGATAGTCAGGAGTGGTTGTGCATTCATGTTCATCGATGCCTTTTACTCCTGTGGTCTGACAAGCCATTCTATTCTGGAATGACTAGGAGAAACAAACTCCAGTACCTCTTCCATATCCAGGATTGGGTCAAAGTAGTTGTACTCCGCAGATCAAATTGCTAATCCATCTTTTGCTCTGTTCTACCCTGAAGTATTACCCACTTTATGCCAGGAATGTCATCAGAACTGCATCCTCTCTTATGAATTCTTGACGTAGTGATACTTCTCGCCATCATTATTCATTCCTCGGTTTTGTGTTGTCGCAACCGGAATGACGACAAGTGAATCATGATGTGTGAAATCTATACCCCTAGCAACTCCGTTGCTTGGTAGTTAAATGGACAATAGCCTCATTCTAGCGTGTTGATTATTGAATCATCACCCTAAGTTGATTGTGCTACCTAGTCCTTATTTCCGGTGCACTGTTCGGTCGGTGAGTTAGGATTTTGTCAACCCCTCGCTCATTTGATCATATCGTCTTGCCCTGAAAAGCAAGTGTTCTCGAGCTTAGTAACATATCGGTGGTTCGTGATTTTCTAAATATCTTCTCGGAAGTATCACTAGGTCTTCACCTGACCGCTATGTTGAGTTCTTGACCAAGTTGGTTTCTTGTAACCACCCCTTTCTCCAAGAATCTGTGTTGGGTACCCCTGAGCTAGTTGGTTAAGCTGAACAACAACTTGGAGAGTAGGAAGATGGAAGCTTGTCCGATTTAGTTCGTTTAAAGGGACACCTTGTATGTGTGTTGAAGAAAGATGATATCTTCATCGATTGATCCTCGTGACTAGTTGTTGGACCTATTGTCTTGCCAAAACTTTGATTTGAGTGTGGGCTATCCTCAAATCAAAACAGAACGAACAATGTTCGTAATGTTGTCTTACTCATGGATTTTCCTCGAGCATACACCGTTATATCTTTTGTTTTGACCAATGTTATCACTTGTTCACATAATTGTGGAATTCCATCAGCAGCATTTTGTCTCATCCATGATTCGTGTTGAACATCCAGCTAGTGTTGGAAACTTCTATAAGCATTATCTTCATGTCCCGTGCATGAAGCATATGCCCAGGTGAAAGAAGTGACTTCCTCTAATTCATGTGCATTTGATGCAAGTTGCCGCCGTGAATTCGAGAAAGTCAATGTTGCTTCCTCTGGAGTCACCCCAAATCAGTCATGCATACGTGCGAAGTACTGTGTGGTTTGGAGACTTGCAACCTTCATTCAATATGTGTCCCTAGCACACTAAGCCACTGATTGATTTGTTCAAGGATAAGAAGTTCGTCGATAAGTGCACAAGGACTTCGATGTCCTCGATGGTGGTTCCCCACCTGAACTCGGTAGTGTTTTATTATAAGACTACTATGTGGTCATGCTTGTCTGGAACAGCGTGTTCACATGTGTGTAGCAGAACCAGCTCATGTTTTTGGAGCATACTACTGTAGTCCATTTTCCGAGAGTCTCGCAACGTCATCTCATCGATTTGTGTTGCAAACTTTAATTTTTCATTCTAGACTCGATAAGTCTGGAATATCCTGACACCAGCCAGATCTGACTCTCAGGTAGATATGATGGTTCGAATGTTTTCCAAGAACTATAATATTGGTCTCTCGATAACCGGTAAAGTGGATATCGTGGCTAACACACCCAGCCGGAAGACCTATTATTATAGTATCTTGATTGAGGAAATTGGCCACCTCCCCATAAGGATTTTGTAGAATTTACTCCCTAGTTGTTCCTTATGGATTTTTGTATCTCCGAAGTCCGACCTTTTACTTGATGTTCTAGATATCAAACCATATCTATGAATGGGATACGCTAGCACATCAAGGAGAGCATTAGAAGAGGAGTGCTAAATGTCTCTCGGTCGATCATCCAGATTCTATTTCCTTGGCCTCGCTAAGGTGAAATCTGAGAAGGTGTTATCTTCCTTTGCATCTGCATCGTCCATCACCATTCATCGTGGTAGTATGTTCTGTTGCCAGGATCCTTGACACGGATATTGGTAAAACCTTGATGAATATGGAAATGCTCAAGTTCTTGAAAGCACGCACAAGCACAAGGTGTTATCATCGACACTAACTGTGATTTGTCCCAGTTTCCTTGGTTATGCTATAACTTTTCAACAGTAGACTCACTCTATACTGTTGAGTTTCTCCCCAGTTACTGGAATCATTTCCAGCATTTGCATTTGGTTCCAAACTTGCACCACCAATGTGCCATTCTACCATGGGTTCCATCCATTTCCGATGATAAGCTAAAATCATTCCTTGCATTGTATTCAACAAGGTAATCCACATCATCCTTTCTAGTCTGGCATGCCATTCCCTCGCACTCCGCCAAACGATTGTTGTGATTTGCCTTAGGCTGATATAAAGAGTCTCAATGATCTCTATATCAAAGTTAATTCTTTTTCCCACTTAAGGTAACAATTCTACGAGTCACCTACTCTAAGATGTCTCGCTACGGTGTCATGGAAACTCAACTCCTCACTACGTTGACAACCGTTCACCACCTTCTTAAGTGTGGAATTGTTGTCTACCTAGTGAAACTTCGTCATCTGGTCCACTCCATTCCTTTGGATGTGTGCCTCATGTCTCAGCTCGAGAGATGTTTCTATGTCTCACTCCATGGGTTGATCCTGAGTTGTTCGATCTTCGAGGAGATCGATCCTTCTAGAGTTTTCCTTTACCTTTTGTTGCCATATTGGTTGGAGTTCTCAGAGCAAGACATCGAGACAAGGATGTTGATCAAATCAACGTTCATTCGAAGAGCACCCTGGATCGTGAAGATTGTGTTAGTTTGTGTTCCCCCTTCATCTTACCCTACGCTTGAATCTCGGGACGAGATTCTTGTTAGTGGGGGTGAGATGTCACATCCCTAGCTTCTGGTACTGCTTAGTGCTAGCATCTGGTGTTGCATCATGTTTAAATTTTTCAGAAACTTGAAATGGGGATGACAGAACCCCCAGCACCCCCCTTAAACCAACTACGATTTACTAAAATCATTTTCAGTGATCCCAAAATGCCCTTCTAAAATGGTCATCATCTTTGCCTTGGTCTAGAACCTCTGACAAAAATGGCGCACAAATTTCTAGGTCATCCAAAGGTCACTAGATTAAATCATATGTTATTTGAATTTGGGCATTTAAATGCTAGTAAATATTTTAAATGCCCAAATAATCCTATACTGAAATGTTCCATGTTGGATATATTCTATACAGTGGGCATGTGCAGTTTGGTGACTTTTGAAAGGGACTAGGTATTTTTAGAAAAGCCACAAAGATTACAGAAAAATAGAAAACTGAAACAAAAGAAGAGAGAGAGAGAAAGAAACTTACCTGGCGCTCACCTGGCAGCCCATCTAGCTGGCCCAGCCCACCTGGGCTCCCTCTCGCCTTCCTCCTCACGCTAGTAGGCGAGGGCGTGTGGCCACCGCGCGCTGGCACGTGCCCGAGCCACCTCCTGCTTCCGCCGCTTCTGCAGCCAGCCTCGAGTGCCACGCACTCCCCCTTGCCCCCCTGCACCTCTCCTCTCTCCCCCTGGACCCTAACCCCTCCTCTGCTGTCCTCTCATGCGCACCACTGAGCAGAGCTTGTCGCCATCATCGCTGTTCACCACGGGCACTGCCTCCCCCTCGCTTCACTGACCTTTCCACGAGCCCCGCCGCCGTCTCCTATGCCTTCTGCACCATTCCAAGCAACGCCAGAAGCCCCGAATCGCTGACCACGCCGTCTTCTTTAACCTCGGTCCCCCGAGATCGCCTTCGCCTACCCGCTCGCTCCAGCTCGTCCCCGACCTCGCTACCTAGCTCGCCGTGACCGCTGTGAATTTCTGCCTCTCCTCCCCCTCTCCATTCTTGCTACCGCGCGCCATAGCGACCACACCGAGCACACCCGCACGCGCTGTTGTGGTTCTAAGTCTGACAGTAGAATAGGGGTAGGAATGGAGAGGCAAGATCCTAGATATGGAGTAGTTGTATACGCAAGATGTTTACGAGTTCAGGCCCTTCTCAGAGGAAGTAATAGCCCTACGTCTCGGAGCCCGGAGGCAGTCGACTGTATTATGTGCGTATGAGTTACAGGGGTGCGAACCCTTTACACTGAGGAGTGGGGTGGCTTATATAGAGTCCGCCAGACCCGTCCGGCCCTCAGTTATGCAGGGTTTAAGGTACATTAAGATCTAGCGTTACTGGTAACGCCATACATAAAGTGCTATGATGACCATAAAGACTACTTAATGACAGACCGTTTGTGTGCAGAGTGACTCTAGATCTCCTGGTGGTCGAGTGAGTGGCTTCATGGTCGAGTGTCTTCGAGTCTGTCGAGTGAAATCCTTCTAGGTCGAGTGAAAGGTAGTTTCTTCTAGAGATGTCCTTGGGGGGGGGTATCTTGGACAGGTCCATGACCCTACCCTAGGTACATGGCTTCATCATTAGCCCCCGAATGGATCGAGGTTTGAGTGGGGAAGGAGTTGAGAACTCTTCCGACCCATTTTTCATGCTATGAGTATGTCTTGTTCTGGATTAGTGACCTTAGGTGACGGCACCAACTTCTTTTTCAGTCGCCTTGATCCATTCTTTGTATCCGTCGAGTGACTTTTCTATACTTGGAGATCTCCGAGCGACTGGTCAGAGAAAATCTCCAGTCTGACAAGTTGCTCTGCAGTTCACGGATTTAGCGGGATTTGAATTTTGGGAAGCGCGCAAGGCGGAGGAGGCCGCGGTACTCGGATGGGATAAGGGAGGAACGCCTTGATCTCCGTGCCACCTTTTTCGCCATGTATCGCGCGCGCGACTGTTGCGGGATTTGACAGGATCGTCCGGTCCTACCAGTCAGTCACTCGGAAGCAACCTCATATAAGGCGCCGGACAGGGGTTTTTGAACAGTGAGCCCTCATTTTCCTCTCCCTCTTCCTCAGATTCATCTGCTGCGTTCGCCACCATCCCATCGCTGCTGCTCTGTGCGTGCTTCGCCGGTGACGATGGTGAAGGAGAAGACGGTGGCTTTGGAGCGGGCGAAGAAGGCGACGGCGAAGGCGAAGGGAAGGGAGACCAGTCTGGGTGGATCCTCGTCACGGGCCGGTCTGCCGCAGGGCTGGATCCAGGGCGACTGGATCCGCTTGACCATCCGCCAGACAGATCTTGACGACCTGGCCAATGAAGGACTGATCCCTCATGGGTCAGCGAGGCTCCCGGGGAAGGAGTTGCAGCCGCAGCCTGAGGAGGGTGAGTGTGTCCTCTTAGCCACCCACCTTGACCGCGAGTTTTCTTTGCCGTCCCACCCTTTCTTTCTGGGATTTCTGAACTTCTTTGGGGCACAACTCCACCACTTCACACCCAACTCCATCGTGTATCTCGCTGCTTTCGTGTCCTTGTGTGAGAATTTCTTGGGTTGCCGGCCGCATTGGGGCCTTTTCAAACACATTTTCACCTGTCGCTCCCAGACGGTGAAAAAGGCAAATCCGAGTGACGAGAAAACCCAAGTGATTCCGATGTGTGGGGGTCTTGGGGTTCAAATGAGGGGAAAAAGTGCTTTTCCAGCCATGGTCCTTCCCGAGTCGGTCCGAGGGTGGCAGTCTACCTGGTTCTACTGCCAAGACCAGCCGACGCCAGGGCAATCGACTGGACTCCCTCCTTTTTCCATGGATCGAGTGAGCAAGCCGTCCTCTTTGAAGGTGGTCCCGGAGGAGAAGGCTCAGGTTAAGGTGCTGGTCGAGCATGTAGTCCAGCTTATCCATGACGGGGTGACTGGCATGGATCTTCTGGAGGTTTTCCTTCGACCACGCATCCAGACGCTTCAATATTCTGGCACTGAAGACACCACTCGGGTCAACCTAGAGGAGGTCGAGGATGCCACGCTGGAGAGGTGGATGACTGCCATCACAGGGAACAAGGACAACCCCCAAGCAGCCAGGAGGATCCCTCCACTCGACCAATCATACGAGCCAGACAAGGTCCAATTCCGTATCTCCGACTGTGATCCTGCTTCCTTCATTCCGTTTTGCTAGAATTCAGTTGACTGACTTTTGTCTTGTTTGTTGTCTTCTAGGTCACTACCAAGATGTACTCGATGCCCAACGGGGCACAAGAACAGATCGAGGAGGAGGAGGGGAGCGGAGGTGAAAGTCAGGAGGAGTGGCAATCCGATGGTGAGGAGGATGAAGAAGACGACGGCTCTGGTGAAGAGGAGGAGGAGGAAGAGGAGGAGGAAGTCGACCCTCCCTGCACTGAATGGCGATCCAAGCTCGCCCATGACCCCTCAGTTGAGCGTGGCAAAGCGACTGTGCCCATTGGGCAGTCGACGAAACGCCCTCGGACGACCTCCCCAGCGCCGACTGAGAAAGCGTCGAAGCAACCCCGATCGACGTCATCAAAGCCGACGAAGGCCCTGCCGAAGATGAGGATGGTGATTCCCACTATTTCCGGGTAATACCAGAACTTGTGTTTTCTTGTTTGGCATGGATGATCTCTTGGTCGACTCGTTGGTTAACCAACTGATTTCTGAAATCTGTAGTGCTGCTACCTCCGAGACCTCAACCAGGAATGAAGATCAAGAAATGGAAGATGTTGCCACCTCCAACCTTGGTATGATCTCTGTAGTTTCGCTTTTGGTAGATTAGATCTTCATCTTTAACTTTGAATCTTTCCTATAGCCCCACCTCATGTCATTGATCTCCCTAATGATGACGATGAGGAGCCACTGAGGCAGAGGAGGAACAAGAAGGCGTCTGCTGGCAAGACTGCTCAGGTTGTATCAGCACCTGAGACGCTGGTTCTGGAGGGAGGCAACGTCACTCGCACTATCATGTCCTTTGATATGCCGCTGACGAGTGCTCGCCCTTCGTCATCGAGTGCTGATCCGCCTTCCCTTTTCACCGCACACCACGTCCCAGAGGACCAAGCAGGTGCTGCTAAGGAAGCTATACGCCAGGCGGGGGTCATGATGGAGTAGGTGAAGGCGATCCAAGATGCCAGCCAAGCAGCTTATGATGCAAGCTCAGCTCTTCAGAGCAATGTCCAGGTTAGTTGGTCACCACTTGTTCTGTTAGGATATGGTACCTGAAAACTCTTCTTTCTGAAGATCTTTGTATCTGTACACCCACTGGGTGTGTCGATTGATTGTTTGGATTGGTGGGGGCACGCTGAGTGCACCCACTGGGTGTAGTCCCCGAGACTATGGTGGACTACTGGAAATCAACTTTAGTCTTTATACTTTGAATTTGTTCACTCTAAGTTCTCCACTCGGTCTGTTCGAGTGGAATCTTGGAACCAGTGGGGGCACGCTGAGTGCACCCACTGGGTGTAGTCCCCGAGACCATGGTCGACTGCTGGCAGTCGACTAAGGTCTGAAGAACATCTTTTTTTTGTTGATGATACTGTGGCTGACTGCTGTCAGTTAGCTACAGTTTAGGATCATAACCTTTTTGTCTCTTTTGGTCGACTGATCGAACCGAGTCAGTATAACCAGTGGGGGCACGCTGAGTGCACCCACTGGGTGTAGTACCCGAGACTACTGTTGAATATTTTGATTCGGGTGTAGTCTTAGAAATGCTATGATTTTTTCTCTTAGTCACTCGGAAGTGACCTATCTTTGATGTCTGTCGACTGACCTTTCGCAGAAATCTTGCGAGCTTGTGGATCGTTATACTGAGTTGGAGAAAAAACATATCCAGCTCGAACTTGACATGAAGCTTCTCCAGGAGAACTTCACGAAGGCGAAGGAGGAGGCAAAAGGTATGTTTGGTGAGAATCTTGACGACTATCTTTATTTTTTGTCCATTCCTGATTCTGATCTCATTGTCACTTTGCAGATAAACTGAAGGAGGCTCTCAAGAAGAAGGACCTTGACCTCGCCGAGGCGCAGAAAGCGGCTTCGGACAATACGAAGCTGGAAGAAGAAAAGCTAGCTTCAGTCGGTAAACTCGAAGAGGAGAATAATAATCTGAAAGCGGCTCTCGACGCGGCCAACAAGGAGGTCAGCCGCTTGAAGAATGACAAGATAGCTCTGAGTGACAAGGCCAGCGAACTAAGGGGGAAGAAGAACGATCTGGAGGCTTATCTGGAAGGGCTCGCCAAGAAGTTATTCCTCATGCTTGAAGGTAATCTCTTTTATCCGACTGACTCGTTATCATCGACTCATCGTGGGACTGTTGGCTTAACTTCAAACTGTGCTTACAGAATTCTGTCAAAACTTCGAGGAGGAGACCAGTCGACTAGAGACAAACTTGGACCCCATTAACTCTCCTGTGAGGGACGAGGCTGCTATGAACGTGTTCCGACTGGAGTCTCGCGTTGCTGGTGTGGTGGACTACCTCGCTCAACTGAAGGTTGCGGTGTCGCGGGTCAACACGACACTCTGTCCAAGAGAGTGTGACACCCCAAAATTTTGACCTTGTTTTGTTAATTAAATTTTTGCCAGGAAACTTAAACTTTTATTTTCTGGATTTCCTTCTGATTTCAGAACCATTATCTTTCTTATTATTATGGAGTTTTTACTCCAAGTGAAACTTTTCAGTCATTATGGGACTTATTTTCCCCTCTTAAGAAAAACAATTCTTATATCAGTGGGATTATCTATATAATTATTCCCCCCTGAGCTTTATTTCTTCAAATTGGTTTTTCATAAGTTTTAGGATTTCATTTGCACTGCAACCCTTTGATAAATTTATTTAAAAATCCCACCAAAATTTGGAGATGTCATGTGATGTTTTTAAATAACTTTTATGCAAAAAGATATTTCATTCATTGGATATTTTGAGTTCTGCACCAAGTTTTCAAAACTGGTCCAGTGGGCATTTTTACACTACAACCTATTTAAATATTTCTTTACAACTTCTACCAAAATTAGGGGAGGTCAGTAGGAGCATATTATTCCACTTTGTGAAAAAACCCATTTATGTCCTTTGAAAAATTTGAGTGAATCATCCTCTTTTTCATTCTGGTCCAACTTGATGATTTGTACTGCAGCCATCTTCTAACTTGCTCCTTTACCCATGAGTTTTCTCCTGCTTGTAGTACACCATACCAACCCCTTAAGTCCAGGAGGTTGGACTCGTTGGAGCACTTTTGGTTCATGAAATTATGCCCTTCTCCTCCTGTCCAAAACTGAAGTTTTGCAAAACTTGCACTAGCATGTTTGTGCTTTTGACAAACTAACCTCACCACCCTTTTAGTCATCCAAAGAGACCCTGGTCTGGAGATTTGGACCCTCCAAGAGTGGCCTAGGTGCCCTTAGAATTCTGACAAACACCTTGAGTGCATGAACAACTTTGCCATGACTTTTGTCATTGCACTGTGACCTTGCACCTCTGGGCAAACTAACTTGTCCACTAAGCCTCTAGATGACTTTAACCTAGGTCTGTTAAACCCCAACCTCACCCGAGACCTCTAGCATGCCTTGGCATTTTGTCGAGCACGTCCCGTGCGTGCTCTGGGGACGCCTAGAGCACACATTTTGCACGCGTGTGCACCGAGCCGCCGCGTCTCGCTGCCGCCCACCCCACGCCGGTTCTGGCCCTTGGCCTCTCGCAACCAGCACGGCCGCCTCCTCCCTCGCCACAGAGCCGCCCCTGGCGCCCTACAGCGCCGCCGTCAGGTCGGCCACGGCGGCTATCTGTCGGCCACAGCAGGGCTCTGCCTCGGACGGCGCCGCCCGAGCCACCCCGGCTCGCCACCTGCCCCCTGCAGCAGCACAGACTCATCCACAAGCGCGTCCTCTAGCTCTCGTCGCCGCCATGACGCCTTGCCGCAACAGAGAGGCGGTTCGCCGGCGATTTTATCCACCGCCGCGGGAAACCGCCTTGACTCACCTATTTAAGGCGCCCCGCACCTCTCCGAGCCCTCAGGAAGCCTCAAGCCACTCCACTAGCGCTCCCCTAGCTCGCAATCGACCCGGAGAGGCCGTCTTCTTCGTCTCCGGCCAGTTCGGCCACCGCCGCCTCCCGACTCCGTTCGTCACAACCCAAACCTCCCCAGCCCTCCCAACACGACCAAATGACTCCACTTCGTCTTGCGGAGCCGCCCAGACCCCCAGCTGCGACGGAAAGCCACCGTAGACCCAAACCCACTTTGCCACCGAAGCCACCGGCCACCGCGAAGCTCGCCGCCGGCGACTCCCTCCGTCCCCGCCAGAAAGTCGACCACCGATAGGACCGCCTTGACCCCCTGAGCCCGCGGATGGCCTCGGTTTCCCGAACGGTGCCGTCGTTCACCGACGAGCTTCGCCGGAGTCTCGCCTCCGCTCGGGCAGAGGAAGAGGAGTGAGGAGAGAATAGTCAAACCTGACCAGTGGGCCAGGCGGGCCCACTATCAGTGACCCATCTCACCGGTCCACGTGGGTTAAGTGTAGGCGTAAAGGGCAAAGTACGTATTCGACGTATACCTGTTCAAAGCGTTTTCTTTTTATTCTGTTTTATTTTTTTCAAACAGATTTTGACCACAACTTTGACTGCATATAACTTTTTAATTATAACTCCAAATAAATTGATTCTTTTTCCTACCTCTCTCAAATAGTGTCTAGTTTATTTTAAGATTTATTTCAAATATTTTTAGACAACTTTTTGGTACTGTTTTTGAATCTATATATTGATTCAAAAATATTTTAAATAGGATTTTTGGAGAGAGGAGAAAGCTTTCAAAAGTTTTGGAGTGCACCCTGCCTTCCACACCTTGAAGGCAAGCATGCTGAACCCTGGCATAATATTTTGCATGCATTGCTTGACACGATTATGACACCACCCCAATACGTAGAACTCGTTATTTTATGTGGTGATGTGATCATTTGCATGAATGCTTATTAGAAATTTTCTTGCTGTTGGAAATGGACATGCTTGTGATAGTGATCATCCTCGTATGCCTTTCATGCCTACCGGAAGGAAAACGGGAAAGTCTCTGTCTTGGGTAGGCCCGAGCTTGTCCCTAGTTCCTCGTCGAGGCAAGTGTGTCCGGCATGGCATGAGGGGTATGGAAAGTGGTGATTCTGTCTGTTGGATGAAATATATTCGTTATGCTAATCGTGCAGGGAATACTTAAACCTCCTGAGTCGACCGTAGATCGAGTCTTGTTCCAGTAACCCCCACACTTGTTTCGTACTACCACTTGTCCCTGCCATAGGTAGGGCACGTTTAGTAAGTTGTCAACCCCTTTCTAGCACACACCGTACAGAGGGGCCGGGATGATGGTTCCACGGCCATGGATTAAAGCCAGTCATCCGGTCAGGGGGCATGGGTGTTTCCGGTTGGGACCAAGAGGGGAGGCCACCCCTTATAGTGCGTGATATAAATTTGATCCCATGCTACGCGAGGTTGTAGCCTCCCCACTTAGATTTTTACTTGACAGGTGTCGTGGGTGATTCCAGACACCGGTAAGTTGAGCTGGTGTGTGCAAGTTAGGTGTGTTTTCAATTAAAAGACCGTAGACGGAATTAGTCCCGATGGACTAAAGGAATCTGTTGCTCGTGGGTAAAGAGTACACCCTCTGCAGAGATAATATCTATTCGAATAGCCGTGTCCATGGTTAAGGACTACAGTCTGGGATGGGTCAAGTGTCGGTCTTAGTGTCAGTCTTTGGAGGATAAACTACTAAACCAGAACGTGGATCATGACTGATGACTTGTGATAATTATGTTTATTATTATTATGGACTAACCCATTATATTATTCGAAATTATTGAATGTCCCTGGGACGGTTCTACCTCCTGGATATTCACTATGATTGTTTTCCTTATAAGCCCTTTATGTGCTGTCGCTTAGACGCCCGACTGTGGCATGCTTGTTATTCATTTACTTTATAAGCCCTTTTATGTGGTGTCTCTTAGACGCCCGACTGTGGCATGCTGGTTATTTATCTACTTTATAAGCCCTTTATGTGGTGTCACTGAGATGCCCAACTGTGGCATTGCTTGTTATTTAATTACTTTATAACCCCTTTATGTGGTGTCGCTGTGACGCCCGACTGTGGCATTTTATTCCCACTCCATTACCACATATTCATGTTGCATATAAATAACATGCTTGCATGCATAAAAGATTTTTATTTTATGGCTGACGATGTGATCATAGAATATTTCAGTGCACGACTATCATTTATATTATCCCAGTGTTCATAATGCTTGCGAGTACATTCAAAGTACTCACTGGCTTGTCCCTGGCTATTGTCTTGGCCAGATTGCTTGCTTGGAGAGGAGTGTTGCGACGACAGCCCCGGAGACTAAGCAAACGGTGATAGCAGCCTCGCGAATATAGGAGTTAACCTGGTCAGCTGTTCCTGTGGGAAATGGAGTCCCGTAAACGCTGATGATCCACAAACCGCTTCCGCCATCAACCACTAGAAACCATTTGTTGTACTCACAGGCCAGAATGGTCTTGTACTACATATTTTGTACTTTTCTTGGAATTTCTGTATCAAGTTGGTGCCTCATCAGCTAACAGTTATCCTGGGGCTGGTGAGCACAATGGCCATTTTCTGGGAAATCAATTACCCGGAAAACCGGTCGTGATAGAGAGACGCTTCAAAATGACCTCGAGTCTTTAATGACTCGACTGAATGACGTTCCAGGTCGAGTGCAGGAATGGAAGAAGTCTTCCGCTAGGTGTGGTGCTGATGTTGCTCTGTCCCTGGTACGTGTTTACTACAAGAATGCTCGAGAGGACAAGCTGGCGTCCATCAGGGTGGCCAATACCAAGAAACATGACTTCCAATCTTTCATGGAGACCTTCATTACTGCTGCCACTCGGATTTCTGATGGAATCGACTTGGACCAGTTTGTCGTGCCCTCCAGTCCTCCACCTGAGGAGAAAAAAACTTCTATGCTTCACCTTAAATTTTCCTCGGAATGCCGAGTGGTTTTGTAACCAATAAACTTTTACAGGCTTGACGCCTGAGCACTTCTGAATCCGTTATCTGAACTTTACTTATCGTTGAATATGCTTGCATTTGCCTTCGGGTGAATTTTGTTCTTTACTCGGAATATATTTTAATGCTTGAGATGCAGCTCTGAGGTTGAAAGCCATTGTATTTGTGGCGTAGCTCAGAGGGAGAAGGTAACAGTCGAACTGCACCTCGTCATCCTTGTAGAGCGGAATAGATTAAGTGCTTAGGCGAGCACTGGGCTGCAGCTAAGCCCCCGAGTGGGAGGATTGCTCTCCACTTGGCGGGATTTACAGATACTTAGGCGAGCACTGGGCTGCAGCTAAGCCTCCGAGTGGGAGGTTTGCTCTCCACTCAGTAGGATTTCAGATACTTAGGCGAGTACTGGACTGCAGCTAAGCCCCCGAGTGGGAGGTTTGCTCTCCACTCGGTAGGATTCTCAGATTCTTAGGCGAGTACTGGACTGCAGCTAAGCCCCCGAGTGGGAGGTTCACTCTCCACTCGGTAGGATTTTCAGATAATTAGGCGAGTATTGGACTGCAGCTAAGCCCCCAAGTGGGAGGTTTGCTCTCCACTCGGTAGGATTTTTGGATACTTAGGCGAGTACTGGACTGCAGCTAAGCCCCCGAGTGGGAGGTTCGCTCTCCACTCGGTAGGATTTTCAGATACTTAGGCGAGTACTGGACTGCAGCTAAGCCCCCGAGTGGGAGGTTCGCTCTCCACTCTGTAGGATTTTCAGATACTTAGGCGAGTACTGGACTGCATCTAAGCCCCTGAGTGGGAGGTTTGCTCTCCACTCGGTAGGATTTTCAGATACTTGGGCGAGTACTGGACTGCAGCTAAGCCCCCGAGTGGGAGGTTTGCTCTCCACTTGGTAGGAATTTCAGATACTTAGGCGAGTACTTGACTGCATCTAAGCCCCTGAGCGGGAGGTTTGCTCTCCACTTGGTAGGATTTTTGGTGGCGTAGCTCCGAAGGAGAAGGTAATAGTCACCTACACATCGTCGCCCTTGTAGAGCGCACATTGTATTTTTGGCATAGCTCGGAAGGAGAAGGTATAAGTCGACCTGCACCTCGTCGTCCTTGCAGAACGCACATTGTATTTGTGGCGCAGCTCGGAAGGAGAAGGTAACACTAGTAGAAAAGGGGGCAATGGTCCAGGCCGGTCCAGCCCACACTAGTAGAAAAAGGGTCAAACGTGAAGCACATTAGTGCCGGTTTGTATTAGAGCCGGCACAAATGTATACATTAGTGCCGGTTCCAACGGCTAGCCGGGCCGCTCCCATTAGTACAGGTTCGTGGCTAACCTTTAGCACCGCTTCGTGCCACGAACCGGTACTAATGAGGGTGGTGGCAGGATGTTGCCAGTCTGGGCCCCACCCGGCACCTTTAGTATCGGTTCGTGCCACGAACCGGTACTATAGGTCCTCCTGCATATAAACCCTTCGTCCAGCTCGCTCTGTTCTTCCCCCTTTCCCCTCTCCTCTCCTCTCTGTTCTTCCTCTTCTCCCCTCGAGCTCATCACACATTTTGCCCAAAATTTGTCAAGATTTGAAGGCCCCCATCCATTCAAGTGATCACAAAGGTTAGCAACTTTGTCCTTTCATCTCTCATTGCTAGATTAGCTCTTGCAATGCTTTATATAGTTATTAATTTGTGAGTTTAGTAATTTGGGAGGAAATATATATATGTGCTAGTATTTGATTTATATGCAATTTGAGGTCAAAATAACACTTAGTTTGCATATGTAGGTGTGGTTTACTTAGTGCCTTCTAAATCTCCGTCGTAACCACCGTCGATCGCCTGCATCGTCCCGTCGCCGACACCACCTTGTGGTGAGCCTCTTGTTCATGAAATTTTATATAAAAAATTGATGTTTGTGTGATTTGGATATATAGTTACTCGTATAATAATTATCTTACCCGTACGTTCTTTGTTATACATAGTGCCATGGTTTTGATATCCGTCCCCGTCGGCCCTCGTCCTTGTTATGATTCGGATGTGGTATATTCTCTTTTAAAACTATTTGTTGCATTTCGTGTTTATGACAAATTATGCCCATCAAGTTGACATAGATATTTTTATCTAGGAGGTATGTGAACCGGAAATTCCAACCGACCCTATTGTCGAGAGGTTAAATTTAGTTGAAAGAGAAAACGAGTACTTGAAAGAAAAATTGAAAAGAATTGAGGGGGAGAAGATGGAATTGGAGTTGCATGTTGCCGATGTCGTCGATGATCACAAGATCAAGAAGGAGAAAATGCGCTTGAAGATTAGAAAGATTAGAAAATATGCCATCGATAGTGAGGCTTGGTATCATTATGCTGTTGGATCAATTGTTACCTTAGTTGCGATCTTGATCGCATTTGTTGTTGCATTTAAATGCTTTAGCTAGAGAGTTATTTGTTTGTTGCATTTAAGTGTTGTATGAACTTTATGTATGAACTTGTATTAATTTGGTCTATTCGGTGTTGTGTAATGAAGATGAGCCGGCAATGGATGTACGATGACCGATGCTCTCCCCAGTTCGTTGAGGGCGTGCATACTTTTCTGCTTGCGGCTGAGGCAAACAAGCGGGCGGATGGTTTTATGCCTTGTCCATGTGCTGGCTGTAAGAATGGTCGCAATTACTCTACGTCAAGAACCATTCACGTCCACCTGTTTGAGTCCGGTTTCATGCCCCACTATAATGTTTGGACCAAGCACGGAGAAAGAGGGGTTATGATGGAAGACAATGAAGAAGAAGAGGACGACGACAGCTATCCTGGCCAAGGGTTCCCTGAATACGATGATACAACAATGGGGGAAGAAGCTGAGCCGGTAATGCGGGAAGAAGCTGAGCCGGCAATGCGGGAAGAAGCTGAAGAAGAGGCATCAGATGAGCCCGTTGATGATCTAGGTCGGGCCATTGCCGATGCAAAGAGAAACTGCGCAAGTGATTTGGAGAAGAAGAAGTTGCAGCGCATGTTAGAGGATCACAAAAAATTGTTGTACCCGAATTGCGTAGGTGACAAGAAAAAGCTGGGCACCACACTGGAATTGCTGCAATGGAAGGCAGAGAATGGTGTATCTGACAAGGGATTTGGAAAGTTGCTGGTAATGATAAAGGATATGCTTCCAAAGGACAACGAATTGCCCGAGAGTACGTACGAAGCAAAGAAGGCTGTCTGCCCTCTAGGGTTAGAGGTGCAGAAGATACATGCATGCCCTAATGATTGCATCCTCTACCGCGGTGAGTACGAGGATTTGAACGCTTGCCCGGTATGTGGTGCATTGCGCTATAAGATCAGCCGCGATGAGCATGGTGATGTCGAGGGCGAGCGCCCCAGGAAGAAGATTCCTGCCAAGGTGATGTGGTATTCTCCTATAATACCACGGTTGAAACGTTTGTTCCAAAACAAAGAGCATGCCAAGGCGATGCGATGGCACAGAGAAGACCGTAAGAAAGACGGAAAGTTGAGAGTACCCGCTGACGGGTCGCAGTGGAGAAAAATCGAAAGAAAGTACGGGAAGGAGTTTGCAGATGACGCAAGGAGCGTATGGTTTGGTCTAAGCGCAGATGGCATTAATCCTTTTGGGGAGCAGAGCAGCAACCATAGCACCTGGCCTGTGACTCTATGTTTGTATAACCTTCCTCCTTGGTTGTGCATGAAGCGGAAGTTCATTATGATGCCAGTGCTCATCCAAGGCCCTAAACAACCCGGCAACGACATTGATGTGTACCTAAGGCCATTAGTTGAAGAACTCTTACAACTGTGGAATGGAACAGGTGTACGTGCATGGGATGAGCACAAACAGGAAGAATTTGACCTAAAGGCATTGCTGTTCGTGACCATCAATGATTGGCCTGCTCTCAGTAACCTTTCAGGACAGACAAACAAGGGATACCACGGATGCACGCACTGTTTGGATGATACCGACAGTATATATTTGAATAGTTGTAAGAAGAATGTGTACCTGGGACATCGTCGATTTCTTCCGAGCAGGCATCCCGTAAGAAAGAAAGGCAAGCATTTCAAAGGTGAGGCGGATCACCGGACGAAGCCTCGCCACCGTACTGGTGCTGATGTACATGATATGGTCAAGGATTTGAAGGTGATATTTGGAAAGGGTCCTGGCGGACAACCTGTTCCAAAGGACGCTGACGGACGCGCACCCATGTGGAAGAAGAAATCTATATTTTGGGACCTGCCATATTGGAAAGACCTAGAGGTCCGCTCCGCAATCGATGTGATGCACGTGACGAAGAATCTTTGCGTGACCCTGCTTGGCTTCTTGGGCGTGTATGGGAAGACAAAAGATACACCTGAGGCACGGGAGGACCAGCAACGTATGCACGGAGAAGACGGCATATATCAGGGTCATGCAAGCTACGCTCTTACCAAAGAAGAGAAGGAAATCTTCTTTGAATGCCTGCTCAGTATTAAGGTACCGTCTGGCTTCTCATCGAATATAAAGGGAATAATAAACATGGCAGAGAAAAAGTTCCAGAACCTAAAGTCTCATGACTGCCACGTGATTATGACGCAACTGCTTCCGGTTGCATTGAGGGGGCTTCTACCGGAAAACGTTCGATTAGCCATTGTGAAGCTATGTGCATTTCTCAATGCAATCTCTCAGAAGGTAATCGATCCAGAAATCATACCAAGGTTACAGAATGATTTGGTGCAATGTCTTGTCAGTTTCGAGTTGGTGTTCCCACCATCCTTCTTCAACATCATGACACACGTCCTAGTTCACCTGTGCGAAGAGATTAACGTTTTGGGTCCTGTATTTCTACACAATATGTTCCCCTTTGAGAGGTTCATGGGAGTCTTAAAGAAATATGTTCATAACCGTGCTAGGCCAGAAGGAAGCATCTCCAAGGGCCATCAAAATGAGGAGGTCATTGAGTTTTGTATTGACTTTATTCCTGACCTTAAGCCGATTGGTGTTCCTGAATCGCGGCATAAGGGCAGACTGGATGGAAAAGGCACGCTAGGAGGGGAACAAATAATATGTATGGACGGACATTCTCTCACTGAAGCACACTACACAGTTCTACAGAATTCCGCCTTGGTGGCTCCGTATATGGATGAACACAAGAATTTGCTACGCTCCAAACACCCGGAGCGGTCTGATGACTGGATTACACGTGAACAAACCAGGAGTTTCGCCAGCTGGTTGCAGACACGTACCATGCATGACACCTCTATTGAAGATGACCTGTACTTGCTGTCCCAGTTACCATCTTCGAATATAATGACTTTCAAAGGGTACGAGATAAATGGTAATACATTTTACACGATCGCCCAAGATAAGAAGAGCACCAACCAAAACAGTGGTGTCCGCTTTGATGCAGAAACCAAGACGGGAAAGGAAACATATTATGGTTATATACAGGACATATGGGAACTTGACTATCGACGTGGTTTAAAGGTCCCTTTGTTTCGGTGCAAATGGGTCAATATGACACGAGGCGGGGTAACGGAAGACCCGCAGTACGGAATGACAACAGTGGATCTCAACAATCTTGCGTATGCAGACGAACCATTCGTCCTAGCCAATGATGTGGCACAGGTTTTCTATGTGAAGGACATGTCTACCAAGCCAAGAAAAAGAAAAGATAAGGAAGCGAATGCATCGTACGATGAGCCAAAGCGGCACATAGTTCTTTCTGGGAAGAGAAACATCGTGGGAGTGGATGACAAGACAGACAAGTCAGAAGATTATGAAAAGTTTGATGAAATTGCTCCATTCACAGTGAATATTGACCCGAGCATCCCGTTAAATGATGAAGATTTTCCATGGTTACGGCGCAAAGGGACACACGCGAAGAAAAAGTTTCACACCCAAAGATCTGGGATGTGATCGGCTTCACTAGCTATCATCACTTTCTTCTGTGTTTCGCACCGAGAGGGGAATCTCTATAATAGTTAGGGTAGTTATGTGTTTTGGCATTTGAAACGCGAAGAAATTTTATGTGCAAACAAATTCTTTCATGCCTTTACTGATTTTTAAAGTTAAGTTATTCACAAACTAGTGATTCACACTAATTTCAAATAATTCAAAATTTAAACTATTCAAATTTGAAAACTACGGGCACTAACAGAAAGTTTGTAATTTTTTGTACCTAAAAAAAAATGTTCACAAAGAAACTCTAAATACACAAAAACAAATAAAGCAAAAAAATAATAATAAAAATCCCTAACAGAAAGTTTGTAATTTTTTGTACCTAAAACAAAAATGTTCACAAAGAAACTCTAAATACACAAAAATAAATAAAGCAAAAAATAAAATAAAAAAAGCCCGCCTACTAGGCCAGAGCGGCCTGCATACGACTAGAAACCCAACCTGTCGTTGGGCCAGGATGCAGGCCCGCAAAGGCCAAGTGGGCCCACAGGGCTGCAAAGAACACGTAGGCCCACTAAGCCTGCTTTGTAGAGGAGCTCGAGAGAGCGACCGCACGGGGGTTTATAAACCAGTGCGGTCGCCCCTCGGCTAGTGAGGTGGCACTAAACTTGTCGCACCGCACCTGCGCCAGCGCACCCCCTTTAGTACCGGGTCGTGGCACAAACCGGTACTAAAGGGGGGGCCTTTAGTACCGGTTTGTGCCACCACCCGGTACTAAAGGGGGTCGCTTCCCGCCGCTTGGCCTGGCCAAAACAGGCCTTTAGTACCGGTTGGTGGATCCAACTGGTACTAAAGGTGCCTTCTATATATACAACGGCTACGAAAATTTCAGTTTCCCTCTCTGTTCGTTCCTCTGTTTCCGTCTCCGTCGCCGTCGCCGCCGCCCTCGATCGTCTCCGTCGCCGCTCGTCTCCGTCGCCGCCCCCGTCCCCGTCGCCGCCCCCGTCCCCGTCGCCGCCCTCGTCTCCGTCGCCGCCCCGGGCCCATCCCCGTTGCACCGTCCCCGTCCCCGTCACGCCGTCCCCGTCCCCGTCGCGCCATCCCCGCCGTCGCCTCGCCCGCTGTGAGCCCTCCCCGAGCCCGCACACACATACACACAAGCATGTTTAATTAGTTTAGATAATTAGTCTTTAATTAGTTTAGATTATTTAGATTATTATTTTGTATGTTTAATTAGTTTAGATAATTAGTGTTTATTTAGTACACACACACGTATTTTGTATGGATATAATTAGTGTTTAATCAGTTAGAAATTAGTGTTATATAGAAATGTTAGAAATTAGTGTTATATAGAAATGTTAGAAATGTTAGAAATTTTAGTGTTATTTAGATTATTTAGATTAGCATAATTGGTGTTATATAGAAATGTTAGAAATTTTAGTTATCAAAATCCAATCATTAAAAAAATGTTACTTTTTGCGGGCATATAGCTAGTATTTGTTCTCGACGATGCCCGGCACGCATCCTCGCCGTCGACCCGTCCGCGACGACGTCCAGCCGACCCATGTCCGGGACTGGGCTCCGCCGGGCTGGCACTGGGAGGTGCTGCCTGGAGGGGCGCGCCGCTTGATGAGCAACCCGGCCCCGGGTCTCGTCGTCGACCCTGATCTCGTTTGGTGGCGTTCGCGTGGGCCAGTTTCGGTGCGGAGGGACCCGGCCCCGCCGAAGGTGGTACGTCGCCGTGTCAGGGAGGAGGACGAGCATGTCCATCGCTACATGGTTGTGTTAGAGGGCGGCAGGTTCTCCAATACCTGGCAGTATCTTCGGGGATCTCACTTCAGCTATGATCCTGTGAGGGTTCCTTCTCTTTGGGTCTCCACCGCCCGCGCCGCAGGAACCGCGAGTGTCCTAGATTCTTCTGTAGTATTCGATCTTTAATTAGCTAGCCAGTGATGTACTATTCAATATTATATATTATTCGAGACGATGTATTCGAGATTATATCTATTATTCTAGACGAAGTATTCGAGATTATATCTATTATTCGAGACGATGTAATTTGAATACTAAATTGTTTTATATTTCTTTTGAATTAGTTAAATAAAAGCTATGGCAGACAATACCGACAGAGAGGGAGAACAGACCATGTTCGATATGATACGTGGGCCAAATGATGATCAGAATGAAGAAGATTATGACGGCTCCGGATTTCTAAACAACACCGGAGAGGGTGATATGATATTCGATCGCGACGACCGAATTGATGAAGTCATGAACTACGATTATGACGATGACGAAGAACATGTTGATCCTGAAAAACAAAGACCGGCGAGGTATATATATTTATATAAGCAGGTATCTGGTGATCATCACATGTTTTAAATGACTTGAAGATATATTAACGAATCAATCTTTGTTCTTTCAGCCATCCGGATCGAGCAAATCTTCAGGCAAAAGGATGAAACGAGGCCCGAACAAAAAGTTGAAGGAGGGCGTAAAGTACAATATCGAGGCAGTCAGACCTAATGGCGAACCATTAGCGCCTAAGAAGATTGCGGACAAGTTCATTCGTCAGTGCGGAGTTCTTGTGAAGGACCAACTCCCGATCTCCCTTCAAGAATGGAGAGAGCCAGCAAAAGACAAAAGACAAAAAGGCAAAGAGGACGCTGCTCCACGTCCAGATGTTACTTTTGTCGACAAGAATCAAAAAGATCTGCTTTGGGATACTCTCATGGAACATTTCACCCTACCAGATCATTTCACAGAAGCAGATGTGCAGAAAGTCAAGGACGCTGCTCTTAGGAAGATGGCGGTTGCATTCAAGAACCACAAGAATCGTGAATGGGACAAGTACGTCAAGGGAGGAAGGAAGACTCCAGTATTCGAGGGAACACTAGAGAACCAACGTGCTCATTGGGACGATTTCGTGAAATTCAAGGATTCGGAATTAGCTAAGGAACGGTCGAGAATAAACAAGAAGAATGCTGAAAAAAGGATAAGTTCCATAAGTTGGGGCCAAGTGGCTATGCGGTGGCAATGCCTAAGTGGGATAAGTCTGAGAAAGAGATGGAGGATGCAGGTGCCACTCCGGTTACTAAGAGCTGGCCCCCCAGGGTCAGGACTTGGTTCTATGCGCATGGGGGGGAGTTGGACCCGAAGACAGGCAATGTTTCGACGAGGGCAAGTCTGAAGGGAGCCGACGATGTGATACTTGTTGCAATAGAAGAGGCACGATCGGGGGTGTTCCAGCCCAACAGAGAGAACAACGAGCTTACGCGTGCCCTGGGAAATCCTGAACACCTGGGAAGAACACGAGGCAAGGGCGCTATTCCGTGGTATGAGAGGTTCTCAGACTGGAACAACGACTATAGAACCCGTGCGAGAAAGAAGATTGCGGAGGAGAAGAAGAGGAAGATGGAGGAGGAGCAGAGGAAGCGGGACTATGAACGCCTTCAGGGCCTAGAAGCAAGTCAAGCGGAATTGGTAGTCAAATTCCAGCGGCAGCAGGAGCAGATCGACTCACTTACCCAGCAAAGGGGGTCTCAGCAGCTGCAGCAGCTAGCGAATGATCCAGCATTGGATAGCACCGCCCCATCCATGCCGAGAAGCAGCGTGGGTTCCGCCCCGGATGATGCAATGCTGGGTAGATACCCCATGGATGACATCACGGAGAACACTAGCTGTGAGCTACATGTCAAAATGAAGAACATATCCATGAAGGTGGCGGACGCCATTGCTTTTACAAATCCCCCTGAGGCAACCTTCCATTGCAACCCGATTCCAGCGGGCTATGCTCGTGTCTTGGTTGATGAGGTGGTGGACCCATATTCGGAGCTAGAGCTTGACTATCCTGGAGGTGACGACGAGCGCTTTCCCGGAGACGCCAAACATTGTATCATCCTATGGAAAAAGGATTGCATCATCATTCGAAGGACACCGACACCGCGTCAGCCGACTCCTCGTCGAAGTCCGCCACCGAGTCAGCAGTCTCCCGCTCCTGCAAGTCCACCAAGTCCGGCAAAGTGTCAGGCCACTCCTCCTCCAAGTCCGGCAAAGTGTCAGGCCAGTCCTCCTCCTCCAAGTCCGCCACAGCGTCAGACATCCACTCCTCCTCCAAGTCCGGCACAACCTCAGGCCACTCCTCCTCCAAGTCCGGCACAGCTTCAGGCGGCCACTCCTCCTAGTACAACTCAGCCACGTCAGCCGTCTCCGCCGCCTTAGCAATCACAGAAGAGACACCCCACAGCGATGGTGTGTAGCGGTACGAGTCGAGGTAGTACAGGAAGTACAGGCGGAGGCAAGCGATATAAATATGGTCCAAGCCTCATGCCTCTTCCGCAGAGGGCTTATGACAGGTCCGAGGAGGAAATCGCAGCCATATCGAAGTCCGAGGTGGAAGCCCATTTTGCACCGAAACCGCCAACGCGACCAAGGGAGAAAGTGCCTGAGGAAACGATTGACCACTTCATTCGTATGGCTCAACCACCAGCTCCCAAGCCTGTTGACACAGACTATGAGCGCCACATCAGGAAGTTAAATCGAGCACGTGTACGTAAGGAGGCGAGCTCGGGATCGAGCAAACAAGAAGCAGCTGTCAAAAAATGCGGGAAAACCATTCCCCAGCTGGGAGAATAGGCGGCGCAATCGATCCCCTTGCTTGTTGTGCCAACAACATGTGACAGTACGCGCGCCCAATATTATTGTGGGCAAACAGTTTACGTTCCTGAGGTGGGCAATGTGGTAATAACGGAGGAGCATATAATGCAGGCTGAAGTTCTCAAAATCACTGTTGGACAACTCCTCGAGATCGAGCCAATGCCTGTGCTTAGAGATGATGAAATAAAACGGAAATATGTCCGGGGCCAACCTTTGGTCGAGCCAGATAAGGTCAAGAACCTCCCAACGAGAATGTATGAATTGCATCAATGGTACATGGACATTACCAAGATTTCTGATCGATTGTCCCTCATGGTGAATGTCAAGGAGGATCATTACTACCATGAGAAAGTCTGTGTCCGTTGAGTATTCTAAACTATTTCAGTTATACAATCAAGACGCACTCGACAAATCTATCGTCAGTTGCTATTGTCTGTAAGTGATTTCTTTCTGTAATTTAAGTCTCAAGCTAGCTATAGTGATCCTTTTGATCAATCATTACCTGTAATTATCCTCACTATATTCTTTTCTGTGGTATTATATGCAGGATGAAGATGTATGAAATGAGAAAAGGTGGACGCTATGGCATTGGGTTCATTGACCCAAACACCGTTAATGAATACACATGGAAATTAGATGAACGTCATCGAAAGGCCGTAGAGGACAGCATGCTAGAGTTCTTGAAGCGCCTCAAATACAATGAAGATATACTACTTCCTTACAACTTCCAGTGAGTCACACTGTCTTGTACTACAAATTCTCTGTTTTTGCCTACTAGCTAGCTACATGTTTTTGCTTACATATGCCCGCTTAATTAAGACATGCAAACGTGTGTGCATGCAGATATCACTGGGTCTTGTGTATCATTAAAGTTGACGCCGGAACAGTTGAAATACTGGACTCACTACTCAAAGAAAAAACTGACTATAACATCTTGTTTGGGATAGTCAACAGGTAATTTCAATCATTATTAACTATATATCTCGGCCTATTTAGTTCGTCATTTCATGATATGAACTATTTAATAACCCCTTTATTCATTTTCTTTTTCGGCGGGCAGGGCTTGGGCAAGGTTCATCAGGGTCACGGACGGCGAATGGAAAGAAAAGCTTAAATGGGGAACACCCAAGGTAAGTAATTAAGTAGTACTAGCTAGCTAGCTAGCTGCCATCTCTTTAATTATCATGCTTGATTAATTATTATCTGATAAAATTCCATTCTCGTAAAGGCCCTGAAGTAGGCGCAGGGGACTGATCTATGTGCATTCTGCGTTTGCGAGAACATTCGCATGATGGCGTCCGAAAGGAGCAGATCTCAAAGACAGGAATGGGTACGCTTGTCAAAACACTATTCACAATTTTTACACCATTATCGATATCTAGTCACACAACTAATACACATGCATATTGATCTCCTTCTTAACAGTTTAGAGAGGTGCGGGCGAAGCTCCTAGAAACGGAGCGCGTAGAAGCACTTCAAGAGGAAATAGCGGGATTTTTGCTCGACCAGGTCATAAATCCGAAGGGAGAATATTATTACCCGCTACCGCCCCCATGAAAACCACTTCCAATTGTCATCGTGCTCCGAAGGCACCAATTAGGCTATAATGCCATTGGCTCCGAAGGCAATGCATATGTAGGAGAAATTGTATATAGCTATACATGTGTGTATGTGTGAATTAATTAATATGATGGTTTGTGAGACATTGATGATATATATATATGCATGATTGGTTCTACTAGAAATTCTATATATATATATATATATATATATATATATATATATGCATAACGTGTACAATGTGTAGTATCGTAAAATACCAGCAAACGAAAAAGAATTAAAATGGAAACACAAAATTAAATGAAAACGAAATCATAAAACTAAAACCCCCCCCAACCTTATAGTACCGATTGGTCTTACCAACCGGTACTAAAGGGATCCAGGCCCCCGGAGCTGGCTCGTGCCACGTGGTTGCCCTTTAGCCCCGGGGGGGCTTTAGTGACCACACTTTAGTGCCGGTTATGGAACCGGCACTAAAACGCCTTACGAACCGGTGCTATTGCCCGGTTCTGCACTAGTGCCATTAGTCCCGGTTCAATCCAGAACCGGGACCAATGGGGGCATTGGACCCGGTTCTTGAGCCCCGGGGCCGGCCGGGCCACAGGGGCCATTGGTCCCGGTTCGTCTGGACCTTTTGGTCCCGGTTGGCGGGACGAACCGGGACCAATGTGCCTTGCTCCTGGCCCACCACCATTGGTCCCGGTTGGGGGAATGAACCGGGACCAAAGGCTTCCCTTTAGTCCCGGTTCATGCCACGAACCGGGACCAATTAATTGCCTATATATACCCCGCGAGCAGAGCACTCTCACTGCTCTGTTTTTCGTGGCCTGCGAGGAGAGAGCTTTGTGTTGCTCTAGCTCACCTCCTATGCACACGAGGTGTTCGATGGAATGCCCGAGCCACACTACTTAAGATTTCTCCTCTCCAAGCTCCACCTCCAAGCTCCATTTTTCTCAATATTTGTCTAGGTTTAGCGGTCTGTCACGTCCCGTCCCCATCTTCACCGCCATCGATCGCCCGCGTCGCCGGCACCACCGTGGTGAGCCTCTTGTTCTTATCTTCTTTCTAAAAGGAAAAAAAACTCTTACTTGTATGTTTATATAGATACTTGTATAATTTTCTTACTTTTATTATTGCATCTTATATAGTGCGATGGTTTTGGTATCCGCCCCCATCGGCCCTCGTCCTGTCTATGATTCAGATGTGGTATATATTATCTTTTCATAACTATTGGTTCATTTATTGTTTATGACAATTATGCCGACCAACGTGACATATATTTTATTTATCTAGGATGTTGTTGAACCGGAAATTCCAACTGACCCTATTGTCGAGAGGTTAAATTTAGTTGAAGAAGAAAACAATTTGTTGAAGGAAAAAATTAGAAAAATTGAGGAGGAGGAGATGATATTGGAGTTGCATGTTGCGGATGTCGTCGATGATCACAAGATCAAGATGGATGCAATGCGCTTGAAGATTAGAAAGATTAGAAAATATGCCATTCATACTGAGGCTTGGTATCATTATGCCGTTGGATCAGTTGTTACATTGGTTGCGATTATGATCGCATTTGTTTTCGCATTGAAATGTTTTACATAGTTTCAGTATATGGTTTAATTAATTTAGATGCTCTGCAGAGATTTATGTTGTTAGATGAGAACTATGTATGTACTTTGGTTTTAATGTGATGATGAACTTCTATTAATTTGGTCACTTAATTATATAATGCACACAGATGAACCGGCAATGGACGTATGGTTCAAGACACACCTCCGAGTACATTAAGGGTGTGCATGATTTTCTCGAAGTGGCTGAGGCAAACAAGCAGAATGGTTTTATGTGTTGTCCATGCCCTGTATGTGGAAATACGAAGTCTTACTCTGACCGGAAAATCCTCCACACCCACCTGCTTTACAAGGGTTTCATGCCACACTATAATGTTTGGACGAGGCACGGAGAAATAGGGGTTATGATGGAAGATGGCGAAGAAGAAGAGTACGATGACAACTATGTGCCCCCTGAATACGGTGATGCTCCTGAAGATCAAGAGGAACCAGACGATGTGCACGATGATGCTGCAACGGGCGAAGCTGCTGAAGATCAAGAGGAACCAGACGATGTGCCCGATGATGATGATCTCCGCCGGGTCGTTGTCGATGCAAGGACGCAATGCGAAAGTCAAAAGGATAAGCTGAAGTTCGATCGCATGCTAGAGGACCACAAAAAAGGGTTGTACCCCAATTGCGAAGATGGCAACACAAAGCTGGGTACCATACTGGAATTGCAGCAGTGGAAGGCAGAAATGTTGTGCCTGACAAAGGATTTGAGAAGCTACTTAAAATATTGAAGAAGAAGCTTCCAAAGGATAACGAATTGCCCGACAGTACATACGCAGCAAAGAAGGTCGTATGCCCTCTAGGATTGGAGGTGCAGAAGATACATGCATGCATGCCCTAATGACTGCATCCTCTACCGCGGTGCGTACAAGGATCTGAGCGCATGCCCGGTATGCGGTGCATTACGGTATAAGATCAGACGAGATGACCCTGGTGATGTTGACGGCGAGCCCCCCAGGAAGGGGGTTCCTGCGAAGGTGATGTGGTATGCTCCTATAATACCACGGTTGAAACGTCTGTTCAGAAACGGAGAGCATGCCAAGTTGATGCGATGGCACAGTGAGGACCGTAAGAAAGACGGGAAGTTGAGAGAACCCGCTGACGGGTCGCAGTGGAGAAAAATCGAGAGAAAGTACTGCGATGAGTTTGCAAGTGAGCCAAGGAACGTATGGTTTGCTTTAAGCGCGGATGGCATTAATCCTTTCGGGGAGCAGAGCAGCAATCACAACACCTGGCCCGTCACTCTATGTATGTATGACCTTCCTCCTTGGATGTGCATGAAGCGGAAGTTCATTATGTTGCCAGTTCTCATCCAAGGCCCTAAGCAACCCGGCAATGACATTGATGTGTACCTAAGGCCATTAGTTGAAGAACTTTTAGAGCTGTGGAATGGAAACGGTGTACGTACATGGGATGAGCACAAACAGGAGGAATTTAACCTAAAGGCGTTGCTATTCGTGACCATCAACAATTGGCCCGCTCTCAGTAACCTTTCAGGACAGACAAACAAGGGATACCACGCATGCACGCACTGTTTACTTGACACCGATAGTATATACCTGGCAAGCTGCAGGAAGAATGTGTACCTGGGCCATCGTCGATTTCTTCCGACCAACCATCAATGTCGAAAGAAAGGCAAGCATTTCAAAGGCGAGGCAGATCACCGGAAGAAGCCCGCTATGGTCAATGATTTACACGTAATCTTTGGAAAGGGTCCCGGCGGACTAGCTGTTCCGAGTGACGCTGGGGGACACGCACCCATGTGGAAGAAGAAATCTATATTTTGGGACCTACCCTACTGGAAAGACCTAGAGGTCCGCTCTTCAATTCTGGGCCCCGTATTTCTACACAATATGTACCCCTTTGAGAGGTTCATGGGAGTCCTAAAGAAATATGTCCGTAACCGCGCTAGGCCAGAAGGAAGCATCTCCATGGGCCATCAAACAGAGGATGTCATCGGGTTTTGTGTTGACTTCATTCCTGGCCTTAAGAAGATAGGTCTCCCTAAATCGCGGTATGAGGGGAGACTGACTGTAAAAGGCACGCTTGGAAGGGACTCAATAATATGCAGGGACGGATATTCTTGGTCTCAAGCACACTACACAGTTCTACAGAACTCGACCTTGGTGACCCCGTATGTCGATGAACACAAGAACAGTCTGCGCTCCAAACACCCGGAGCAGTGCGACGACTGGATTACATGTGAACACATCAGGACTTTCAGCAGTTGGTTGGAAGCACGTATCAGAGGTGACAACACTGTTTGTGGTGAGTTGTACTTGTTATCCAAGGGACCATCTTTGACTGTATTGATTTGGAAAGCATACGAGATAAATGGGAATACATTTTACACGATTGACCAAGATCAAAAGAGCACCAACCAAAACAGCGGTGTCCGCTTTGATGCAACAACCGAGAGGGGAAATGACACGTATTATGGTTACATAGTGGACATATGGGAACTTGACTACGGACATGATTTTAAGGTCCCTTTGTTTAAGTGCAAATGGGTCAATGTGTCAGGAGGCAGGGTACAGGTAGATCCACAGTACGGAATGACAACAGTGGATCTGAAAAATCTTGGGTACACTGACGAACCGTTCGTCCTAGCCAACGATGTGGCACAGGTTATCTATGTGAAGGACATGTCTACCAGACCAAGAAAGAGAAAAGATAAGGAAGCGAATACATCATACGATGAGCCAAAGCGCCACATAGTTCTTTCAGGAAAAAGGGACATCGTGGGAGTGGAGGACAAGACAGACATGTCTGAAGATTATGAAAAGTTTCATGAAATTCCTCCCTTTAAAGTCAAGGCTGACCCCAGCATCCTGATAAACGATAAGATTATCCATGGTTACAGCGCAATAAGCAAATGACACAAGCGAAGAAAAAGTGAAGACTTTCTCCCGCAACTATTATGATGATACCATGCCAACTTTGTAACTGACGAGTATGATACCATTGTCCGTTTTGTACATGCACATGCTATGTGTGGGTCAATTTATGATACCATGCCAACTTTCAACTTTTTCAGAGTTCATTTGAAATGCTTTAATGTCTTATGGTTCGGCCCTCGTAATAATTAAAAATAGCAACAATAAGTATTTTGTTGTAAGTAGAAACAAAATAAAATAAATAAAGCAAGAAAGAAAACAAAAAAACAAAAAAAGTGGAAAGTTTATAATTTTCCTAAAACTAAAAGCAAAAAGAAATAAAAAATAAAGCAAAAAACAAAAGAAAATAAATAATGTAGAAAACAAAACAAAAAACAACAATAAGTATTTTGTTGTAAGTAGAAACAAAATAAAATAAATAAAGCAAGAAAGAAAACAAAAAAACAAAAAAAGTGGAAACTTTATAATTTTCCTAAAACTAAAAGCAAAAAGAATTAAAAATAAAGCAAAAAAGAAAATAAAATAAATAATGCACAAAATAGAACAAAAAAACTGGAAAAAAATAAAAATAGCAACAATAAGTAAAGAAAACAAAAAAAAACAAAAAAAATGCCCCCCACTGGGCCCCCATGGCCTGAATACGACTTGAATCCCTACTATCGGCTAGGATTCAGGCCCGCAGTAGGCCCAGAAGGCCCATCAGGCAAAGCAGTCGCAAGTAGGCCCATAAGCCTGCAGTAGAGAGGAGTTCGAGAGGGGTGCGGCAGTGGGGCTTATAAACCACTGCGCGCCCCTCTCAACTAGCAAGGTGGGACTAAACTTTGGCCCCGATGCGGGCAGCACAGGGGCCTTTGGTCCCGGTTGGTGGCTCCAACCGGTACTAAAGGGGGGGGGCATTGGTCCCGGTTGGTGCCACCAACCGGGACTAAAGGCCCCAGCTTCCCGCCCTTTGGGCTGCCGAAAAAGAGGCCTTTGGTCCCAGTTGGTGGCACCAACCGGGACTAAAGGGTGCATTAGTCCTGGTTTGCGCCACCAACTGGGACCAATGCTCCTTGTATATAAGTAGCACTTTGCAGTTTTGCAGAGTTCATTGCCACCAGTTGCCCCCCGACGACGCCGAGCACATCGACGCCACCCGCCGCCCCCGCCGTCGCCGTCGCCGTCGCCCGCGCCCGTCGTCGTCGCCGGCCTCCCCGAGCCCGCGCCGACCTCCCCGAGCCCGCGCCCGCCGTCGTCGCCGCCAGGCTGCCCCGTCGCCGCCGCCCGCCCCCGCGCGCCGCGCCCCGAGCCCCTGCCCCGTCGCCGTCGCCCGCCCCCGCGCGCCGCCACCGCTGTGAGCCGCCGCGCCGCACCGGCTCTGTATTTTTTTCATTTTTATTAGTTTAATTTTTTTGTTCAATGTATATATATGTGTATGTATGTGGCTATATATATATGCGGCTCTATTTTTTTCATTTTTATTAGTTTAATTTTTTTCATATATATATATAATGTATATGTGTATGTATGTGGCTATGTGTATGTAATGTTCAAAAATTGTTCAGAGCATGTTTTTGTTCATGTATGTATTTATTGTTCATATGTGTATTTATTGTTCATGTTTTTTTCTGTTCATAGATTTTTTGTATCTATTGGCTCTTCGTCGCTCTGTATTTATTGTATCTATTGGTGATATTAATTATTGTATAATATGCAAATGTTTGTATATTCATATGAACAATGCATTAGGCAAAACCTTTGTTTTTTTCGAAATTTTATATTTGAACATTTTTTTTAAAACAAGCAATACTAAAAGAATGAGAGGAAAAAGGAAAATAAGAAGAGGAAGAAAGGAGAAAAAGAGGAGAGGAAGAAGAGGAGAAATAAATAAGAAGAGGAAAAAAGAAGAAAAAGAAGAAGAGAAGAAGAAAGGAATAGAGGAGAAACAAGAAATTCTATTTTTTCTTCTTTCTCCTCTATTCCTTTCTTCTTCTCCTCTTTTTTTTTCTTCTTCTCCCTTCTTCCTTTTTCTCTTTTCTTCCTTTTCCTTAATTATTTTCCTTTCTCGAGGGAGAAGAAGAAAAAGAATAGGAGAAGAAGAAAGAAAGGAATAGAGGAGAAAGAAGAAACTTCAACACGAGCTAGGGGGTGGTACCGATACCCCCTCCCCGATAACATTATTTTCCCATGTATATGTATGTCGCGTCGTTGTCGATATAACCCCCTCTAGATAACTTCGACATGAGGGGCGGTCGATATATATATATACCCCCTCTCGACCGTGATAACTTATACAACTGCAGCACCCCCCTTGGCCCTCTCGCTCGACCAAAACTCTCGAGGACACCCAAACCCTAGAGAGAAAACGATGTTGGTCTCCTACCCCCTCCTGCCACGCCCCTACCCGACAAATTAACTCTCTCGAGGCCACCCAAATTTATCAAGTTAAAAGAGCGTTATCGTCGAGGCCACCCCAAACCCTTGAAGCGTTGTGTCGAGGCCACTAACATGATTCCTTATTGTGATTAGCTAGCTAGTTCTACGTTTGCCAGTAATATATATATATATCTATATGTACCATGTTTGAGTAATAATTGACATGTTGTAAATGTTTGCAGAAACTATGGAGCACTCCCGAGACGAAGAAACAGAAGCGATGTTGGGGGACATAATCGCAAATGGATCAAGTGATGATGTTGCGTCATTTCTCCTCGACACCGTTGATCAGCTAGATGAAGAAGAGTGCTATGTTTATGATGGTGGCTTCGACCCATTAATGCCGGTACAAGAGGAGGACTATGTTCATGATGGCTCCGGTGACACAATGGAGGTACAAGACGAAGGAGACCGTGCTGACTGCTCCGGTCACCGAACCGAGTCCGGCCAGGTATATATATATTAGTTAAGCCCGTGCTGACTAGTTAATTGATGCATCCATTGTTAACCTCCGGCGAGTGACGATCAGGGCACGCGTGGCGGCACTCCGCCTCCTTCTCCGGCGCATGGTCGCACTCCGCCTCCTTCTCCGCCTGCGCCGGCGCTCCCGAGCAGCCAGCAGCATCCTCCTTCTCCGCCTCGCCAGCAAGGGCAGAAGAGACCCGCCGCCGCCCCGGCTGCTCTGGCGCGTCGTACTCCTTCTCCTCTGCCTCATAAGCAAGCACGAAAGAAGACAGACGCCGCAGCCGCTCCGTCTGCTCCGGCGTCTAGCAGCACAACCAGAGGCGGGAGGCAATACAAATATGGTCCATCATCTCTCAAGCCTCTAGAGAAGTTACCGTACGAGAGGTCCGAGGAGGAAAACGATACGATTGTGCAGGCCCACGTGAAGGAGTTCTTTGAAGGGGTGAAAGCAAAGAGACATCCACCTCCGGAGGAGAAGGTAGATCCGGTGAAAGCAAAGCGCACTATCGATGCCCTGAGGAAACCACCAAAGTCTCCGCCGAGAACCAACTATGAGCGCATTACTGAACAGACATATCTCCAAGCCCAGCGGTCGGGAACTACTGTCAGTGCTAAAAGGTCAAAACAACGAACAAAGGGGGGAAAATTGCCCAGCTCGTCGAACAAGCACAGCAATCGTGCCCCCTGCTCAATGTGTCTAATGCTCCGGGGATGGTGGCCGGTTATGGCAATCTTGACGATTACCTGCCTGACGATGCACTTCCTGATTTCTTGAAGGTGGATGGACACAGATACGAGTACGGGAAGCCTCTCGTCAAAGATGAAAAATCTCTGACAACAATGATGCGAAGATTCCATAATTGGTACATGGAAACCTGCAGAGAGTCTGATGGTAAGAATGCTTTGTATCTGCATATTAAAGAGGAGCACGATCTCGTTGCAAATGATCTGTTGACTGTTCCATTTGAGGAGTTCTTCGTGTTCTTCAATCAAAAGGCCCTCGATAAATTAATGGTCTTTTGCTACTGCCTGTAAGTACTATTTCTGTCATTAAGTCTCTATATATAGCTCGGCTCTTTCATTGCATGCATGTATTTATAATTAATTATCCTCAATATATTATGCAGATTGAAGATCGTCGAGTGCAAAAAACAAGAAATTTATGATATTGGGTTCATTAACACAAATATCATAGATGTATTTCTGGTTAAAAAGAACGTCAAAGAGGCCGAGGACAACTTGCTACGATCGTTGATAAAAAATAAAACAAAGATACCATACTCTTTCCTTACAACAGCCCGTGAGTGTTACTGTCGTGTGCATATTCGGTTTCCCTTATTACTCAAGTGAGGTTATAGTAATGTAATTGATGAGTTATGCATGCGTGCGCAGGTACCACTATATTCTTCTGGAGATTAAGCTTGAGCGTGGACTAGTAACCGTCTTAGACTCGAGACGGAAAGATCCCAAAACCTATGCGGACATGACTGAAATGCTCAGCAAGTAAGTTCAATCGATCATAATTATCGCACCATATCGGTAACTTTTTGTTCATTTCTTGATATCTCAAGTAATAATAATTATTTTCTTTGTCTTGCAGGGTTTGGAAACAGTTCATCGCAGAAGCTCCGGGACTGCCGAAGGAGCTGCGATATACATACCCGAAAGTAAGTACTACTGGCTAGCTAGTTGCGCGCATCTCTGGCCCGTTGATTCTATATATAGCTATACTTTCATCAATGCCATTTATAATGCTTCATTATCAGTTTGATTGACCTCTATTTCTCGTAAAGTGCTTGTGGCAGGAGGAAGGGAATGATTTCTGTGGATACTACGTGTGCGAGTTCATCCACACCGCGACTTTGAAAAATAAGCGGGGCTACTCTCAAAGACAATATGAAGTGCATAAGAAATAATATTCACAATTTCATTTTATTACACCATCATTTCTGTTGAGTTTCATTCATATATATGTATTAATTAACCCCCTTCTTCAAATTAGACGTGGCAGATGCGGAATGAACTCCTAGAACCAGATCGCATGAAAGCAATTCAAGAGGAATTGGCGGGATTCTTTCTTGACCACGTCATCAGTAAAACCGGAGAATACCATGTGGAAATTGATTTCAAATGCTAGCTAGGGGTTTGTAATTATAAGAGATCTTATACATATTGTACATGTATGTAGCCAGTAGCATCGGATACATGATACGAAAACTTGTTGTTCGACCAACCTCTCGGAGAAGGAGAGGTCGATAGATCACTTCTCTTGGTATGCATGACGAACTTCTGTACTGAATGGTTCTCTCGATCACTTATGTATATATAGTACGTAGCGTCCAAGCACGGACATAAGAGAGGACAGTTCTCTCTATTAATTAGCTAGCTAACACAATATATGAAACACCTAATTAAATTAACCCCCCAAAACCCCCAACCTCCCCTCCTTTCAAAAAAAACACAAAAACCCCAGCAACTGGAATGCAGACACGTGGATGCATTTTGGTCCCGGTTGGTGCCACCAACCGGGACCAAAGGCCCCCTGACTGGGGTGGGCGCACAGAGCCACGTGGAGGCACATTGGTCCCAGTTATGGATTGAACCGGGACTAATGGGTGGAGGTATTAGTAATGACCCATTAGTCCTGGTTCATGAACTGGGACTAAAGGCCCTTACGAACCGGGACTAATGGGTGGTTTTCTACTAGTGTAATAGTCGACCTGCACCTCGTCCTCCTTGCAGAGCGCACATTGTATTTGTGGCGTAGCTCGGAAGGAGAAGGTAGCAGTCGACCTGCACCTCGTCGTCCTTCCAGAGCGCACATTGTATTTGTGGCGTAGCTCAGAAGGAGAAGGTAACAGTTGACCTGCACCTCGTCCTCCTTGCAGAGCGCACATTGTATTAAATACTTAGGCGAGTACTTGGACTGCAGCTAAGCCTCCGAGTGGGAGGCTGGCTCACCACTAGGTAGGATTTTAAACACTTAGGCGAGTACTTGGACTGCAGCTAAGCCTCCGAGTGGGAGGCTGGCTCACCACTCGGTAGGATTTTAAACACTTAGGCGAGTACTTGGACTGCAGCTAAGCCTCCGAGTGGGAGGCTGGCTCACCACTCGGTAGGATTTTTTCTTAAACTTAGGTGAAACGGATTCGCAGCTAAGCCCCCGAGTGGGAGGCTGGCTCACCACTCGGTAGGGATTTTTTTTACAAACTTAGGCGAAACGGATTTGCCGCTAAGCCACCCACTGGGGTTTTTTTTACGTAAACAAAAGTAACAACAATCACTGGGAAAGTTATAACACTCTTGTCTTTGAAAAACTAACTACATAAGTACTTTTATTACATCTCATCTGAGTGAATACTTAAGTATAAAAGGGGCAGAGCAGCTCCGCGTTCCAAGCTCTTGGCTTGTCAATCTGGCGATCAACATTGTAAAGACGGTACACTCCATTGTGGAGGACTTTGGTGACGATGAAGGGACATTCCCAAGTAGGAGCAAGCTTGTGTGGCTTTCGCTGATCTACTCGGAGAACCAAATCTCCTTCTTGGAAGGCTCGACTCTTCACGTTTCTGGCGTGGAATCGACACAAGTCTTGCTGATAAATACTCGATCTGATCATGGCCATCTCTCTTTCTTCTTCTAGAAGGTTGACTGCGTCCTGTCGGGATTGTTCTGCTTCATATTCAGTGTAGAGCTCGACTCAAGGTGCGTTGTGAAGCAGGTCACTCGGCAGAAATGCTTCAGCTCCATAGACCAGAAAGAATGGAGTTCGTCCAGCCGACCGATTAGGAGTGGTCCTCAATCCCCAAAGAACTGATGGAAGTTCGTCGACCCATGCTCCTGCTGCATGCTTGAGATCACGCATCAGCCGGGGTTTCAGTCCTTTGAGAATTAGACCATTTTCTCGTTCCGCTTGTCCATTCGACTGGGGGTGAGCGACCGAAGCGTAATCGACTCGTGTGCCTTGAGAGGCGCAAAAGGCTCTGAACTCATCGGAATCGAAGTTTGACCCATTGTCAGTGATGATGCTGTGCGGAACTCCATATCTGAATACTAATTCTCTGATGAAGCTGATAGCAGTGCCGGCATCAAGGTTCTTGATAGGCTTAGCTTCAATCCGCTTAGTGAACTTGTCGACTGCCACCAATACATGGGTGAAGCCGCTCCTGCCAGTTCTCAGTGGTCCAACCATATCCAATCCCCAAACAGCGAAGGGCCAGACGAGTGGAATGGTCTTCAAGGCTGAGGCGGGTTTGTGCGATAGATTGGAATAGAACTGGCATCCTTCACACTTGTCGACTATTTCCTTTGCTATTTCATTTGCTCTTGGCCAGTAAAATCCCGCTTGGTATGCTTTAGACACAATTGTCCGAGAGGACGCATGATGACCATAGGTTCCCGAGTGGATATCGTCAAGGATTATCCGACCTTCCTCAGGTGTTATGCATTTCTGACCGACTCCAGTCGCGCTTTCCCTGTACAACTGCCCCTTTATCATAGTGAAGGCTTTGGATCGACGGACGATCTATCGAGCCTCTTCCTTGTTCTCTGGGAGTTCTTTCCTTAGGATATACGTGATGTACGACACCGTCCAGTCGGGAGTGATGGCCAAAACTTCCATGATCAGGTCGACCACGGCTGGTACTTCAACTTTAGTCGGATCTGTGACACTTTTTGGCTGTGGCGCTTCTTCGGTGAAAGGATCCTCTCAAACTGACGGTGTGTGGATGTGTTCCAAAAACACATTACTGGGAATGGCTTCTCTCTTGGAACCTATTTTTGCCAAATCATCAACTGCTTGATTTTTCAGTCGGGGTATATGATGAAGCTCTAACCCCTCGAATTTCTTCTGCAGCTTTCTCACCGCATTGCAGTAACCAGTCATGGCTGGGCTTCTGACGTTCCACTCCTTCATCACCTGATTGACCACCAAATCTGAGTCGCCATAGACCATAAGGCGACGGACGCCGAGTGAAATGGACATACGCAACCCATACAAAAGTGCTTCGTATTCTGCTTCATTCTTGGAGGAATCAAAGTGGATCTGGAGCACATATCTGAGCTTATCTCCTCGGGGGGAAACCAATACTACCCCAGCACCGAAACCATTCAGCATCTTAGAACTATCAAAGAACATGGTCCAGTGCTCCGAGTGAACTTGAGTCGGTAGTTGCTGTTCAATCCACTCGAGGATGAAATCTGCTACTGCTTGGGACTTAATAGCTTTCTTTGCCTCAAACTTGATATCAAGGAGAAGGAGTTCAATCGCCCATTTTGCCACTCGACCAGTTGCATCTCTGTTGTGCAGAATCTCTGAGAATGGGGCGTCGTTGACGACTGTAATGGAATGGCCAGAGAAGTAATGAGCAACCTTCTTCGCGGTCATATAAATCCCATATACAAGCTTCTGATAATGTGGGTATCTTTGCTTTGATGGGGTCAAAACTTCAGAAAGATAATACACTAGGCGCTGAACTTTGAAGGCTTTTCCTTCTTCTTCCCGCTCGACCGTAAGTACTGTACTGACGACTTGTCCTGTGGCTGCAATGTAAAGCAGCAAAGGCTCTTCGCTGAATGGGGCAGCAAGCACTGGCTGGGTGGAGAGCAGGGCTTTTAGCTCTGCAAATGCTGCATCAGCTTCAGGAGTCCACTCGAACCTGTCTGACTTCGTCATCAGTCGGTAAAGAGGCAACACCTTTTCACCGAGGCGAGAGATGAATCTACTTAAAACGACCAAGCATCCAGTAAGCTTCTGGACATCGTGCACATGCACAGGGCGTTTCATTCGGAGTATAGTGCCAACTTTTTCTGGGTAGGCGTCGATTCCTCGTTTGGAAACGAGAAAACCGAGCAACTTTCCACCAGGAACTCCGAAGGTGCACTTTGATGGATTAAGCTTGAGGTTGGCAAATGTTTCAGCAAGGTCAGTCAACAGGTCGGAACCCTTCCGTGATTTGACCACAATATCATCCATGTACGCTTCCACATTCAGACTGATTTGAGAGAGCAAACACTTCTGAATCATCCTCATGAACGTGGCTCCAGCATTTTTAAGGCCGAATGGCATGGTGACATAGCAGAAGCACCCGAATGGAGTGATGAAAGCTGTTTTAATCTCGTCGGGTCCATACAGACGGATCTGATGGTAACCGAAATCGGCGTCTAAAAACGATAGGCGCTCACATCCCGCAGTTGAGTTAACTATTTGGTCGATGTGGGGGAGAGGAAAATGATCTTTTGGGCAGGCCCGATTGATATGTTTGAAGTCAATGCACATACGAAGTGACTTGTCCTTCTTGGGGACCATGACAACATTGGCGAGCCACTCGGAGTGGTAAATCTCTCGGATAAACTCCATTGCTAAGAGCCTTGCCACCTCCTCGCCAATGGCCTTTCTCTTCTGGATGGCGGACCGTCGAAGATGTTCCTTGACAGGTTTTACTTTTGAGTCGACTCATAGGCGATGCTCAGCCATCCCCCTGGGAACACCCGGCATGTCAGCAGGCTTCCATGCGAAGATGTCCCAGTTCTCATGGAGGAACTGGATGAGCGCTTCTTCCTATTTGGAGTCGAGTGTTGTAGAGATATGAGTCGGAGTAGCACTAGGGTCGGTCGGGTGAATGTGAACGAGCTTCGTCTCACCGGATGACTGAAACGCTGACTCTGTAGTAGGCTTCTTGGCTCGCAACAAATCACTCGGATCTGCAGTTTTCTGGTATTCCTGTAGCTCTACCACTGCCATCTGAGCATCGGTGATCTTTGAGCCCTTCTGAAAGCACTCTTCCGCCTTCTTCCGATTGCCAGTAATAGTGATCACACCTTTGGGACCAGGCATCTTCATTTTGAGATACACATAGCATGGTTGAGCCATGAAACGTGCATAAGCTTGCCTGCCCAAAATAGCGTGATATGCACTCTGGAAATCCACAACTTCAAACGTCAACTTTTCTTTTCGGAAATTCTTGGAATCACCGAAAACCACATCAAGAGCAATTTGGCCGAGAGACTCAGCATTCTTCCCAGGAATGACTCCATGGAAACTCATGTTGCTGGTACTGAGTCTGGACATTGGAATGCCCATCCATTTCAATGTTTCTGCATACAATATATTCAGGCCACTGCCACCATCCATCAAGACTTTAGTCAGTCGAGTGCCTTCGACGACTGGGTCGACCACCAAAGCTTGCCTCCCAGGGGTAGCTATGTGTGTCGGATGATCGGACTGGTTGAATGTGATGGCAGTCTAAGACCACTTCAGATAACTCGGTGTCACTGGAGCAACCATGTTCACCTCTTGGTTGATAACTTTCAATCGACTTTTGCTTTCGACATCAGCAAAAATCATCAAGGTGGAATTGACATGGGGATATCCTTCATCACTGTCCTCTTTGTCCTCAACTTTGTCCGACTCCTTTTCCTTATCCTTGGGCTGTTTCCCCTGAAATTGCTGGATCAAGAGCCGGCACTGTCGTGTGGTATGTTTCGGGTAAATGAAGTTACCCTCCTCATCTTTCTTCATGTGCATGTGGCACGGCAAATCCATCACGTCATTTCCTTCCTTGTACTTCACCTTCTTAGGGTTCCAAGATCCTTTGGGCTTTCCTTTGAACTTTCCTTGAGTCACGGCCAAGGCTTCTCCAGGAGCAGCTGTGTCGGTGTCAAAACCGACGGATCTCGGGTAGGGGGTCCTGAACCGTGCGTCTAGGCGGATGGTAACAGGAGACAAGGGACACGATGTTTTTACCCAGGTTTGGGCCCTCTCGATGGAGGTAAAACCCTACTCCTGCCTGATTAATATTGATGATATGGGTAGTACAAGAGTAGATCTACCACGAGATCAGAGAGGCTAAACCCTAGAAGCTAGCCTATGGTATGATTGTTGTTTGTCCTACGAACTAAAACCCTCTGGTTTATATAGGCACCGAAGAGGGTTAGGGTTACACAGAGTCGGTTACAATGGTAGGAGATCTACATATCCGTATCGCCAAGCTTGCCTTCCACGCCAAGGAAAGTCCCATCCGGACACGGGACGGAGTCTTCAATCTTGCATCTTCATAGTCCAGGAGTCCGGCCAAAGGTCATAGTCCAGCTATCCAGACACCCCCTAATCCGAGACTCCCTCAGTAGCCCCTGAACCAGGCTTCAATTGCGACGAGTCCGGCGCGTAGATTGTCTTCGGCATTGCAAGGCGGGTTCTTCTCCAAATCCTGTGCACCTCTTGAATAGCGTCCGGCTTCTCGTAAATATTGCGCTTCTTGGCTTCCACGCCCAATAATGGGCATCTTCCACGTGTTGAATGAATGCGAAAAGCCAGGGTATTTTTACATTTACCCCCCTAGCTGCGCAAATGAGCTGCCTATAAAGGAGACGAGGATCTAGATCCGAATCACACCATCCTCCCTTCACGAGCATTCATCGGAGCACATCTGATAGAAATCCATTCCATCATGGACAGTCGACGCGGCTCCTCCTCTCGCCTTCCCAGCCCTCAGCCTGGAGATTGGGAGAGATGCTCCGTCCCACACAGCAAGCTAGTTACGCTCCAAACCAAGGGATATCTTCCCCCAGCCTTCATGGTTCCGGTTCGAGCCGGACTCGCCACCTATAAGGGCGGAAAGCAAGCGAAGAGCGTCCCCAGTCCCTCCAAGGGGGAGCGGGTATGCCTTGTCCCTTATTTGATAAGAGGGATCGGATTTCCAATTCATCCGTTTCTCCGGGGGCTCCTGGAGTTCTACGGCCTCCAGTTGCACAACCTTACGCTTGCCTCCATCTTGCATATTGCGGGCTTCATGGCCCTTTGCGAGTTGTTTTTGGGCATCGAGGCTCATTTTGCGTTGTGGAAGAAGCTGTTCTGCCTTGTGCCCCGTTCTCAAGATGGGTCAATATATCAAGTGGGAGGACCCGAACTATGGCGCATCGCCAGAACTGGATATCTATCTGGAACCCCGAATAAGGCGTCTGAAGACTGGCCTTCGGAATGGTTTTATATAGAAGATGTCCCCTTGTCGGACCCTGTTTGGATCGGCCTCCCTGAGTTCAATAACGCTCCTTTGAAGAAATGCCTAAGTTGGCGTCCACGGAGCCCTCAGAAGGAAAATGACAGGGACGTCCTTTACCTGATGAGCCGAATTAGGCTGTTAGCTCATTCCGGACTGACCATGATCGGGGTCATGGCCACATGCATCATGCAGGGGGTGTAGCCGCTCCAATATAGAGGCCACCCCATGTGGGATTTCAATGGGGAGGATGATGCCACCCGCCACGGCCATAAGGGGCCGGGATTGGTCGCCGATCTGATGAAGATCCTGTCTGCATTGTACAAGGGAGAAGAGGAGGAATTTCTCCGCGCCAATCCACAGGATGGATTTTCTATGTACAATCCTCCAAGCTGGGTAAGCGGACATTTATTTTTGCCTATCCGCTCCATACTCCCATAGCCAAGTATCTCATTTTGTGATTTCGGCGCAGGAACTGCGCCGGGCCGTAAAGGATATAAATAGCCTGCCTCCACAACCCGAGGATCTGGAACGGTTCCTCGATCCGACCTCCCAAGAGGATCCGGACATATCGGTGGAGCTGATCGAAGGGGTATTTCACCAACTGAGCATCGATAATGCCTTGGTCGCCATTACGACCGATTACCCCGGAATACTTCCAGCCCAGCAGGTAACTGAGACCGAAGTCCCAATACTTTGAAAATGACCCATCCGTGCTTGTTTTTGATCACCGTATACCAATGGTGTTTCGCAGGGGAAGTCTTTGAGGCGGAAGGCTGAGCCTGCAACGGCTAGTCAACAAGGGACAGCAAGGCCCAACAGGCTAAAAAGAAGTGCAGTCCAGATTGAAATGCCGGTGCAACTTTATGGCGTGTCATCTTACTCCCAGGTTTTATTCCTGGGAGGCATACTAACACTCGTGCTTTTTCAGGAAGAAGAGCGCTCACCAGACTGTATCCGGAGAGGTTGCCAACCAATCCTCCGCTCGCCAGGCTCAAAAGGCAGGTCCAGAAGCGGGGGGTGAACACGAGGCGTGCATCGGATGCTCCTCCGGCAGAGGATGCCGACAGGTTATCTGCCACCAATTCCGAGGTGGATAGTGCCATGAATCACAGGCGTCGCCGGACAGTTCTTCGTGACGCATGTTTCTCCCCAGAGGCATTGGATGCCTTCAATTCAGTAGATGCGCACCTCTGTGCCGCTCAAAATGGTCTAGCCAGAGCCACGGAGCAGTATGTAAAAGATATACGGGTGAGAAAATTTGACAGTTATATATGCCAGTAGCCCTCGAGACTTGAAATAGTTAGAATAACTGATTTAAGGATCATTTATTGTGCAGGAAGAATACCCAACTGTCCCAGGAGCTGGAGGAGTGCAAAGCCCAACTTGAGGCCGCACTAGCCGCAGCGGCGGAAGCCAAAGAGACACCCTCTGGTAATATATGCTTCAAAAGATAAGTAATTTGTGAAGTGCGGCGTGTGTATAAGTCTGACAATAATATCACAGATGGCGCCGAGATATATCCGAACAAGCAAAAGCTCATGCGCCGGTTAAAGCCCAGCGAGAATGTGCTTAGAAGGGTGAGGCAAGAGAAAAATAATCTCCAAGATGCCACAGCTGGGTGAGGAACTAAAGGATGTTCGTGCCAAGCTGTCTCACTCCGTTAAGGAGAATCGGCGGCTTCGACGTGGCATTTTTAGTAAGTGCTTGAATGAACTTTGAAAAAGAGTTCAGCGAGGAAGTCAACTAACAGAGGTATGTCTATAGGTATGCTCATAGGCCGTCCTGCAGAGGAAATGCCCGGTTCTACGGGTGACCTTCTTCCCGAGCTCTTGCAACTGCACGAACGAGTTCGACAGGTGATGAAAGGCGTCGCCCAGGCCTTGTGGCCATCTGTCTCCCTTCCCGAAGGCCTTGGAGAGCTTGCATAGAGGCTTCAGGGAGCGCGGCGGTGCTTCCGATTATGGAAGATATCGGCCTGCCGTCAAGGCACCAGGGAGGCCTGGGCCATGGTGAAGACGCGGTACACGAAGGCTGACCCAAACCACATGGCCGAGGTCGGACCTGTGGGACCCGATGGGAAGGAGATCCCTATGAGCTTAGTGTACGGCCAACTAGAGTTGGCCGCAAAGTATTCCCAGTAGGACTGTAAACTAGATAGCCTATTAGATTGCATTGAAGAGGAATACAATCAGTCGAATTGACTATGTAATTTAAGATGACATGTGAAATGCCTTCTAGCCGGATTGTAGATCGTTTGTCATAGCGGACCTTTTCACGTCAACCTCGGGACCCAATAGTCCGGAGTGTGTCCGAATACCCTTGTGGTTATATAAGAACCGGGGCATGTGTGGAGACCAGGCGTAGGGGTCATTAATGCTTTATCAGACAAGTGCCCAACTAGTTATGTTATATTACATGGTTAGTAAGAAACATCTTCCAGGGAGAATAGTTCCGTTAGGGGTTCCTTTCCCTGGGAGGCATGCCCTAAAGTGCATGTCCGGACTGCGAAAAAAGCAGAAAAGCATCTGGGGGCAGATAAATAAATAGGTAAGAAATCGTCTTTTAGTTCACCGACCGAATATTCCCTTAAGAATGCTAGCTTTCGGCTTCACCCAGTCTGAGGAACACATCCGGCTGACCCGGCAGTAACAATCACAGAGGTGCTCCCTTTACCACCTAGCCGAACAATCGGGAACATAGGGGTAAGCACAGGAGCCAGGCAACCCAGCTTGGCCAAAACTTAAGTCATATAGATGCATATAATGGTGAATAAAAGGTACATGCTGAAGTGTGACACATGTGTTGGGCATGAAGCCCGTATAAATAAGCTTCTGTTAAATAAGCCCCCAGGTATAATGAGCGCGGATAGCGCGTCAAGTATGTGCGAACAAAGCGCGAACAAGCCTTCAAAGGCTGTAAGAGAAAAAAGGGGGGGAGAAGGGGAGAAATATAAGACAGCTACTGTATAAAATATAGACGGAGGAAGGAGACGAACTCAGAATCCGGCGCTAGGCGTAGAATCTTCGGAGACGGGCTGCGTTCCATGGGTTCGGCTCGAGTCGGTTATCCGATGCATTTCGCAGACGGTATGCTCCGCCGGTCAGGACTTGGTCGATGATGAAGGGACCTTCCCATTTGGGCTTGAGTTTGTCCTTTTTCTTTTCCGGCAGGCATAGAACTAACTAGCCAACATTGTAAGTTTTGGCCCGTACTTCTCTGCTTTGATATCTTCGAGCCTGCTGTTGATAGAATGCGGAACGGGCTTTTGCCACGTCACGCTCCTCCTCCAAGGCATCCAAACTGCCCTGCCAATCAAGCTCGGGTTCTCTTTCTTCATACATGCGCACGCAAGGTGAGTCATGAATTATATCGTAGGGCAAAACTGCCTCTGTGCCGTATACCATAAAGAATGGTGTGAATCCGGTAGTGCGATTCGGCGTGGTCCGCAGCCCCCAGAGTACGGAGTGGAGCTCCTCTACCCAGTGCGTGTTAGATTCCTTGAGGGACCGCACTAGTCTGGGTTTGATGCCACTCATGATTAGACCATTTGCTCGCTCGACTTGACCGTTAGTTCGAGGGTGATAGACTGAAGCATACTTGAGCTTGATGCCCATTTTTTTGCACCAGAGTTTGACCACGTCAGCCGTGAAGTTCGTGCCGTTATCAGTGATGATGCTGTGGGGGACGCTGTAATGGTGTACGACCCCTGGTATGAACTCTATCACTGGTCCGGATTCGGCCGTCTTAACAGGTTTGGCCTCTATCCATTTGGTGAATTTATCCGCCATGACCAGTAGGTATTTTTGCTTGTGGGTTCCTCCTTTAAGGGGTCCAACCATGTCAAGCCCCCAGACCGCGAAGGGCCAGGTGATGGGTATAGTTTTGAGGGCGGTGGGTGGCATGTTGCTTTGATTAGCGAAGAGCTGGCAACCGACGCATTGTTGGACTATGTCCTGAGCGTCTACCCGGGCCGTCGGCCAATAGAATCCTATATGGAAGGCCTTGCCTACAAGGGCCTGGGCTGCGGCGTTGTGCCCGCCGAGTCCGGCATGAATTTCGGCCAAAAGATTCCGCCCTTCCTCTTCGGAGATACACCTTTGAAGGACTCCAGTTGTGCTTTTCTTATAAAGCTCTCCCTCATGGACCTTGTAGGCTTTATATCGCCGTACTATGCAGCGGGCCTCATTTTGGTCCTCGGGAAGTTCATGCCTGGTTAGGTAGGCTAGGAATGGTTCCGTCCACGGGGCGATGACTGCCATTATTACGTGGTTTGAGGGTGTTACTTCATTGGCAGAAACACCAATTGTGTCAGAATGTTCGGTGTCGGGAAGTGCGGTTGTGTCCGGGTTGTTATTTTTGGACTCCCCCTCCCATAGTACGGATGGCTTAAACAGCCTCTCTAGGAAGATGTTGGGAGGGACGGCATCGCGCTTTGTGCCAATGCGTGCCAATACGTCTGCTGCCTGGTTGTTATCCCGGGGTATATGGTGAAATTCGAGCCCCTCGAACCGAGCTAACATTTTTAGGACAGCATTGCGATAGGCTGCCATTTTCGGATCCTTGGCATCGAAGTCTCCATTTATTTGGGATATCGCGAGGTTCGAATCCCCGCGCACCTTTAGGCATTGAATGCCCATGGAGACTGCCATCCGGAGACCATGTAGAAGGGCCTCGTATTCGGCTGCGTTGTTGGAGTCTGTATACATTATCTGGAGTATGTATTGAACTGTATCTCCGGTTGGGGACGTCAGAACGACGCCAGCACCCAGACCAGCCAACATTTTGGAGCCGTCGAAGTGCATGATCCAGTTGGAATATGCGCCATACTCTTTAGGGAGTTCGGCTTCAGTTCATTTGGCGACAAAGTCGGCCAAAACTTGCGACTTAATAGCTCGTCGTGGCTTATAGGTTATGTCGAACGGGAGGAACTCAATGGCCCATTTGGCAATCCGGCCCGTCTCGTCGCGGTTGTTTATAATGTCGTTAAGAGGTACTTTGGAGGATACTGTTATCGAACACTCTTGAAAGTAGTGTCGCAGCTTCCGGGATGCCATAAACACCGCGTACGCTATCTTTTGATAATGTGGGTACCATGACTTGCATGGAGTTAGGACAGTGGACACGTAGTAAACTGGCTTTTGAAGGCGGAACTTGTGTCCGTCCGTTTCTCGTTTGACAATGAGTACCGCGCTTACAACTTGATGAGTTGCCGTGATATATAATAGCATTGGTTCGCCCATATTGGGAGCGGCTAGGACTGGGTTTGTTGCCAATTTGGCTTTTATTTCTTCGAGTCCGGCCGTGGCGGCATCCGTCCACTCGAAGTGTTTGGTGCGTCGGAGGAGGCGATAAAGGGGTAATGCCTTTTCTCCCAAATGGGAGATAAAGCGGCTTAGAGCCGCCACGCATCCAGTCATTTTTTGTATTTCTTTGAGGTCCTTTGGGATATCCAATTGTGACAGAGCTCGGATCTTGGCTGGGTTTGCTTCAATTCCTCTGCCGGATACAATGAAGCCCAAGAGCTTTCCGGCTGGTATGCCGAAAACGCATTTTTTTGGGTTGAGCTTGATGTCATATGTTTGGAGATTATCGAATGTGAGCCTCAAGCCGTCTATTAGAGTTTCGACATGATTGGTTTTAACAACCACATCGTCTACGTATGCCTCCATTGTTTTTCCGATCTGGTTTGCCAGACATGTCTGAATCATGCGCTGGTATGTTGCGCCGGCGTTTTTGAGCCCGAAGGGCATTGTGTTGAAGCAGAATGGGACATATGGGGTGATGAATGCCGTTGCGGCTTGGTCGGAATCTGCCATCTTAATTTGGTGGTAGGCGGAATATGCGTCGAGGAAGCACAATGAATCGTGTCCTGCGGTAGCGTTGATAATTAGATCGATGCTGGGGAGGGGGAAGGGATCCTTTGGTCAAGCCTTGTTAAGGTCCTTGAAATCGACGCATAGGCGCCAGGATTTGTCCTTTTTTGGTACCATCACCAGGTTTGCTAGCCAGTCCGGATGTTTTATATCTCTGATGAATCCGGCCTCTAATAGTTTGGCTAGCTCCTCTCTCATGGCCTGTCTCTTGGGTTCGTAGAAACGCCGAAGAGCTTGTTTGACTGGCTTGAATCCTTTTAGGGTGTTTAGGCTATGCTCGGCCAGCCGGCATGGGATTCCTGGCATGTCTGAAGGGTGCCAGACAAATATGTCCCAATTTTCATGTAGGAATACTCGTAGTGCGGCATCTACATCAGGGTTCAATTGTGCCCCGATGGAGGCTGTTTTTGCAGGGTCCGTTGGATGGACTTGGAATTTGACTATTTCGTCCGCCGGTTTAAAGGAGCTGGACTTGGATCTCTTATCGAGTATCACATCATCCCTGTTCACCGTGGAGCGCAGCGCAGTGAGTTCTTCGGCCACTAGGGCTTCGGATAGTGCCTCAAGGGCCAGTCCGGCTGTCTTGTTTTTGGCGCGGAGTGCTATATCCGGGTCACTAGCAAGAGTGATGATTCCGTTGGGCCCGGGCATTTTGAGCTTCATGTACCCATAATGGGGTATAGCTTGAAAATTCGTGAATGCCTCTCTCCCTAATAGAGCGTGATATCCGCTGCTGAACGGGGCCACTTGGAACATGACCTCCTCGGACCTGTAATTATCCAGCGTGCCAAACACCACATCCAGTGTGATTTTTCCTGTACAGCATGCTTCCCGACTGGGGATTATTCCTCTAAAGGTTGTGCTGCTTCGCTCAATGCGGCTCCAGTCTATTTCCATTTTTCGGAGGGTTTCCTCATAAATGAGATTCAATCCGCTGCCACCGTCCATGAGTACCTTGGTAAGGCGAAAGCCGTCCACTATTGGACTGAGGACCAATGCGGCTGGTGCTCGTGCTGTTCGGAATTTAGGTTCGTCATTGGTATTAAAGGTAATAGCCGTGTCACTCCATGGGTTTATTGTTGCTACTTGGTAGACTTCAGCAAGGCTGCGGAGTGTTCGTTTCTGCATATTATTTGATGCGAAAGTCTCGAAGACTGTTAATACCGTACTGGTATCCCTGGGGTGGTGCTCTGGAGTTAGAAGCTCTTTGCCACTTTTGGCCACCTATCGTAGTATCCAACATGCTCTAAGGCTATGAGTTGGAGAGGCGCCCTCTGTACTATGAATTTTGCAGGGTCCATTGAGCCATCCCTCCAGTACGGTTCCATGCCCTATAGAGGGTTTTTGCTTTTTGGTATTTAACACAGGTGCCTGGCGATGATGCACCCTTTTATTTTGGACTGGGGTTGTATTCAGGGCCGGATTGTCCCAAAAATTAATTTCGGTTTTCCAGGCGCTTTCCATCGCACTCTACTTTCATACTATGGACACCAAGTCAGTGAAGCGTGTAATTTCACGACGACTTACAGCGTTGAGGATTCCCTTGTCCGTGCAATTATTGCAGAAGAATGAAATTGCGTCCTCCTTGCGGCAATCCTTTATCCTGTTGGTGACCAGGAGGAATCTGGCCCAGTAATGGTGTACTGTTTGTGCGTGCTCTTGCCGGATTTGGGATAGATCTCTTATGTTTGGGTGGGCGGGTGGAATTAAATTTGGAACCCCGTCCAATCTAAGACTCAGGGGCCAAGAAGTTTCCGAACTTGGAAGCTTGGGTTCTTGGATGTTGTCCAATGAATCTAGCCCGCTGCCTGACTTTAGGTTCAGGGCTTGAGTGACGTCCTCTCCTCCGCGGGAATCCGGCATGGAGGGATCGGGAATCCGGACATAGCTAGTCCTTAAAATAGAGGAAGGGTCGCTATATTGTTCCTCAACCACAACAGCGTGGTGGGTAACCTGGGGAGAGTTGATCTCTCTCGGATCGGGTTTAGGCCCAATCTGATCGTAGTCTGTAGCGACTCCCAGGGCGGCGATCCGATCCAAGAGCTCATTTAAGGAAGGGAGCTCCATCGGATCTAACTGCTCGGTGAGTTCTGAGTTAACGTGAAGATTGCTTTCGATGACCTAAGAAGTCATCGTCGGCGCGGTGGCCGAACAGGCGGTCATAAGAAAACCGCCTAGCCGGAGAGTTTGGCCGATGGCCAAAGCTCCTTTAGCAATGGTGCCGTCTTTAAAGACGGGATGAGGCATCCTTCCTAATTGCGAAGGCACAAACGATCTCTCAATGAAAGCACCAATGTCGGTGTCAAAACCGGCGGATCTCGTGTAGGGGGTCCCAAACTATGCGTCTAGGCAGATGGTAACAGGAGACAAGGGACACGATGTTTTTACCCAGGTTCGGGCCCTCTCGATGGACGTAAAACCCTAATCTTGCTTTATTAATATTGATGATATGGGTAGTACAAGAGTAGATCTACCACGAGATCAGAGAGGCTAAACCCTAGAAGCTAGCCTATGGTATGATTGTTGTTTGTCCTATGGACTAAAACCCTCTGGTTTATATAGGCACCAAAGAGGGTTAGGGTTACACAGAGTCGGTTACAATGGTAGGAGATCTACATATCCGTATCGCCAAGCTTGCCTTCCACGCCAAGGAAAGTCCCATCCGGACACGGGATGAAGTCTTCAATCTTGTATCTTCATAGTCCAGGAGTCCGGCCAAAGGTCATAGTCCGGCTATCCGGACACCCCCTAATCCGGGACTCCCTCAAGCTGGCTCGGCTTTCCACTTCTGCTTCCGACTGGAGTTCCCTCCCCCGGTTTCATGAGCGGTTGGCTTGTACTTGCCACTCCGGAGTCGATCTTCTTCTTCACCATTGGCATACTTGGTGGCATTCTCCATCATCTGATTCAGGGTCATGTCTCCGGTCCGACCGAATTTCAAACTTAGCTCTCTGTTCTTAACGCCTTCCTTGAAGGCACAGACTGCTTGGTGATCAGATACATTTTCCACTGTGTGATGCAATGTGATCCACCTCTGGATGTAATCCCTCAGAGTCTCCTTCGACTTTTGCACACAAACCTGCAGCTCTGTCAACCCTGCTGGTCGCTTGCAAGTTCCTTCAAATGTTCTGACAAACACTCGGGCAAGATCTTCCCAAGTGTAAATGCTGCTAGGTGCCAACTGATTCAGCCATGCTCTGGCCGAGCCCTCCAACATAAGAGGTAGGTGTTTCATGGCCACCTCATCATTGCTACCGCCAATCTGAACAGCCACTCGGTAGTCCTCAAGCCAAGTATCGGGCTTGGACTCGCCAGTGAACTTACTGACTCCAGTCGCCAACCTGAAGTTGGGAGGAATCACCGCGCCCTGATGGCTCTGCTAAAACACTCTGGTCCTGAGACGTGAACTCTGCTGCTGGTGGGCACATCTCTGTCATGGCCCTCTCGGTGAGCTCTGTTCCGATCGACCAAACCTTGAACGATAATGGATCTCGCATCAAAGCCTGGTTCTCTGGGGTCGACTGGAACCCTTCGCCCAACACTGTGCTGGCGTCTGTCATCTTGCTGTCGAGGGGCGTACGACCCACCCCTCGGGCGAGGAGTGGGTACTTGACGTCGATCATCACGATCGAATCGGTCATCATAATGATCACGCCGACCTCCACATCCCTCACGCCTCGGGGGCAATCTCGGGCTATGGGCCGACTGGACTGTATTCGCAGCGACGGATCTACTGTGAATCCTGTTTCGCGACTGCGATACAGCTGAATTTTGATCTCCTGCTGCCTGGAGTAAATCTCTGATCTGCATCAAGCCTCTGCCAGCCTCTAACTGAGAGGGCTGAATCGACTCTGCTATACGGGCTGCAGCTGCTAGATTCTGAATCGGAGTTCGATATACCTGAGTCGGTGGTGGAAAGAGTTGACGTCGACTGGAGTCTGGAACCCGTTGCCACGCACGCTCGTCGAGTGCTCGCTCGAGGTTCTCCAGTCGAGTGCGCTCAGCCAAGTTGGCCAAATGCGCGTCCTCTAGGGCACGAGCCTCGGGGGTTTCTCCAACGATAGGAGTATGCAGCGTATCTATGTTTCGGCGGCGAAGATCTTCCCTTTGCAGCGAAGTGAGTGGCTCGGGTTGATACTCTTCATGGACCTGCGCTGGGTCGCCTCCGCCGTCGCCCCTGTCGGCGCGGGGAAGCCAGGAGGACTGTGTGGTCCATTGACCATCTGGACCTCCACCGCTGGATCACTGCTGTCGCACTCGAATGCAGTCTCTACGAAGCCAGTCGACAGGTCAAACAGGCTGTAGAGAGATTTGTCAGGCTCGATCGCCGTGACTTGGGGGGCGGCTGACTGGCGGGCCACTGCGTGCCTCACCCATCGCTGAAGCCTCGACCGACCGGAGCGCTTGCGCTGGCGAGAGACAGGGAGGGTGGACGACACAGTGGTCGACCGATATAGGGTTGACGGTTATCGCAGGAGGACGCCGCGGACACACGCACGAAAGTGCGTCGCCCCGCGAACGAGGAGCGCGTCGATGTCGAGTGGAGCCTCCTGAAGCCAAGCGGAGTCGTCGGCGATGAATGTGAGCGCACCGAGACGGATCTCGCGGCCCTCAACCAAAACTCCGCCTGAAACCATGATGAAGGAGACCGGAACAATTGCAACTTCTCCAATAAGTCGCTAAGGCGCCTGCCCCACGGTGGGCGCCAACTGTCGTGGTTCTAAGTCTGACAGTAGAATAGGGGGTAGGAATGGAGAGGCAAGATCCTAGCTATGGAGTAGTTGTATACGCAAGATGTTTACGAGTTCAGGCCCTTCGGAGGAAGTAACAGCCCTACATCTCGGAGCCCGGAGGCGGTCGACTGTATTATGTGCATATGAGTTACAGGGGTGCGAACCCTTTACACTGAGGAGGGGGTGGCTTATATAGAGTCCGCCAGACCCCTCCGGCCCTCAGTTATGCAGGGTTTAAGGTACATTAAGATCTGGCGTTACTAGTAACGCCATACATAAAGTGCTATGATGACCATAAGGACTACTTAATGACAGACTGTTTGTGTGCAGAGTGACTCTCTATCTCCTGGTGATCGAGTGAGTGGCTTCATGGTCGAGTGTCTTCGAATCCGTCGAGTGAAATCCTTCCAGGTCGACTGAAAGGTAGTTTCTTCTAGAGATGTCCTTGGGGGGTATCTTGGACAGGTCCATGACCCTACCCTAGGTACATGGCTTCATCACACGCCGCCGCCCGCGCTCGTCGCCGGTGACTCTCCGGTGACTATTTGGTCCTGGGCATGCGCCCAACACGCTCCCCGCATCGCGTAGAGCCTTCGTAGCACCTCGCCGCGCTCATTTGCGCACCGTAGCCCCATGCCCTCTTGCACCCGAGCTCCGGCTGCCGCAAACCTCCTCGCCAGCTGTGCTCCCGCCACCCTAGCCTCCGGCACCGCCACCGTTGGATGGGCCACTCCACCCTCTTCCCGTAGCTGCTCCCCGCCAAAAGAGCCCGAGTAGGTGGATCCCGACGCGCTCCGCCGCATCCGGCCTCGCCGGCGGCTAAACGATGGTGTGTTGACCGCTTTGACCGCCAGTGGTTTAGCCCCAGTTGACCAGGGGATTTAACCTCCCCTGGGTCTATGACATGCGGGCCCCGCCCGACTAATTAATCTAGTTTAGGTTTAAAGTTAATTAGTCTAACCTAGGTTAGTGCTAATTAAACTAGGTTAGTTTAGTTAGTCACTGACACACGGGACCCACTAGTCAGTTTGACCTGGACCGGCCCTGTTGACCGCTGACATCTTAGTGACGTCATGCTGACGTAGTAATTCTTCTGGAATTTAAATAAATCTTAAATGATTTATTTATTTCACAAAATATCCAAAACTTCTAAAAATCATATAAATTCAACCATAACTCCAAATGAAATAAGTTATATATGAAAAATTATCAGAAAAAACCAATCTATCCATCTGCACTGGTTTCATGCATGTTTAAGAAACTTAAACCTGCTGTTTATATCAAAACATGATAATGCACTTTATTAAGTCATAGTTTCAATTTGAACTTGAACCTTGGGTTCAAACTAACTCAAACCCATCTGATTATAGTTGCATTAGCCCAACAATCTCATTTTTCCATGTCATGATCATGCATCATATTGTGCATTGCATTGATTGTGTTACCTTCCGTGTTGCCGGTATTTGTCCCCTCTCAATAGACGTGGTACCAACGATGAGATCGATGACACCAATGAGAACTATACTATCTTCAGAAGTGCCAGGCAAGCAAAACCTCCTTGTTCATTCCGATACAATCCCACTCTCTCGCTTCTGCTCTCTTTTACTACATTAGGACAACAACGATTCATGTGTTACTTGCTGCACTAGTTGAACCCCCTTTCCTCTGCATGACCTATCATTGCCACATTAAATAGATGGAACCCACTAGCATGAGTAAGAGTTGTTTGAGCCCTGGTGTGCCTACTCATTCATGCTTGTTTTTCATGTCTGCTACTGCTTAGAGTTGAGTCAGGTCTGATTCATCGGGGATGAATCGGAGATGTGTAAACATGTCCTACTTTGTGTGAGCTAAGTGTATGAACACGATTTGGTAAAGGTAGCGGTGAGAGGCCATATAGGAGTACATGGTGGGTTGTCTCATTGAAGCCGTCCTCAGGAACTGAGCTCTGTGTTTGTGATCCATGAAACAACTACTACCATGCATTGGGCCCTGAATATGACCCTGCTCGGCTTCTTAATCACCCTCTTCCTCTGTCCAGGAGTTGCAAGTAGTTTCTGGTGTTTGTAGTATGCTCGAGGTCGTGCGCAGCACTGACCCGAGGGGTGGGCTGTGATGTGGTAGGCACGTGGCACGATGTACCGAGCGCCCGTTTGGTGTCTCGGGAACCCTGCACACATCATTCGGGGCCATATGTGGAAAATTCAGCCGGACTCCCTACGGATGGAACCTGAATAGGCGATCAACCTGGACTAGAGACTTGAGTGTTTAGGTAGGTCATGGTCTACACCCACGTCGGCTTTCGCTTGAAGTCTATCGAGCACATGTCGTGTGCAGACGCTAAGTGGTGGAAACATGTATGAAGAAGTACACCCATGCAGGGTTAACATCATCTATTAGAATAGCCGTGTCCATGGTAAAGGACTTCTGGGTTGTCCAGTGAAAGTGGATACTCTAAAATACGCAAGATAAGCGTGAGTGCTATGGATGGCGTTCTCGTAGGGAGACGGGAGCGGATCCATAGTGGTGTATTGCTATGGTGAATATGTGGACTCGTGTGCGCCACCTCAAAAGAGTTACTTGCAGTCGTAGTTCAAGATAGCCACAGAGTCAAAGCTGGCTTGCTGCAGTTAAACCCCACCATCCTGTTTGTTGATAATGATGCATTTGTAGATAGTTCTGATGTAAGTCTTGTTGGGTACATTTGTACTCATGTTTGCCTATTTTATATTTTTCAGAGATACTTCAGCCTCACTAGTAGTTCCGCATGGACTTCGACGTTTAGCTTGTTACCTCAGCTACGATCTTGTGCCCTCAGCAGGATCTGGTAGATAGTCAGGCTTTTAAGCCTTTTTCATTTATAGATGTCTGTACCCAGACATGTTAAGGTTTCGCTTGTGCTTTGACTTGTATGCTCTGAATGTTGGGTCATGAGACCCATGTTTGTAATATCTCGCTCCTCGGAGCCTATTGAATAAAATACTTGAGTTGTAGAGTCATGCTGAGATGCCATGTTGTATTTGCACATATCGAGCATATTGTGTGTATGTTATTGAAATGCTTGGTATGTGCGGGATCTGACTATCTAGTTGTTTATCCTTGGTAGCCTCTCTTACCGGGAAATGTCTCCTAGTGCTTCCACTGTGCCATGGTAGCTTGCTACCTCTCCGGAACACTTAAGCTGGCCGGCATGTGTCCTTCTTCATTCATGTGTCTGTCCCTTCGGGGAAATGTCACGCGGTGTTTACCGGAGTCCTGCTAGCCCAGTTGCTACAGCCCGGATTCACTCGCTGATGACCGAGACGTTCGTTGCTGGGTCATGTATGCATGTCCCTGTAAGTCAGTGCCACTTTGGGTTCACGACTAGCCATGTCATCTCGGGCTCCTTGTCATACGGATGCTAGCTACACTATCATATACGTGTGCCAAAAGGCGCAAACGGTCCCGGGCCTGGTAAGGCGACACCCGTGGGAATACCGTGTGTGAGGCCGCAAAGTGATATGAGGTGTTACATGCTTGATCGGTGTGGCATTGAGTTGGGGTCCTGACAATATTGATATAAAAGCATGATGCAAAATGGACGTATCAACTCCCCCAAGCTTATACCTCGCTTGTCCTCAAGCGAAAGTCGATATCAAAAAATATGTCCACATGTTTAGAGATAGAGGTGTCGATAAAATAAAATACGGACATGAGGGCATCATGATCATCTTTAGAACAACAATATGCATTGTCATATGATTTCTTATGCTAAAGTAACAATCCATTCACAATGTAAAGTATGAATCAGAAACTTCATTGAAAACTAACAAACTATAATCTCAGTCATTGAAGCAATTGCAATTTATCGTAACATCGGAAAGATTCAATATAAGAGCTTTTTAGCAAGTCCACATACTCAACTATCATTTAGTCTTTCACAATTGCTAACACTCACACGATACTTATGGGTACAAAGTGTCAATCGGACAGAGAGAAAGATAGGGGCTTATAGTTTCGCCTCCCAACCTTTTACCTCAAGGGTAATGTCAACAATAATACTTTATCAAAACCTACATCCAATTGGATATATATATCAGGATGTTTCCAACACATAGTGCTTTCCAAAGGATAAAGTGTAAAAAGAAAGGTGAAGATCACCATGACTCTTGTATAAGGGTAGAAGGTAAAAATAAAAGATAGGCCCTTCGCAGAGGGAAGTAGAGGTTGTCATGCGCATTTATGGTTGGATGCACAAAATCTTAATGCAAAAGAACGTCACTTTATATTGCCACTTGTGATAAGGACCTTTATTATGCAGTCTGTCGCTTTTATTTCTTCCATATCACAAGCTTGTATAAAGCTTATTTTCTTCACACTAATAGATCATACATATTTAGAGAGAAATTTTTATTGCTTGCACCGATGACAACTTACTTGAAAGATCTTACTCAATCCATAGGTAGGTATGGTGGACTCTCATGGAAAAACTAGGTTTAGGGATGTTTGGAAGCACAAGTAGTATCTCTACTTGGTGCAAATAATTTGGCTAGCATGATGGGGAAAGGCAAGCTCAACATGTTGGATGATCTAGTACAATATAACTTATATGGATATAAGAAAACATAACCCATTACATTGTCTTCCTTGTCCAACATCAACTTTTTAGCATGTCATATTTTAATGAGTGCTCACAATCATAAAAGATGTCCAAGATAGTATATTTATATGTGAAAACCTCTCTTTCGTTATTACTTCCTATTAATTGCAACGATGACCAAAACTATGTTTGTCAACTCTCAACAACTTTTATTCATCATACTATTTATATGTGAAGTCATTACTCTCCATAAGATCAATATGATCTTTTTATTTCTTTTTATTCTTTCTTTAATTCCCTCAAGATCATAGCAAGACAGCAAAGCCCTCAACTCAAAACTACCATTCATTGTATAACTCAAGGACTCGATTACATAGATAGAGATCAAAACAAAACTCAAAGCTAGATCATACTAAAACTTTATTCTACTAGATCAAGATATAACCAAAAGGATGGAACTAAGAAAATTGATAAAGATAGAAAATGTGATGGTGATATGATACCGGGGCACCTCCCCCAAGCTTGGCAGTTGCCAAGGGGAGTGCCCATACCGATGTATTTATATCTCTTTCTTCGGAGGTGGTGATGATGGAGTTGTTGATGATTCCGGTAGCTTCATTAATGCACCCTTCAGACCTTGCAGTTATTGGAGCACATGTTGGAGCATATTTGCATTCTTCTGAATTTCCTCCATAAGATGCTTATTTTTAGGCCCCAAAGAGCTATTCCCTACATTGCTTTCACTTGGATGGAATATGTCCCAATTGGAGGGTATATGTGTACGAGGGGTGTTCTCCACTCCATAATTATGAAGCAAATTATGAAAGTTATTCCGATGTAACCTCTGTAAGGGGCCTCCTAGGGGGAATCCCTTCTCGAACCTCTTGGTCTTCATGGTTGCTTATGGTCCCTATTGCTTGATGGGGATTGGGAATAGTGGAGATGCCGGCCAGAGTGCCTCTCTCCAAAGCCGAAGGGTGGTCCTCAAGCGAATCTCCTTCACCCTCCTCCATCGTGGCTCCTTCGGCATCCTCCCTTCTAAATTCCATCTGCATCAACCAAGCATTGCCATCCGTGTTGTTGGAGAAGGAGGACGACATGATGCCTGGCCTTGAAAACCCTGGCAGAAAACAGCTAAAAACGAAAATAGGGGATTTTGCCGTGGTACGGTGGTCAAAACCTTCGGGAGATTATATAATGAATTTTTACTGACCAAAAGAACTATCGTGCAGGAAAACGGAGTCTGGAGGGCACATGTGGTGGACACGAGGCAGGGGCGCGCCCGGGGGTAGGGCGCGCCCTCCACCCTTGTGGTTGCCTCGTGTCTCTTTCAGACTACTTTTAATTTTTCTAAATTTTTAAATATTCCAAAATGGAGATAAAGTGCTATTTGAATAGTTTTGGAGTCCGTTTACTTACCGTACCACATACCTCTTCCTTTTAGGAATCAGAAACGTTCTGGAAAGTGTCCCTTATGTACTCCTTCGGGGTTACGGTGTTAATAGCATTGGTTTCAACATTTATGGGATTAGCTGAGATATCATGTTTGATTCTTCGACCGTTTACCACATTCGGATTTGTGGCTTCGGCGTTGTTGATTTTTATGGCACCGGAACGATAGACCTCCTCGATAATGTAAGGACCTTCCCATTAAGAGAGAAGTTTTCCTGCAAAAAATCTTAAATGAGAGTTGTATAGCAAAACATAATCACCTACATTAAACTCACGCTTTTGTAACCTTATGTCATGCCATCTTTTAGCTTTTTCTTTAAACGACTTGTCATTCTCATAGGCTTGGGTTCTCCATTTATCAAGTTAGCTAATGTCAAATAACCTCTTCTCACCGGCAAGTTCGAAATCATAATTGAGCTATTTAATGGCCCAGTATTCCTTATGTTCAAGTTTGAGAGTTAAGTGACATGTTTTTCCATAAACCATTTAATACGGAGACATACTCATAGGATTTTTATACGCAGTTCTATAAGCCCATAATGCATCATCAAGTTTCCTGGACCAATTCTTTCTAAATATATTAACAGTCTTTTGAAAAATCAATTTAATCTCTCTACTACTCAATTCTACTTGACCACGAGAATGAGGATGATATGGAGATGCAATTCTATGATTAGCATCATACTTAGCAAGCATTTTACGAAAAGCACCATGAATAAAATGTGAACCACCATCAGTCATTAAATATCTAGTGACTCTAAACCTCAAAAAAATAACTTCTTTAAGCATCTTAATAGAAGTGTTATGATCAGCACTACTAGTTGGAATAGCTTCTACCCACTTAGTAACATAATCAACAGCAACTAAAATATGTGTATACCCATTAGAGGAAGGAAAAGGTCCCATATAATCAAAGCCCCAAACATCAAATGGTTCACTAACAAGTGAATAATTCATAGGCATTTCTTTACGTCTACTAATATTACCAATCTTTGACATTCATCGCAAGACAAGACAAACTTACGGGCATCTTTGAAAAGAGTAAGCCAATAAAAACCGGGTTGTAATACCTTATGTGCAGTTCTATCTCCAGCGTGGTGTCCTCCGTAAGCCTCGGAGTGACACTTGTGTAGGATCTATTCATGTTCATGCTCAGGTACACAACGTCTAATAACATCATCTACTCCTTTATAAAGGTGTGGTTCATCCCAAAAGTAATGTATTAAATCATAGAATTTTTTTTCTTTTGTTGGTATGTGAAACTAGGTGGTATAAATTTAGCAACAATGTAATTAGCATAATCAGCATACCATGGAGCAGTATGAGAAGCATTTATGACAACTAATTGTTCATCAGGAAAGCTATCATCAATAGGCAGTGGTTCATTAAGAACATTTTCTAACCTAGACAAGTTGTCTGCAACGGGGTTCTCAGCTCCCTTTCTATCAATAATATGCATATCAAATTCTTGTGGCAAGAGAACCCATCTAATAAGTCTAGGTTTTGCATCTTTCTTTTCCATAATATATTTAATAGCAGCATGATCAGTGTGAAAAGTTACTTTGGAATCAACAATATGAGGTCTGTCTAGAGTTTTACTAGCATATTGGATAACATTTAATTTCTTATCGACTCTTTGTCCTAGAACAACACCAACAACATAATCACTAGCATCACACATAATTTCAAAGGGTAAATTCCAATCAGGTGCCTAAACAATAGGTGCAGAAATCAGGGCTTTCTTAAGTATTTCAAATGCTTCTACACATCATCATGAAAAACAAAAGGAACATCTTTTTTGCAAGAGATTACTGAGAGGCCTAGAAATTTTGGAGAAGTCTTTAATAAACCTCCTATAGAAACCAGCATGACCAAGGAAACTTCTTATCACTACTAGGAAAATGCTTATAGATAGAAGTTTACCAGTAGCGAGTTGCTTTACCCCACGCTACTATTAATTACCAGTAGCGTTGTGTAGAAAACACGCTACTACTAACATATAGCAGCAGCGTTTGTTTGTTTGGGCCGCACAACTATTACATGGGCCACAGGGCAGCATCTGTAGCCCACTTAGCTGTAGCGTTTGTTCTGAAAGGGCGCTACAGCTGGTGGGCTTAGCAGTAGCGTGGTGCTCCAACCAGCGCCTACTACTATAGCTAAAGAAAACCGGCCCGCGAGCGCCCCCGCACCCCCTCGTCTCACACAATCCCCTCCACCCGACGACGACGCCGCCACGGTTAGGGTTCGTCCCCGGCCCCCTCACCCCCGTTGACAGTGTCGTGCGCCGCCACCAAGCGCGGTCCCCGGCCTCCTGCGACGCTCGAGCCCCGTAAGTCCCCCTCTCAATCTCCTCCTCCCTGCGCGTGCCACAGTAGCTCCTCTCGATATCTCGGTTAGGGTTCATCGTAGGGACACCACAGTAATGGCAGTTCGGGCAGGGGAGGAGGCGGCAGGGGCTGTGCCGCGCTGCCGGCCGGCGAGGAAGAGACGAGGAGCAGCAGGGCTTGAAGTTGCCGGGGAGTGGAGTGAAGAGCAGAGCAGAGCAGAGCAGGGAGCAGTGGAGTGAGAGTGAGAAACAAAGAGCAATATTTTGCTTGACTTGACCTGCCAAAGTAGTATAGGATTTGGACGCGTCTAGTGCAGGAAGGAGTACCAATATTTTGCTTGACTTGTCGTGCCATTGCTTATTAATGTTTTCTTTTTCATCCTTACCATAAACTACTCCTAGCATGGCTCTAATTTATATATTGCATTTGTGTCGGTCGATTTTGTGTGAAGCCATGAGGCCGAGACCGAGTAGTAGTTCATCACATACACTAGTATTGCTTCTATAGGTCGACTTTTCTGATGTCATGTTATGGATATTGCTTCTATAGGAGTGTAAGTGCTCGGTTCGGGTTGTATCGAGTGCTCGGTTCGGTGTTGTTCATGTGAGAGACATAGCTACAAGCCCATGTTTATTTAGTGGCTTTGTTGTGAGAAATCATCAAGATTTAGGATTACTGATAAGAAGGGGGTAGTTTATTTAGTGTCCTTTGTTGTGATTAACAAAGATGAGATGAAATCAAAGTATTGTTATGTTTTGCCATATATTTGTTTGTTACATCTCTAGATTATTGAGCTACTAGTATTGTTTAACCTTGTGTTTAGTGCAAATTTCATGCTGCTAGCGACGCTTCATCTGAAGAGTTGGGGACATTAGTTTATTAGATTTCTAGCTTTATGATTGTTGGACTGAACTTTATGTTTACTTTTCAGTTGTTATTTTTCTTGCCATGTGAACTCTAGCTATGAAAACTTTATGTTTACTTTTCGGATCGTTAATCCTTTAATCATATTGCTTTAGGGAAATGGCGCCACCACCACCACCACCACCATGTCGACGGTGCAAGTCAAGGTGCGACAGCAGCCTTGCAACTGGCACGCTGTTTGGCATCTACTTCGAGTCTAGTTTTCTTCATGCGGCGGTAATAAATTATATGAAACTAGTAACTACTATTTTGTTTTTAGTGTTATTGGCATTAATGCATCATGTATATATCATTTTGCTTTTTGTACATAGATCGTCCCATGCAATGTGAGGTCAGAATTCAACAATCTGACTGGAGACTCTGTGACCTTTGAGGCTCCTGGGGGGCCCTACACTATGGAGATAGAGAAAGGACGAAAGATGACGCGGGTGGGAGGAGATGGATGGGTCCATTTCATCGACAACATGCGTATCATCGGTGGTGAGTTGATCAGCTTCTCCTTCAGAGCTGAAAGACCCAAGCTGGCCGTGATTTATATCAACAAAGCAGAAGATTATGAGGATGATGAGGATGATGACGACCCACTTGGTGATGCCATCGTAGCTCAAAGAATGAAGTTGAGCGAGGAGGAGGTGTGCAACCTATGGGACATCATTCCGCCACGTGCTGACTTCGTCGGGGTGCCATTCGTGACCCGCCTGACAAGTACCATGGTTGATCGGCATATGATGGTATTTTGCATTTACTGTAGTTTTTAGAGTAATTTGATGATATGCTTTATTATTATACTTAGTGTAGAGTCCGATGATATATATGCTTAGTGAATCTTATATGCTTTATTGTTATACTTAGTGTAGAGTCCGATCATATATATGCTTAGTGAATCTTATATGCTTAGTGAATCTTATATGCTTAGTGAATCTTATATGCTTAGTGAATCTTATATGCTTAGTGTAGAGTTTGATGATATATACTTAGTATAGAGTCCGATGATATATATGCTTAGTGTAGAGTCCGATGATATATATACTTAGTGTAGAGTCCGATGATATATATGCTTAGTGTAGAGTCCAATGATATACATGCTTCGTGTAGAATGTGTGAGGCTACTTATTAATTGATATGTTTTTCTTATTCAGAAATTGCCAAAGAGCCTATCTGAGAGTTGTGGTGTCAAGCCTGATGAAGAAGGCTCTGTTGGAATACGCCTTACCGCAAGGGGCTCCGTCACCACTTGTGCATACGGCGTGCACACGGACGGTCGCACACACTTCAACTCGATTAGGTGGAAGATCTTCCTCGTCGGCAAGAATCTTCATGTTGGACAAGCAATCCTCATTACTATCAGGAACACCCACCGCCCAGGCTTCAGGATGATGGTCGTCATCGACATCATCTAGAACTTCATATGCATGCGTGTGGCTGTTGAACCATATATATGCTAGTATGACTACCTAGTGGACTTATCAACTATGATCTATCCATGCATTGTTGACTATTATATGAGTTTGTGAGATTGTGTGGTTATATTAAATGTGGTACTGTCGTTAATGTTTGTGAGATGGTTCTGTGAACTTAATTTATTTGCACTGGACTTGTCTTGATTTTCATGAATATTGCACCTGACTGCTTTTTTTTATTTTTTATTTCTATTTTCCTAGTAGTAGCGTGGGGAGGAAATAGGGAGCTACTACTACTTGATGATAGTAGTAGCGCTGGTGGAGGAAGCAGCGCTACTAATAAGTATTTTAGCTGCAGCGCTTGTTCAGAAACGCGCTACTGGTAAATACTAGCTATAGCGCCCTAGCAGTAGCGCGGGTGCCCGCGCTACTAGTACGTAAAAAACCAGCGCCACTACTAAGCTTTTCCCTAGTAGTGTATACCTTTGATATCTTTAGGACACGACATCTTTTCAATAGCATCTACTTTAGCTTTATCAACTTCAATACCTCTTTTAGAAATTTTGTGCCCCAAGACAATAGCTTCATTAACCATAAAGTGACACTTCTCCCAATTCAAGACAAGATTAGTTTCTTCGCATCTCTACAAAACTCTATCAAGGTTTCTTAAGCAGTCATCAAAAGAAGGTCCATAAACGGAGAAATCATCCATGAAAACCTCAACACTCTTTTCACAAAAGTCATAGAATATAGCAGTCATACATCTTTGAAAGGTAGAAGGTGCATTGCATAAACCAAAAGGCATATGTCTATAAGCAAAGGTACCAAAAGGGCAAGTAAAGGTGGTCTTTTCCTGATCCTCTTTTGACACAGGTATTTGAGAGAAACCAGAATAACCATCTAGAAAGCAAAAATCTGTATGTTTGGATAGTCTTTCTAGCATTTGATCAATAAAAGGTAGAGCGTGATGATCTTTTCTTGTAGCTTTATTTAATTTGCAGAAATCAATTACCATTCTATAACGTGTGACAATTCTTTTTGGGTTCAATTCATTTTTGTCATTAGGAACAACAGTAATACCTCTTTTCTTAGGGACACAATGAACGGGGCTTACCCACTGACTATCAGCAATAGGATAAATTATACATTCCTCTAGAAGTTCTAATATTTCATTTCTAACCACTTCTTTCATCTTAGGATCTAACCGTCTTTGATGATCAACAGCTGGTTTAGCATCTTTCTCCAATTTTATTTTGTGCTGGCATAGAGTGGGACTACTGCCCTTAAGATCATCAAGAGTATATCCAATAGCAGCACGGTGCTTCTTCAATGTTTTCAATCATTTGTCTTCTTCATGCTCTGAAAGGTCAGCACTAATAATAACATGACATATCTTCTTTTAATCAAGATAAGCATATTTCAAAGTATCTAGTAATTGTTTAAGCTCAAACACGGGATCACCCTTGGGTGGAGGAGGATCTCCGAGAATCTCTACAGGCAAGTTGTGTTTCAAAATAGGTCCTTTCTTAAAGAATACTTCATCTAATTCCCTTCTTTCATTCATAAACATATCATTTTCATAGTCGAGCAAATATGGTTCTAGAGGATCATTAGGAGGCATGGCAAAAGAAGCAAGACCAATAATTTCATCTTTACTAGGAAATTCTTTATCATGGGGTTGTCTACAAAATTTGGAGAAGTTAAAATCATGAGACATATCCCCTAAACCAATAGTAACAATTTCCTTTTCGTAGTCTATCTTGGAATTAACGGTATTCAAGAAGGGTCTAGCAAATATATTGGGACAAAAGTCATCTTGTGGGGAGCCAAGAACAAGAAAATCAGTAGGGTATTTGATTTTCCCACACAAGACTTCAACATCTCTAACAATCCCAATTGGTGAAATAGTGTCTCTATTGTCAAGCTTAATGGTAACACCAATATCTTCTATCTCAGTAGGTGCAATATCATACATAATTTCTTTGTACAAGGAATGAGGTATTGCACTTACACTAGCACCCATATCACATAAGCCATGATAATAATGATCTCCTATTTTAACAGTAACAACAGGCATGCCAACAATAGGTCTATGTTTATTTTTAGTATCGGGTGTAGCAATTCTAGCAGCTTCATGACAGAAAGAAATAACATGCCCATCAATATTATCGACCAAGAGATCTTTGACCATAGCAATACTAGGTTCAACTTTAAGTTGCTTAGGGGGTGTAGGTGTTCTAATATTACTCTTACAAACCACAGTTGAAGCTTTAGCATGATCCTTTATTCTAACAGGGAAAGGTGGTTTCTCAATATAAGCAGTAGGAATAATAGGATCAACATTATAGGTAATAGTTTCTTCTTCAACTTTAATAGGTTCTACTACTTTCACTTCAATGGGAGTATGATATTTAAAACACTTCTCCTTAGGGAGATGAACATGAGTAGCAAATGATTCACAGAAAGAAGCTAAGTCAAGTTCATATTTAGTGCTAAATTCACGAAAAGCATCGGTATCCATAAAAGATTTAACACAATCAAACTTAGGGGTTATACCTGACTCCTTACCTTCACCGAGTTCCCAATCTTCAGAGTTGCATTTAATTCTTTCCATTAAATCCCATTTGAATTCAATAGTATTCATCATAAAAGAACCAGTACAAGAAGTATCGAGCATGGACCGATCATTATGAGAAAGTCGAGCATAAAAAATTTGAATAGTAATTTCTCTTGAGATCTCATGATTAGGGCATGAATATAACATTGACTTAAGCCTCCCCCAACCTTGAGCGATACTTTCTCCTTCATGAGGCCAAAAATTCTATATATAATTCTGATCATGATGAACCATATGCTTAGGATAAAACTTTTGATGAAATTCCAATTTCAATTGGTTGTAGTTACATTATCCAATATCATCACATATCTATACCATGTCTGTAAGTGCATCTAGTGCCCCTTAGTGATTTTGGTGTATTGAAGACTTATAGGTTAAGGGACTAATATGTTTGTGAGTGTACACAGCTCTATAAGTCGATGAGGAGTTTGATATTTACAGTGAAAGTCGACCCCTAAAAATGTATGTCTTTGGCTGAAGACTTTGGTTCTCCTGAAGCCTTTGAAAGTGAAGAAATTGGTGTGACCTTGAAGACTTGGATATTCATGCGAGGATTGTGAAGCGTGAAGACTTTTGTTTTCAAACTTTCATTTTCTCTTTCTTGAGTCATATGAAACATCGTACTTATAAAGGGGGTCGAGGAAATACTAAGGAAACTAATTTCCAAGTGATGCTCATCTCAAATCCTACACCTACCCAATCCTTTCGAGTGATGCCATTGGAAATCTCATATCAGTTCAATCAATTTCTTCAGTGACAGAGACGAAGATCTTCTGGTCTCTGAGGAATTTGTTCTGGCTGAGGAGTTAGGAATTCGCTAGTGCGGATTGCCTGCATAGTGAGGAACATGATAGACCTGAGGAATTTGAACCTCAAATCCGACCGTTTCTGTGCTACGCGCCAGCTGTCCAAAATATCCTACCACCTAACGGTCATATCCTTTAAGAGCATTTATGTCTTATCATGTCGGGCTGCTCCCTAGGCTATAAATAGCAGCCCCCTACAACCACTAGCTGGTTGGCTGCTCCGAGAGAAACTGACACTTGTCAATTGAGATCATCCCATCCTCCGAAGACTTTGAGAGAAAATCATCAAGTGAGGAAAACCCAAATCCCAAACCCAAACCTGCAAACCCAAAGTGATTGAGCATCACTGAAGAGATTGTTCCTATGTGGAACCGATGCTTGTTACCTTTGAGGAGTGTGTATCCTCTAGACGGTTAGGTGTCATGGTCTGAGTATCCAAGAGGAATTGTGGATCGCCGAGTGACCAAGTCTGTGAAGGATTGGAAGTCACCTATGAAGACTTACGACGAGCGTTGGGCGAGGTCTGTGTGATCTTAGCTCAAGGAGAATACGGTGAGGACTGTGTGTCCTCGAGTTTAAATACACAACCGCTCCAACCAGACGTACAACTGTCACAACAGTTGGAACTGGTCTACCAAATCATTATCTTCACCAAGCCTACTGGTTCTATTTCCTCAACCCCTTCATTTCCTCATTCGTGTGTTGATGAACCTGATCATTACTGTTTCAAGACTTAGACTGAAGACTTTCTATATTTCCTCAATCCAATTTCTTTAGTCACATTGTCTTTAGTCTGCTTATCCTATGTTTACGCTTTCAGTACTCTGTGTCTGTCTTTCATTTCATCATGATGACTATGCTTTTGCTCTGTTATGCTTATACCTAAGTACTTATTCTGCTGCTTGTAGTTCGTGACTTAGGAATTTCCTCACCCTTAAATTCCTCAGTGACGAATTTGTAAAAATCGCCTATTCACCCCCCCTCTAGTCGACTTAACACACTTTCAATGTCAATCCTTTCCCTTCATAGATAAAGGGAAGACCTTCTTCTTGACAACATCCTTGGGCATACCTGCAAGCTTAAATAATCCACAAACTTCATCCACATAGATTAGGTGCATATCAGGATGTAATGTTCCATCTCCTCTATAATGTTTAGTAGGTTGAGGAGCAATTCTTTGCTCTTCTGGTTGGGGTGAAGATACCCCGAACAAACCCCTCAAAGGATTATTTTCCATAGTGAAAAATGACAGTAAATTTCAGTACACTATATAAATGTTTCCTTACCAAATTCCACGTACCAAAGGCGCTTCACTCCCTGGCAACGGTGCCAGAAAAGAGTCTCGATGACCCACAAGTGTAGGGGACCTATCGTAGTCCTCTCAATAAGTAAGAGTGTCGAACCAAACGAGGAGCAGAAGGAAATGACAAACGGTTTTCAGTAAGATATTCTCTGCAAGCACTGAAATTATCGGTAATAGATAGTTTTACAATAAGGTAATTCGTAACGGGTAACAAGTAACAAAAGTAAACAAGGTGCAGCAAGGTGGCCCAATCCTTTTTGTAGCAAAGGACGGACAAACTCTTATATAAAGCAAGGTGCTCCCGATGACACATGGGAATTATTGTCAAGCTAGTTTTCATCATGCTCATATGATTCATGTTCGTTACTTTAATAATTTGATATGTGGGTGGACCGATGCTTGGGTGCTGTCCTTCCTTGGACAAGCCTCCCACTTATGATTAACCCCTCTTGCAAGCATCCGCAACTATGAAAGAAGAATTAAGGTAAACATAACCATAGCATGAAACATATAGATCCAAATCAGCCCCTTACAAAGCAACGCATAAACTAGGGTTTAAGCTTCTGTCACTCTAGCAACCCACCATCTACTTATTACTTCCCAATGCCTTCCCCTAGGTCCAAATCATGGTGAAGTTTCATGTAGTCGACATTCACATAACACCACTAGAGGAAAGACAACATACATCTCATCAAAATATTGAACAAATACCAAATTCACATGATTACTTATAACAAGACTTCTCCCATGTCCTCAGGAACAAACGTAACTACTCACAAAGCATACTCATGTTCATAATCAGAGGGATATTGAATAGCATTAAGGATCTGAACATATGATCTTCCACCGAATAAACAAACTAGCATCAACTACAAGGAGTAATCAGCACTACTAGCAACCCACAGGTACCAATATGAGGTTTTGAGACAAAGATCGGGTACAAGAGATGAACTAGGGTTTGAGAGGAGATGGTCCTGGTGAAGATGTTGTTGAAGATTGACCCCGTCTCGATGAGAGGATCGATGGTGATGACGATGGCGGTGATTTCCCCTTCCCGGAGATATGTTTCCCCGACAAAACAACTCCGCCGGAGCCCTAGATTAGTCCTGCCTAGGTTCCGCCTCGATAAGGCGGCGTGTCGAGCCGAAATCTTCCTTATGATTTTTTCCAGGGAAAAAGACACCATATAGCATAAGATGGATGTCGGGGGCCTGCTAGGGGGCCCACAAGGCAGGGGGCGTGCCTAGGGGGGTAGGGCGCGCCCTCCACCCTCGTGGATGACTAGTGGCCCCCCTCTAGTGCTTTCTTCGCCCAATATTTTTAGTATATTCCAAAATTGATCTTTGTGGAGTTTCAGGACATTTTGAGTTGTGCATAATAGGTCTCTAATATTTGCTCCTTTTCTAGTCCAGAATTCCAGCTGTCGACATTCTCCCTCTTCAAGTAAATCTTACAAAATAAGAGAGAAAAGGCATAAGTATTGTGATATAATGTGTAGTAACAGCCCATAATTCAATAAATATTGATATAAAAGCATGATGCAAAATGGACGTATCAAGCCCCCTGCCCATCTTCGTCTTCTCGCCCCTTGCTTCCCCTTCCTCTTGCTCCACCATATTTCTAGAGCATTCATGGCGCTGATGTATGCTAGAACTACGTCGGTATTTCCCCAAAGAGGAAGGGATGATGCAGTATAGCGACAATAGGTATTTCCCTTAGTATTGGGACCAAGGTTATAGAACCAGTAGGAGAACCTCCTCACACCGTGTAAACAACACCTACACAAAAATAACAAATACTCGCAACCCGACGTGTTAAAGGGGATGTCAATCCCTTTCGGGTACGGCGCCTCAAGATAGGCAAATAATGTGAGGTAAAAGTGATAGATAGGATAAATAGATCGTGGAACAAATAAATTGCAGCAAGGTATTTTTGTATTTTTGGTTTAATATATCTAAAAATAAATGCAGAGGAAAATAGATCGCAAAGGCAAATATGATGAAAAGAGACCCTGGGGGTCGTAGGTTTCACTAGTTGTCGGAGTAATTGGCGACGGGTACCCCGAAGACGGCAAGACAATTATTCAAGACATCGGGGCTAGCAAAGCCCCTCAGTCCAACTGCCCGACCGCTCCTGTCAGCTCCCCGTCCGACCGCCCTGTCCGATCGGTTGCCGGCTGCCGACTACGCCAACCAGTCGGCTGTCGATTGCGCCAACCAGCCGGTTGCCGACTGCAGCCCGACCCGACATCGACGAGAGACCGACGAGACGGATGTACCCGAGCACTGTTCACGTGTCACCCCAACCATCATGTACAGTGACACTTGTCCCTGGGCACTATTTATGAAGTGACCCAAGGGACAAGCGTGACACCCCACCATGCCACTACCTAGCTAGCTACCATGCCTACATAGCTTACTTGCTAAGCTAGCCACACTATATAAGTCACACATCCATCCATCCACTCCGACGGGCAAGCATGTTCACGCACACACTCATGGCCATAAGCCATTCGGCCACTAGAGCATCCTTGCCTACCCGGCCACCCGCATATACAAAGTCAGATGCCTATGACACTGACCAATGATACAGCTCTAGGAGCACTCTGTACTGAGATATGCCACATACATACAGACATGCAGGAGTAGGGTTCTTATCTCTCCGGAGAGCCCCGAACCTGGGTAAACTACCGCGTGTTATTCGCATACCCGCTCCCGGGCCTATTAGCAGCAGTCTTGCCCTCACACGAAGCCACCTTGTGGCATATGTCGTCTTGCAACACCCCCCGTCAGAATACCACGACATTTGGCGCCCACCGTGCGGCGGTACTATGCTACCGCGCTGCTGCTGGTTTCGCAGTCCGGGCGGGACCACTTTCGTCATCACCGCGGTGTCACCATCGTCTCTCCGGTAGCGCTCGGGGGCCCGACGTCAACACGCCCTCAGAGCAGCCGCGAGGGGCGGCGCGTCCTCGCCATCGACCTCTTCGTCTTCATCATCGCGGTGTCGCGCCGCCTCTCCGATAGCGGTCGGGGGCTCGACATCGACATGCCCCCGGAATGGCCGTGAGGGGCGGCATGACCTCGCCATCGGCCTTGCCTTCTTCACCACCACCGCAACACCGACCGTCCATCTGCGCGCGTGGCACGCGCGGGTCTCGTTTTGGTCGGCCGTGGCCATCCATGCGCCGCTCGCGCCTGCTTCCCTCCGCGTTGCGCCTTGCTCCTGCCGAAACAAGCGCTCACCCCTCCATATGCTATCTATGCAAGCTAGCTAGATGCAAGTCATCAATGGTCAAACCACGGCCATGCACTACCCAAACACTTCTCAGATGCGAGCCGTATACTACATGTATATTGGTCAGACGACTCCCATATACAAGCCAGATTATCCCCATACGCTAACCAAAGCTAGCAAGCAAGCACACAGCCCAACAGCTCGATGGATTTGTTAAGCCAGCTAGCGCTACGTGCGTTCTATCTCGCTCATATGCATGTGCGCCCGCGCCTACACCACGTCGCCCATGCGTCTCTGCGGCCGGCTCGCGCCTCCGTCCCGCGACTTGCTCGCCGTCTTGGCGCCCGCCGGCTCGCCCCTGCATCCCGACCACTCCTGCGCGTCCGGCCTCTGCCTCATCCGCAAGCCGGCCTCGCCGCCAAGTCCGTCTCCGCCCTGCTCCGTGTGGTGCGCGTTTGCCGGGTCCAATCGGTCGCGGCCGCGCCAGGCCGGCCGTCCCCGACCAAACTCCTACACGCCCTGCTGGCTGCCCCAGCACCGGGGCCGCCTCCTCACCCGCCTGGCCGACTGGCCGGGTCACCGTCTCGCCACCTCCCGCTGGCCCAGGCCGGCTCTTGCCTGCTCGCAGCCTCCGCCGTCTGCCCTGCAATGGTGCTGCGCCGGCCTCCTGCATCGGCCGCCGACTCCGCCCCGGCCGAGCATCCTCCGCCCGTGCCCGGACGCACCAGTCCGTCCGGCTCCGCTCGCGCCGGCCTCCCGCAACCCGGCTAGCTGGCTCCTGCGCCGGCCTCCTCGTGCCAGCCTCGGATCGCCTGCGCCGGCCTCGCCCCGCCCTACGCGCCAACCCGGCGCCTGCAGGCTTCCCTGCAAACCGGCCCCGTGCCGGCTCGGCCTGCGCCGCGTCCGGCCTCCCCGCCGGGTTGGTGCGCCCAGCTGGCAAACTCCCGCGCCCGGCCTGCTCCGACCCGGCCACCGACTCCCACGCCCGGCTTCCCTGCGACCCGGCCCGCCGGCTTTGCTTGCGCCGGCTTCCCCGTGACCCGGCCCGCCGGCTTCGCTCGCGCCGGCTTCCCTGCGACCAGGCCTGCCGGCTTCGCCCGCGCCGGCTTCCCCGCCCCCAACGGCGCCTCCCACGGCCTCGTGCCGGCTTCTCCACCATCCGGCCGGACCTGGCTGGCTGCCTCATTCCCCCGTGCCAACTGCGCCTGACGCGTCCCTGCCGGTTGCCGCTCCCCAGCTACCGTGGTTGGCTGCCCACGCGAAAGAAAGAGCCGGGCCGGCTGCCCGTGGCTGGCTGGAAAGAAAAGTCAGGAGTGGGTGCCGGCTAAAGAAAAAAAAGGGTGGAGTCCGTCTGCTCGCGTGGAGTCGGATAAAGAAGTGGCCGAGTGCCCACAGTCGGCAGTGAAAAAAAAGGGTGGAGTCCGGCTGCTCGCGTGGAGTCGGATAAAGAAGTGGCCGAGTGCCCACAGCCGGCTGTGAAAAAAAAAAGAGAGAAAGAAATGTTTGTCCGATTGCCAGATGTGCGTCCGACCGCTGGCTGCCTGGCCGGCTGCAAAGAGCCCGACTGCTGTGTCGGGGTCCGCCCGCCCAGTCGGCTGAAGAAGAAAAAGAAGAAGACAAAGTAGTTGCCGGGAGACCCGGCCCGACTACTCAGCAGTCGGCCCGAATCTCGGGGGCTACACCCAGCGGGTGCGCTGACGCGCCCCTGCGAGAGAGAAGGCAAAGTAGTTGTCGGGAGATCCGGCCCGACGGCTCAGTAGTCGGCCCGAATCTCGGATGCTACACCCAGCGGGTGCGCTGACGCGCCCCCACGAGGAAGAAGACAAAGTGGTCGCCGGGAGATCCGCCCAGACTGCTTAGCAGTCGGCCCGAATCTCGGGGGCTACACCCAGTGGATGCGCTGACGCGCCCCCACGGAAGATTGCAAGAAACAAATGCAAGAGACAAGAGAAGAGCTTCGTCCGGCTGCCAGCAGCCGGCAGAAAAGAAAAAGAAGAAAAAGTGCGTTGCAAGACGCCTCGCCGCCTGGCCGGTTGAGCCTGACCTGCCAGGACCCCCCTTCGAGCACCCGGGGGCTCGAAGGCTACACCCGGCGGGTGCGCCGGCGCACTCCGCGAGCGTCGAGCCGCGCCGGCTGTCTTCGGCAAACTCCGCCTCGGCTACACGAAAATCAATGTGAGCTCCTCACCCGCATATTTTTGCATCACGCAAGCACGGATAACCCCGAGCGGTGCTCGGGGGCTATCTTTGCATTTTTATTGCAGTTGCACCACTGTCCGCCCCGACGTCAGCCAGAGTTGGCCCGGGGGCTGGCCGCTTGGCCTGAGATGTTTTTTCCCGCAGACGGCTTAGTAGCGTGTGCAGTACCAAAGGCCCACCTCTCAGCCACAGACCGCAGAGCGGCTGTCCGGCTATCAAGAGCAAAAGCTGGAGGTCACCCCACGCGAAAAAACGTCCGGGAAGAGAAACGCTTCGGGCGACCCGACCGTTTCCTTTATGAGTATCTGCTCGGTTAAATCCGCTCTCTGAGTCTGAGTACTATACACTCCACTTCACGGCCCACTCTCAGCCACAGACCGCAGAGCGGCTGTCCGGCGAGCGAGAGCACAAGCCAAAAAGCGGAGGGAACACGAAAAAGATTAAGGGGGCTCGGACGAAACCGAGTTGGCACCCTCCGCATAAAACTTGCAATGCTAAAAGCAATCATTTGATATATCTGCGTGGACTAACTTTGTCTTTCTTATGATCATTTCCATGAATACTCGCCTCCGCCCAACTTTGCCAAGTTGCCCGGAGGCTTGGAGGCTACTGTCGGAGTAATTGGCGACGGGTACCCCGAAGACGGCAAGACAATTATTCAAGACATCGGGGCTAGCAAAGCCCCTCAGTCCGACTGCCCGGCCGCTCCTGCCAGCTCCCCGTCCGACTGCCCTGCCCGGTCGGCTGCCGACTGCCGACTGCACCAACTAGTCGGCTGTCAACTGCGCCAACCAGCCGGCTGCCGACTGCAGCCCGACCCGACATCAACGAGACACCGATGAGACGGATGTACCCGAGCACTGTTCACGTGTCACCCCAACCATCATGTACAGTGACACTTGTCCCTGGGCACTATTTATGAAGTGACCCAGGGGACAAGTGTGACACCCCACCATGCCACTACCTAGCTAGCTACCATGCCTACATAGCTTACTTGCTAAGCTAGCCACACTATATAAGGCACACATCCATCCATCCACTCCGATGGGCAAGCATGCTCACGCACACACTCATGGCCATAAGCCATTCGGCCACTAGAGCATCCTTGCCTACCCGGCCACCCGCATATACAAAGTCAGATGCCTATGACACTGACCAATGATACAGCTCTAGGAGCACTCTATACTGAGATATGCCACATACATACAGACATGCATGAGTAGGGGTATTATCACTCCGGAGAGCCCCGAACCTGGGTAAACTACCGCGTGCTATTCGCATACCCGCTCCCGGGCCTGTCAGCAGCAGTCTTGCCCTCACATGAAGCCACCTTGTGGCATATGTCGTCTTGCAACACCCCCCGTGAGAATACCACGACACTAGTGGCTTCTCTCGAGAAAAATAGAAAACGGTGGGAAAACAATTACTGTTGGGCAATTGATAGAACATCAAATAATCATGATGATATCCAAGTAATGATCATTATATAGGCATCACATCCAAGATTAGTAGACCGACTCCTGCCTGCATCTACTACTATTACTCCACACATCGACCGCTATCTAGCATGCATCTAGTCTATTAAGTTCATGGAAAAATTGAGTAATGCAATAAGAACGATGACATGATGTAGACACGATCCATTTTCTTTTTATTTAGATATAGATCCCATCTTGTTATCCTTAGTAGCAATGATACATACGTCTCAGTTCCCCTTCTGTCACTGGGATTAAGCACCGTAAGATCGAACCCACTACAAAGCATCTCTTCCCATTGCAAGATAGATCAAGTTGGCCAAACAAAACTCAAATATCGGAGAAGAAATACGAGGCTATAAGCAATCATGCATATAAGAGATCAAAGAAGACTCAAATAACTTTCATGGATAAAAACATAGATCTGATCATAAACTCAAAGTTCATCGGATCCCAACAAACACACTGCAAAAAGACTTACATCATATGGATCTCCAAGAGACCATTGTATTGATAATCAAGAGAGAGAGATAGAGAGAGAGAGGAAGCCATCTAGATACTAACTACGGACTCGTAGGTCTACAAAGAGTACTCACGCATCATCGCAGAAGCACCAATGGAATTGGTGAACCCCTCTGTGATGGTGTCGAGATTGGATCTGGTGGTTCTGGACGCTGCGGCGGCTGGAATTGATTTTCGTCGACCCCCCTAGGGTTTCTATAATAGTGGGGTATTTATAGAGCAAAGAGGCGGTTCAGGGGGCACCCGAGGTGGGCACAACCCACTAGGGCACGCCTGGGCCTCCTGGCACGCCCTGGTGGGTGTTGCTCCCCTCGGGGCACCCCCAGGTGCTTCCTTGGCCCACAGGATGTCTTCTGGCCCAAAAAATCCTCCATGAGTTTCGCTGCATTTGGACTCCGTTTGATATTGATTTCCTGCGATGTAAAAAACATGCAGAAAACAGCAACTGGCACTGGGCACTATGTCAATAGGTTAGTACCAAAATGATATAAAATGATTTTAAAACTTCCAAGAATGATAATATAACAGCATGGAACAATAAAAAATTATAGATACGTTGGAGATGTATCAGCATCCCCAAGCTTAATTCCTGCTCGTCCTCGAGTAGGTAAATGATAAAAACAAAAAAATTGATATGGAATGCTGCCTAACATATTCATCATATTTCTTTTGTTCATAGCATGGACATATGGACTTCTATATGATTCAAAGCAATAGTCTAGTTTTGACATGAGACTTTAATACTCAAGCATACCAACAAGCAACCATGTCTTTCAAAATATCAACACTATAGCAAGTTATCCCTAGCCCATTATGCTCAATCATTGATCCATTCATGAAACACACTCGAATATTAGCTACACCCAATGCTCAAATACGATCATAGTGCCCCTTAGTTGATGCTTTATAAGAGAAGATGGAGACTCAAATTCAAAATAAAAATTGCATAAGTAAAAGAAAGGCCCTTCGCAGAGGGAAGTAGTGATTTGTAGAGGTGCATGAGCTCGAAGCTTAAATTGAGAGATAAAATATTTTTGAGAGGCATACTTTTTCCACCAACGAAAACGACTTAGAGATCTCAATATTTTCCATGCTACTAGATACATCATAGGCGGTTCCCAAACAGAAAATAAAGTGTATTCCGTTTTCCACCATTACTTTCACTTTCCATGGCTAACCATATGCACGGGTGCCCTCCATACCAACACTTTCCAAGAAATTTATTATTCGATAACATAAAGTAAATTCATTTTTCATTTCCGGACTAGGCATCCCTAATACCTTGCCGTACTCTCTTGCAATGACAAGTGAATAAACACTCATCGTAAGAATAACACATCTAGCATGGAAAATATTGGTCACCTTCACCGCCTTGCGAGCAGTAGAGCACACAAAAGAGCAATTTATTTTGAAAATTAGAGATGGCACATGCAAATTTTCTTAGAACGGCATGGAAATACCGCATATAGGTAGGTATAGTTGATCATATGGCAAAACTGGTTTAAAGGGTTTTGGATGCACAAGTAGTGATCATACATAGTGCAAAATAAAGGCTAGCAAAAGATTGAGAAGCGACCAACCAAAAAGAGAAAAATCTCATATCCAAGCATTAAGCATAAGTAACACCGAATAATGCACCACAAGTAGGATATAATTTCATTTGCATAACTATTGACTTTTGTGCTTGCATAGGGAATCACAAACCTTAACATCAATTCTTACTAAAGCACAATTACTCATCAACATGACTCACATATCATATCGTCATGTCTCCAAACCATTACTAAGAATCAACTTTATTTTGTCCAATGATCTTCATGAAAGTTTTCATTGTATCCTCGATGGATATCTATCACTTTGTGACTATTTTCATGTGTTGCTTTTGATAAGCTCAAACAAATATAAGTGAAGATCATGAGCATAATTTTTGTATTTCTCTCAAAATAATCTAAGTGAAACAAGATAGAATTTCTTAAAAGATTAATAACTCCAAAATAAATCTAAGTGAAGCATGAGAGCATTTCTTCAAAAATAACAAAGCACACCGTGCTCAAAAAGATATAAGTGAAGCACTAGAGCAAATCCATGGCTTTAAAAATTTAAGTGAAGCATAGGAGCAAGCATAGCATAATTTTTGGCTCTCTCCAAAAGGTGCATCCAGCAAGGATCCAAGACCTAGAACACAATGCAAAACAAGCAAAGACTCATATCATACAAGACGCTCCAAGCAAAACTCATAGTATGTGACGAATAAAAATATAGTTCCAAGTAAAATACCGATGGTTGTTAGAAGAAAGCGGGGATGCCACTCGGGGGCATCCCCAAGCTTAGTTGCTTGCTACTTCTTTGAATATTATCTTGGGGTTCCTTGGGCATCCCCAAGCTTAGGCTTTTGCTAATCCTTATTTCATCATCCATCGTAAGATAACCCAAAACTTGAAAACTTCAATCACACAAAACCCAAACAAAACCTTCGTGAGATCCGTTAGTATAAGAAAACAAACCACTACTATAAGTACTGTAGAAAACCTATTCATATTTTGTTTTTGCATTATATCTACTGTATTCCAACTTTTCTATGGCAAAAAAGCATCAAAGAAAACCATAGAATCATCAAAACAAGCACACATCGCAAAGAAAACAGAATCTGTCAAAAACAGAACAGTCTGTAGCAATCTGAATATTTCGAATACTTATGTAGCTCCAAAAATTCTGAAATAATTTTTTGAACGTAAGAAATTTGTCTATTTATCTTCTGAAAAAAGAATCAACTCAAAACCACTCTTAGATTAAAAATTACAACTAATCTCGTGAGCGCAAAAGTTTCTGTTTTTCAGCAAGATCAAATCAACTTTCACCAAAATCTTCCCAAAGGCCTTGCTTGGCACAAACACTAACTAATACACAAAAAACACAATCATAACAGTAGCATAATTGTGCTAACACACAAGACCAAAAAGAAAAAAGCAAAAATAAATTTAATTCATTGGGTTGCCTCCCAACAAGCGCTATCGTTTTACGCCCCTAGCTAGGCGTAACGCGTAGGATCTAAGTGTTGTAGTCTTTGGTTCTAGATCCATAAGATGCCCTCATGATTGATTCATATGGTGTCCTAATTCTTGTTATAGGGAAGTGTTCCATTCCCTTCCTTAGTGGAAATTAAAATTTAATATGGCCTTCTTTCATATCAATCACGACACCAATAGTACGCAAAAAGGGTCTACCAAGAATAATTGGACAAGACGGATTGCACTCAATATCAAGAACAATAAAATCTAGGGGCACATAATTCATATTTGCAAGAATAAGAACATAATTAATTCTTCCCATAGTCTTTTTAATAGTAGAATCCTCCAAGTGCAAATTTAAATAACATTCTTCAATATTGGTGAGACCAAGCACATCACATAAAGATTTCGGAATTGTAGAAACACTAGCACCCAAGTCACACAAAGCAAAACACTCATAATTTTTAATCTTGACTTTGATCGTAAGTTCAAACTCATCATGCAATTTTCTAGGAATCAAAACTTCTAATTCCAACTTTTCTTCAAAAGCTTTCATCATGGCATCAACAATATGTTTAGTAAAAGCTTTATTTTATTCGTAAGCATGGGGTGAATTTATCATGGATTGCAACAAAGAAATACAATCAACCAAAGATAAACTATCATAATTAAAGTCTTTGTAATCCAAAATAGTGGGCACATCACTAGTTAAAGTTTTGAACTCTTCAAACCCACTTTTATCAAAATTTTCAACAAGATTTTCACCCTCATAGGGACGCCTCCTAACTAAAGTTGACTCTTCTCCAGGCGATTTTTCATCAATATTAAATTTACTAAACAAAGAATCAATAGAAGAAACACCATTTAAGATCTTCACCACTTTTGTGATAGTAATCACTAGAAAACACTCTTTCTAAAGATTCTATTTTAGCTCTAAGCATAGCGGTTCTTTTCTTACTTCATCCATAGAAACATAAAGAGCTTTAATTGATTCTTCAACTTTAGGCACAAATTTTTTTTATCTTGAGAGTTTCTACATCATGAGAAATTCTATCAACACTTCTAGACAAATCATCAATTTTATTCAACTTTTCTTCTATTGAAGTGTTGAAAGCCTTCTGTGTATTGATAAATTCTTTAATATTGCTCTAAAGATCAGAGGTGTTTCTATTATTAATATAGGTGGGATTACCATAGGAATTACCATAATTATTAGAGGAATTACTAGGAAAAGGCCTAGGATGAAAATTACCTCTATAAGCATTGTTATTAAAATTGTTTCGCGGGACAAAATTCACTTCTATGTCATCACTATTTTTCTCAATCAAAGTAGACAAAGGCACATCATTAAAATCAATAGGAGCACTTTTATTAGCAACCAACTTCATAAGAGCATCAAATTTTTCACTCAAAGAATTTATTTCATCTACCGAATTGACTTTTTTACAAGTATGAGCTCTTTCGGCACGCCATTGTGAGTAATTTGCCATAATATTGTCTAGCAATTTAGTAGCTTCACCCAAAGTAATTTCCATAAAAGTACCCCTCACGGCGGAATCTAAAAGATTACGAGAAACAAAATTCCATCCCGAATAAAAATTTTGTATGATCATCCAAAGATTTAACCCATGAGTTGGGCAATTTCTTAGCATCAATTTCACCCTTTCCCAAGATTGTGCAACATGCTCATGTTAACGTTGCTTGAAATTCATGATATAGGTTCTAAGGGAAATAATTTTTGCGGGCGGAAAATACTTAGGGATAAAAGCATCCTCGCACTTGTTCCAAGAATCAATACTATTGCCAGGCAAAGAAGAAAACCAAATTTTTGCACGATCTCGCAAAGAAAACGGAAATAATTCCAACTTCACAACATCATTGTCCACATCTTTTTTTCTTTTGCATATCGCATAATTCCACGAATGTGTTAAGATGGGAAGCGACATCCTCATTAGGAGTACCGACAAATTGATCTTTCATGACAAGATTCAGCAAAGCAGTATTAATATCACAAGACTACGCACTAGTGGCAGGAGGAGCAATCAGAGTGCTAATAAAATCATTTTTGTTTGTATTTGAGAAATCACACAACTTGGTGTTCTCTTGAGTCATTATGACTACGCAACAAGATTGCACTCAAAAACAGATCTAACGAGAAAACGGCGAATGAAAAATAGGGCGAATAAAACGGCAAATTTTTGTGAAGTGGGGGAGAGGAAAATGAGAGGCAAATGACAAACAATGTAAATTGCGAGGAGATGAGATTTGTCATTAGGAACCTGGTTGATGTTGAAGATCCTCCCTAGCAACGGCACCAGAAATTCCTTTTGATGTCTGCTGGAACTACGTTGGTATTTCCCCAAAGAGGAACGGATGATGCAGTATAGTGACGGTAGATATTTCCCTCGGTGATGAGACCAAGGTTATCGAACCAGTAGGAGAACCTCCTCACACCACCTAAACAGCACCTGCACACAAACAACAAATACTCGCAACCCGACATGTTAAATAGGGTTGTCAATCCCTTTCGGGTACGGCGCCTCAAGATAGGCAAATAACGTGAGGTAAAAGTGGTAGATAGGATAAATAGATCGCGGAACAAATAAATTCCAGCAAGGTATTTTGTGTTTTTGGTTTAATAGAACTGAAAATAAATGCAAAGGAAAATAGATCGCAAAGGCAAATATGATGAAAAGAGACCCGGGGCCGTACGTTTCACTGGTAGCATCTCCCGAGAAAAATAGCAAATGGTGGGAAAACAATTACTGTTGGGCAATTGATAGAACTTCAAATAATCATGACGATATCCAGGCAATGATCATTATATAGGCATCACATCCAAGATTAGTAGACCGACTCCTGCCTGCATCTACTACTATTACTCCACACATCGACCGCTATCCAGCATGCATCTAGTGTATTAGGTTCATGGAAAAACGGAGTAATGCAATAAGAACGATGTCATGATGTAGACAAGATCCGTTTATCTATTTATTTAGATATATATCCCATCTTGTTATACTTAGTAGCAATGATACATACGTGTCGGTTCCCCTTCTGTCACTGGGATCAATGTGACAGCCTAGTTTTTGCCCCCTCTTCATTGCCTAATTTTCAGTTGGTTTGAATTTGAAGTTTGGAGTTTTTGAATCTTTTCATTTGCACTTAACCACTTGGGTACCCCTTGGCTTTCACCCAAGTGCTTCTTCTCCATCTCTAACCATCACTCCATCTCTGGTTCATCTCAAGATATCATTTGGAATATTTTTCTTTAATGAAAAATATTCATTTTCCCCTCCAAAACCATAGCTAGCTCAATGTGTTCCAAAGCAACCCCCATTTTTCTTGCCCATAAAATCCTGAGAAAAATCCCAATTATTCTTTGAACCCTAGGGCACCTTTTTGAGAAAAAATATTTCATCACTTTTTGGAATATTTTGGCTACAGAAAATATTTTCATTTATGGACAGAAATGGTAGTTTCTACAGCAACTACCATTTTACTAGCTCCATTGTAGCTGGTTTTTCTTGTGCATCTTCACCTTAGTAAGTGTTTGCTAGCCTCCAAAGCCCAACCCTCAACTCCTAGTGGTTTTACCACAGTAAACCTTCAAAGTTACTGTCCAGAAACTTACCTGGAGTGTAAACTCATTTCTACTGCACTTGAAACCCAACCCAGGCCTGCTAACACTCAAAACTACCATGGACTACACGCAAGACATGATGTTTGCGCTTAGGTTGGCCTGAGGTCATAGTTCATGCGGTGACCGCGTTCGTCCAGGCATGCTGGCATGCAAAACACGTGCTCTGAGTGCCGCCGAGCGCTCTGTTGCACGTGTGCTCGCTGCCCAACCTGCCCGAGCGTGCCAAACCACACCACCATCACCGTCTCTACTCACTTAACTCCGCCCTGGCACTCGCCGATGCCAGAGCTCGCCACAGCGGGCACGGGCACGGTCCGGCCAATGCCATAGTGCGTGGCGCACTGTGCTCGTCGTTTTCCTCTCGCTGCTGTGCTCCTCCGCGCTCGCCAATAGTCCCCGCGTGAGCTACGTCTTCTTCCCCCTCTCTCACGGACATCGTTCGTCGCCGGGCGCCACGGACACGTGTCCAACGGCAGAGCCCGAACCCCCCTTGTTGCATGCCTAAATACGGCCACCCCCGGCCTCCTCGAGCACCTCACTCCACTCCCACGCACCCCACAAGCAAGTAGTTAGGCCGACGTCCCTGAGCTCGAGCTCGCCGGCGATCCCCTCGGGTCGTCCCCATAGCTCCAGCCCTTCCCAGGCCAGGGCAACCCTTCCAGGGCCTCTGCCATAATACGGTGGTGTCGTTCCGCCCGGTTGGAGCCCCTGGAGTCGCCCCTAGTCGTCGTTGTCTTCGTCTCTGGCGACCGCTACTCTCTACCTCCGCTGGAGAGGCTGCTTCCGACGCCGTCCGACCACCCCTAGCCATTCTATGGGTATAGGCAGGTGCGCCTTCGTCTTCTCTCTCGATCCCTCCCTCTCGTTTTGGTCCAAGAGCCCTCGCCGCCGGCATGCGCTCCGGCAAAGCCTCGCCGCTCTATGTTTCCCTCTCCCCCTGCTCCTCACCTGAATAGTGGGGCCCGCTAGTCAGCCACTTTATACGCGCGTGAAGCGGTATGAGTGGTGGCGCCCTGGGCTTTTACACCTTCGACGTCACCCCCCCAGTCTGTTTATTTTTAATTCAAATTTCATTTAAATCCAGAGAACTTCAAATGGCCACAACTTTTTATCCATAAGTCCAAATGCATTGATTCTTTTTGCATTGTGTTCTTTGTCCACAAATCTAGCAGCTCGCCAAAGATGGGATTTGTCCCTGTTGTTTAGATTTTCTGGTGAATTTCAGAAGGTTTCTTGATGTTCTCTTTTTGTGTGTTTATTTATTTTCAGAAGACCAGGCTTGTCTTGAGGATCACCGGGAGGTTTGTGAACCTCATCTGCACTAAGGCAAGCCAGAGTAACATTTTCATGATGCCATTACAATATTTGTGATTTTACACTTGAACAAATGATTATCCATGCATTTAAATTATTAATATGTTAATTATATTCTGTTAGACACTTGTTAAATTGAATATCCTTGCTTTACAGAAAGTTTTAAGTGAACCTAGTTATTGTGTGATGGAAGTATAATATGGTTATGGATAAAAATAATTAGTGGAGTTATTTTCTTGCATGAGTAAAAATGATAAACTTGCTAGAAAATTTTCTAGTTGAAGTGAGGTTTGATCTTAACCAGAGAAGTATCGTGAGTTGTTAAAGCTCAGTGTCAGCATAGTTGACTCAGTCATTTCCGTCGATATGTGATGCATATGTTAGTGATGCATGTCATGGCATTATGACGCCGGTTATTTTCACTTTAAGTTGAACCTGATAATAACTCAACTTGAATATGTTGACCGGGTCCTGGTGCCGCTGAATCGAGTCTTTTCCAGTGCAACCACATTTGCGGGTATGGGACGACCTTTATTTGTTTCATTGCCATGCCTCTCGTCGGTGCCTCCAACTAGGGAAGGTTATGGGCGTGCTGTACCCTGGCCCGGTAAGCAGGCATAACCTTGTGTGCCCGTTGTTGAGTTTTTGGTACCGGGTACCGCTATGGGATTGATACGTCTCCGTCGCATCTATAATTTTTGATTGTTCCATGCCAATATTCTTCAACTTTCATATAGTTTTGGCAAGTTTTTATACTATTTTTGGGACTAACATATTGATCTAGTGCCCAGTGCCAGTTCCTGTTTGTTGCATGTTTTATATTTCACAGAAACCCAATATCAAACAGAATCCAAACGGGATAAAAATGGACGGAGAATTATTTTGGAATACTTGGGATTTTCTGGAGGAAGAATGAACGCGAAACGGTGCCCGAGGTGGCCAGGAGATAGGGGGCGCTCCCACACCCCTTGTGCGCGCCTGGCACTCTCCTGGGCCACCTGTAAGGCGGTTGACACTCTTATTTGTTGCAAGAACGCTAATTTTACGAGAAAAATCTGGGCGAAAGATTCACCCCAATCGGAGTTACGGATCTCCAGATATAAAAGAAACGGTGAAGGGGGAGGATCTGGGAACGCAGAAACAGAGAGATAGATCCAATCTCGGAGGGCCTCTCGCCCCTCCCACGCCATGGGAGCCAAGGACCAGAGGGGAAACCCTTCTCCCATCTAGGGAGAAGGTCAAGGAAGAAGAAGAAGAAGGGTGCCCTCTCCCCCTTGCTTCCGGTGGTGCCGGAACACCGCCGGGGGCCATCATCATCACCGCGATCTTCACCAACACCTCCATCATCTTCACCAACATCTCCATCACCTTCCCCCATCTCTATGCAGCGGTGTAACACCTCTCTTACCCAATGTAATCTCTACTTAAACATGGTGCTCAACGCTATATATTATTTCCCAATGATGTATGGCTATCTTATGATGTTTGAGTAGATCCGTTTTGTCCTATGGGTTAATTGATGATCGTGATTGGTTTGAGTTGCATGTTTTATTATTGGTGCTGTCCTATGGTGCTCTCCGTGTCATGCAAGAGTGAGGGATTCCCGCTGTAGGGTTTGCAATATGTTTACGATTTGCATATGGTGGATGGCGTGAGTGAACAGAAGCACAGACCCGAGTAAGTAGGTTGTTTGCTTATGGGATAAAGGGGACTTGATGCTTTAATGCAATGGTTGGGTTTTACCTTAATGAATCTTTAGTAGTAGCGGATGCTTTCTAGAGTTCCAATCATAAGTGCATATGATCCAAGAAGAGAAAGTATGTTAGCTTATGCCCCTCCCTCAAATAAAATTGCCATAGTGATTACCGGTCTAGTTATCGATTACCTAGGGACAAATAACTTTCTCGTAACAAAAAGCTCTCTACTAATATTTACTTTATTGATTCTTTTTCTAAACAGCCCCTACTTTTTATTTACGTATTCTTTATTATCTTGCAAACTTATCCAACAACACCTACAAAGTACTTCTAGTTTCATACTTGTTCTAGGTGAAGCGAACGTCAAGTGTGCGTAGAGTCGTATCAGTGGCCGATAGGACTTGAGAGAGTATTTGTTCTACCTTTAGCTCCTCGTTGGGTTCGACACTCTTACTTATCGAAAGAGGCTACAACTATCCCATATACTTGCGGGTTATCAAGACTTTTTTCTGGTGCCGTTGCCGGGGAGTCATAGCGTGGGGTGAATATTCTCGTGTGTGCTTGTTTGCTTTATCACTAAGTCATTTTTATTTTCTGTTCTTAGTTGTTCTTTATCATTAGTTATGGATATGGAACACCAAATACCAAAAAAAATTAGGTGTACTTGCTGCTCATGGAGATGGGGAACCTCCTAAAACCCTCGATGATCGTTATGTGAAAGATATTATGTACTACTTTAATACTCCTGAGAAAACCCCATTCAACTATGTTATGGGAGTAATGTTGGATCAACGTGAATACTTTAGGGATTATCGCTTGACACAAAAAGGGAAACTATTGTGGGATCAAATTAATATGTTGCGTTGGTATCCTCGGGATCTATGCTTGAGATATGATATTACTTGTTGCTCTAGGATGAAGGCTCCACACCTTCCCTTTTCATGAAAATTTAATGATAATGAAACCTTATCTTCCTATGCTAATGGTATATATGATTACTATGTTGAACAAATTGAAGAATTTGTTGCTTTTAAGGCTTCTTATGAAATTGAATCTTTGTTTGAAAAGTATGAAGCTTTAGATGATGATGTTTATAGGCCTGAAAATCTTGCTATACTTAGATATTGCTATGAAAATTATGGATACAATTACAATATTGATGCATTTTATTGAGAAAGTCTCCGCTATCCAAGAAGAGACTAATATTTTGGAGGAAGCTATGGAAGAAGAAATTGATGAAACTGTGAGCTCATTGGATGAAAAAGATGATGAGGAGAGCGAAGAACAAAAGGAGGAAGAGTGGATTGATCACCAGTGCCCACCTTCTAATGAGAGTAACTCTTCAACTCATAGATTGTTTAATTCCCCTTCGTGCTTACCGAAGGATGATTGCTATGATCCTGTTGATTCTCTTGAAATATCCCTTTTTGATGATGCTTGCTATGCTTGTGGCCAAGATGCCAATATGAATTATGCTTATGGAGATGAACTTGCTATAGTTACTTATGTTAAACATGAAATTGTTGCTATTGCACCCACGCATGATAATCATATTATCTTTTTGAATTCTCCCGACTAGACTATATCGGAGAAGTTTGCGCTTAGTAAGGATTATATTGATGGGTTCCCTTTTACCATTGCACATGATGATTTTGATAGATATAATATGCATGTGCTTGTTGCTCCTACTTGCAATTATTATGAGAGAGGAACTACACCTCCGCCTCTTTATGTTTCCAATATGATAAAATTGCAAGAAACTGCTTATACTATGTAGTGGCCTTTACTTGGTGTGCATGAATTGTTCTTTTATGACATGCCGATGCATAGGAAGAGAGTTAGACTTCGTTGTTGCATGATATATGTTACTTTGTGGTCACTACTAAATTACAAATCATTGTTAATTAAAATTGGCTTTGATATACCTTGGGATCTGGGTGGATTCATTACGTGAGCACTAAATGCCTAGCTTAATGGCTTCAAAGAAAGCGCTTCCAGGGAGACAACCCAGAAGTTTTAGAGAGTCATTTATTTCTGTTGAGTGATTTTATATAGTTTAAAAACAAAAAAAAATAAAGAGGGGAACCTAAAAACTTTTCAAAAAGGAAAGTGAAAGTAAGAAAGACAAGCATTGTTGAAGTGGGAGAGCTCCTTGAACTTTGTTCATGCTCACGGGAACTTTGCAAATCTTAATTAAAGAAACTTTTCATCAAAAATAATTATCCCCTTGTAAAATTCCAATGTATTATAAAAATAATGTGCCAAGGTTTGCCTTTAGGATGTTTACGATGCTTGTTGGTGTGTACGGTGCAGGATAGAAACTTTGGTTGTAGTGCATGGTTTTACATTTTTACTGCAAAGTAAAACGGTTCTGATTCTTTTTGCACTGTCTTGCTATACAACTTGTTTAGTTTTCCCAATTTTGGTAGAATTTTTGGGGTACCAGAAGTATGGTGAATGTTCAGATTGCTATAGACTGTTCTGTTTTTGACAGATTCTGTTTTTGATGCTTAGTTTGCTTGTTTTGATGAATCTATCAATTTATATCAGTGGATTAAGCCATGGAAAAGTTATATTACAGTAGACACAATGCAAAAATAAAATATGAATTGGTTTGCTACAGTACTTAGAGTGGTGATTTGTTTTATTATACTAACGAATCTTACCGAGTTTTCTGTTGAAGTTTTGTGTGGATGAAGTGTCTAATCGAGGATGTCTCGATATAAGGAAAAGGAAGAGAGGCAAGAGCTCAACCTTGGGGATGCACGAGGCACCCCAAGTAAATATTCAAGGAGACTCAAGCATCTAAGCTTGGGGATGCCCCGGAAGGCATCCCCTCTTTCTTCAACAAGTATCGGTATGTTTTCGTATCCGTTTCGTTCGTGCGATATGTGCAAGTCTTGGAGCGTCTTTTGCATTTAGTTTTCACTTTTATTTTATGCACCATGCTGGTGTGAGATAGTCCTTGGTTGATTTATAGAATGCTCATTGCACTTCACTTATATCTTTTGAGTATGGCTTTATAGAATGCTTCACGTGCTTCACTTATATCATTTGAAGTTTGGGTTGCCTGTTTCTCTTCACATAGAAAACCGCCATTTTTGGAATGCTCTTTTGCTTCACTTATATTTGTTAGAGTGTGGGCATATCTTTTGTAGGAAGAATAAAACTCTCTTACTTCACTTATATCTAGTTAGAGAGATGACAGGAATTGGTCATTCACATGGTTAGTCATAAAATCCTACATAAAATTGTAGATCGCTGAATATGATATGTTTGATTCCTTGCAATAGTTTTGCGATATAAAGGTGGTGATATTAGAGTCATGCTAGTGGGTGGTTGTGGATTAGTAGAAATACTTGTATTGAGGTTTGTGATTCCCGTAGCGTGCACGTATGGTGAACCGCTTTGTGATGAAGTTGGAGCACAATTTTATTTATTTATTGTCTTCCTTATGAGTGGCGGTCGGGGACGAGCGATGGTCTTTTCCTACCAATCTATCCCCCTAGGATCATGCGCGTAGTACTTTGTTTTCAATGGCTTGTAGATTTTTGCAATAAGTATATGAGTTCTTTATGACTAATGTTGAGTCCATGGATTATACGCACTCTCACCCTTCCACCATTGCTAGCCTCTCTTGTGCCGTGCAACTTTCGCCGGTACCATACACCCACCATATACCTTCCTCAAAACAGCCACCATACCTACCTATCATGGCATTTCCATAGCCATTCCGAGATATATGGCCATGCAACTTCCATCATCATCATATACTTGACTTGAGCATTCATTGTCATATTGCCTTGCATGATCGTAAGATAGCTAGGATGATGTTTTCATGGCTTGTCCGTTTTTTGATATCATTGCTACGCTAGATCATTGCACATCCCGGTACACCGCCGGAGGCATTCATATAGAGTCATATCTTTGTTCTAGATATTGAGTTGTAAGTAAATCATTATTATTAGAGCATTGCCCAGTGAGGAAAGGATGATGGAGACTATGATTCCCCCACAAGTCAGCATGAGACTCCAGACTTTATGAAAAATAAAAGAGGCCAAAGAATCCCAAATAAAAAAAGAGGCCAAAGAAGCCCAAATAAAAAAAGAGGCCAAAGAAGCCCACCAAAAAAAGGGAGAAAAAAAATAAAAAAATGAGAGAAAAAGAGAGAAGGGGCAATGCTACTATCCTTTTACCACACTTGTGCTTCAAAGTAGCACCATGCTTTTCACAGAGAGAGTCTCCTATGCTTTCCCTTCCATATACTAGTGGGAATTTTCATTAAAGAACTTGGCTTGTATATTCCGATGATGGGCTTCCTCAAATGCTCGAGGTCTTCATGAGCAAGCAAGTTGGATGCACACCCACTTAGTTTTTAGTTTGAGCTTTCATACACTTATAGCTCTAGTGCATCCGTTGCATGGCAATCCCTACTCACTCACATAGATATCTATTGATGCGCATGTCCATAGCCTGTTGATACGCCTAGTTGATGTGAGACTATGTTCTCCTTTTTGTCTTCTCCACAACCACCATTCTATTCCACCCATTGTGCTATATCCATGGCTCACGCTTATATATTGCGTGAAAGTTGAACAAGTTTGAGATTATTAAAGTATGAAACAATTGCTTGGCTTGTCATCGGGGTTGTGCATGATTAAATACTTTGTGTGATGAAGATAGAGCAACAGCCAGACTATATGATTTTGTAGGGATAACTTTCTTTGGCCATGTTGTTTCGAAAAGACATGATTGCTTTATTGGTACGCTCGAAGTATTATTGTTTTTATGTCAAATGATAGACTATTGCTTTGAATCACTCGTGTCTTAATATTCATGCCATGATTAGACATCTGATCAAGATTATGCTAGGTAGCATTCCACATCAAAAATTATATTTTTTATTATTTACCTACTCGAGGACGAGCAGGAATTAAGCTTGGGGATATTGATACGTCTCCGTCGTATCTATAATTTTTTATTGTTCCATGCCACTATTCTTAAACTTTCATATACTTTTGGCAACTTTTTATACTAGTTTTTGGGACTAACATATTGATCCAGTGCCCAGTGCCAGTTCCTGTTTGTTGTATGATTTAAGTTTCGCAGAAACCCAATATCAAACAGAATCCAAATGGGATAAAAACGGACGGAGAACTATTTTGGAATATTTGGGATTTTCCGGAGGAAGAATCAACACGAAACAGTGCCTGATGTGGCCAGGAGATAGGGGGCGCCCCCACCCCCCTGGGCGCGCCTAGCACTCTCCTGGGCCACCCGTAAGGCAATTGATGCTCTCCTTTTGCCACAAGAAAGCTAATTTTACGAGAAAAATCAGGGCGAAAGATTCACCCCAATCAGAGTTATGGATCTCCGAATATAAAAGAAACGGTGAAGGGGAAGGATCTGGGAACGCGAAAACAGAGAGATAGATCCAATCTCGGGGGGCTCTCGCCCCTCCCACACCATGGGAGCCAAGGACCAGAGGGGAAACCCTTCTCCCATCTAGGGAGAAGGTCAAGGAAGAAGAATAAGAAGGGGACCCTCTCCCCCTTGCTTCCAGTGGCACCGGAACGCTGCAGGGGGCCATCATCATCACCGTGATCTTCACCAACACCTCCATCATCTTCACCAATGTCTCCATCACATTCCCCCATCTCTATGCAGCGGTGTAACCCCTCTCTTACCCTCTGTAATCTCTACTTAAACATGGTGCTGAACGCTATATATTATTTCCCAATGATGTATGGCTATCTTATGATGTTTGAGTAGATCCGTTTTGTCCTATGGGTTAATTGATGATCGTGATTGGTTTGAGTTGCATGTTTTATTATTGGTATTGTCCTATGGTGCTCTCCGTGTCGCGCAAGCGTGAGGGATTCCCATTGTAGGGTTTGCAATATGTTTATGATTTGCTTATGGTGGGTGGCGTGAGTGAACAGAAGCACAAACCCGAGTAAGTCGGTTGTTTGTGTATGGGATAAAGGGGACTTGATGCTTTAATGCAATGGTAGGGTTTTACCTTAATGAATCTTTAGTAGTTGCGGATGCTTGCTATATTTCCAATCATAAGTGCATATGATCCAAGAAGAGATAGTATGTTAGCTTATGCCTCTCCCTCAAATAAAATTGCAATAGTGATTACTGGTCTAGTTATCGATTGCCTAGGGACAAATAACTTTCTCGTAACAAAAAGCTCTCTACTAATATTTACTTTATTGCTTATTTATCTAAACGAACTCTACTTTTTATTTACGTGTTCTTTATTATATTGCAAACCTATCCAACAACACCTACAAAGTACTTCTAGTTTCATACTTGTTCTATGTAAAGCGAACGTCAAGCGTGCGTAGAGTCGTATCAGTGGCCGATGGGACTTGAGAGAGTATTTGTTCTGCCTTTAGCTCCTCGTTTGGTTCGACACTCTTACTTATCGAAAGAGGCTACAACTATCCCGTATACTTGCGGGTTATCAGGGATCGTTTGGCCACGACGGTGGTCGTTGTGTCTTTGGTAGACACGGGGCCACCCAGGACTAGCCTGATGGGGAGTAAGTCGGAGTGGCCGGGAGAGTGTCATGGCAATGGAGGGGTTTTGTCGGAATGCCGTTGGTCCACCCGAATGGGAGTGCGAGGCCATGGGTTCCGTTGTGTGGGTCCAGTGCGCTACCTCTGTGTCGGGGGGTGCTGATCCACCAACACCTATGGGGACAGGGCCCCTTTCGGTTCGGTGGGAGGCGGAGAGCGCAGAAAGAGCGGATCGAGGCAGTACACGCGGGCGATTTGACCCAGCTTCGGGACGCACGGATGCGTAAAACCCTACTGCTGCTTGTTTGTGTGTATTGAATCTTTGCTCAGGAGCGATTGACGCTACCAGACTGAGCGTGGGAGTGTTTCTGGTGTTTTGAATGAGCCGAACCGGCCGAACCTCCTCTACGTTGCGCTTGGGCCTCCTTTTATACTCTCAAGGGGTCACCCACAGGTGGCAACGTAGACTAGAAGGGTAAAAATGGAAAAGGATGCGGTAGGTGCAGCTACCGCTACTGTGGATACAGTGCACCCTACCTAACTCTGACGGCAGGGGACAAGGGCATTAAATGCCTGTCTGAGTCTCCTAAACAGTGCAAAAGGTGACCGTTAGGAGCGCCACCATTTGCCACGATGGGCTTCTCTTCATCTCCGCTTGCCACCACGTACCCCTAGCTGCACGGCCTCCTGCCACGTGTGCTTGGGAGAGTCCTAGAGCGACACGTTAGCAGGTGTGCTGGAGCGCGGGCACGAAGTGGGGGTTTCCCGCGGCAAGCTCCTTGTCGCGGCCGTCGTCTTGTCGCGGCCGGAAGCTTGTCGCTCGCCGGATCTTGCCGGGACGCAGGGCGCGTCGCGGCAAGCTTTCTTGGTATGCCTTGAGTGGCCTTCCCGGCAAGCTCCTCTTGCCGGGGTCTTGTCTCTTCCCGGCAAGATCCTCTTGCCAAGGCCTTGGTTGGCCTTCCCGGCAAGCTCCTCTTGCCGGGGCCTTGGCTCTTCCCGGCAAGATCCTCTTGCCGGGGCCTTGGTTGGCCCTCCCGGCAAGCTCCTCTTGCCGGGGCCTTGGTTTGTGTACTTTGTTCTTGAATGGTCTTCAAGGGAACCACGGAGGGTCTTGGCGGTCACCCGGCAAGCCTTGCCGCGGGGTGCTGCAACTGCCCGTCCACGAGTTCGGGATACTAGGGTACCCCTACTCTAGTACACCGACAGGAGCCCCCGGGCCTGGGCCATACACGGTGCCGAGCGCTGTTGGGCCAGGCCCAAAACAGTGCACGGGCACGCGCGGCCTAGGTCCACACCAAATCTCGCTCTGTATCCACCGCACCCCCCGCAACGGCACGCGTCAAACACGACATCATGGGTGACGCGGGCGGCGTGCGCGGGGCTAAGCCCCTTGAGCATGCGTCAGGCCACTATGATGAGGACGGTTCACGCCCTCCTCCCTGAACGGAGGTAGGCGTGGGGGCGTGGTGCATTTACTGGACGGGGCCGGTGCGCGGTTTTCGGGACGCCCACTCCCCGCGATCACGGGGCGGGGCCGCCTCATCTGTCGCCTTGGTTCTGCATCCCCGCCACGCGGCTTCCATGCGCTTGGGGTCACGGACGGTGGAAGTGGGGAACTGGGCCGTCGCGAGCAGAGGCAGCGGGTTGGCCCCGACTCCCTGCTCTTCCCATGCCTTGATTCGCTGAGCGGGGCGGCCGAGCCCCCACCTTGCTCCTTTTTCCCTTTTCGCCTCCTTGACCTGCCTCCTAAGGAGAGGGACGGGAAAGGGATTACGGGCATCTTATCTTTTTAATTTGTAAGCCTTCGGGCCTTAGCTGTATCTAAAACTTGTAATCCTCTCTTTCATGTTTTTCATCCTTTATGGATTGTACCTGAGTGGGATGTTTTTTAATGAAAAGGGGATGCTTGCCGGGTTATTTGTCTCGCGAGTTGAACCCACGCCAAGGAGCAAATCCTTGGTATCCCTCGGACAGACATTTCATCTCCCGGCAACAGGCCCTGCCGCCTTCCCACGTCGCTCGACCTTTCTCACGCTTTTGACGGAGGCAGGAACGAGGTTGGTGCGGTCTCCTTGTTTCATCCCTTTACTGCCGTGACTACGACCAAACTTGGCCCCGAGAACGAGCCCCAGGGCCTAGAGTTGAGGGAGCACGGCAGTTTTTGGGAAGAAACGTGGTTTCGCATTCCCCAGTCCATAAGAGGATGCATGATGAGGGATAAAAGACTTATCTGATATTGCAGCCCCCGGCAACTCTGGTTTGTCGTGGACGATTCTTGGCACTCGCAGCCCCCAGCGATACTAGCTTGCCGGGAAGGCTTTTATCTTCGGCAGAGAACTTCGACGTTCTCGATGCCGGCTTCCGGCAAGCTTGTTGCCAGGAAGGCTTTTATCTTCGGCAGAGAACTTTGACGTTCTCGATGCTGGCTTCCGGCAAGCTTGTTGCCAGGAAGGCTTTTATCTTCGGCAGAGAACTTGGACGTTCTCGATGCCAGCTTCCGGCAAGCTTGTTGCCAGGAAGGCTTTTATCTTCGGCAGAGAACTTCGACGTTCTCGATGCCGGCTTCCGGCAAGCTTGTTGCCAGGAAGGCTTTTATCTTCGGCAGAGAACTTCGACGTTCTCGATGCCGGCTTCCGGCAAGCTTGTTGCCAGGAAGGCTTTTATCTTCGGCAGAGAACTTTGACGTTCTCGATGCCGGCTTCCGGCAAGCTTTTTGCCAGGAAGGCTTTTATCTTCGGCAGAGAACTTTGACGTTCTCGATGCCGGCTTCCGGCAAGCTTGTTGCCAGGAAGGCTTTTATCTTCGGCAGAGAACTTTGACGTTCTCGATGCCGGCTTCCGGCAAGCTTGTTGCTAGGAAGGCTTATGGCGAAGAACGTCGTCGTTCTTGACACCGGCTCCCGGCAAGATCGTTGCCGGAAAGGCTTATGGCGAAGAACTTCCTCGTTCTTGACACCGGCTCCCGGCAAGATCGTTTGCCGGAAAGGCTTATGGCGAAGAACTTCATCGTTCTTGACACCGGCTCCCGGCAAGATCGTTGCCGGAAAGGCTTATGGCGAAGAACTTCGTCGTTCTTGACACCGGCTCCCGGCAAGATCGTTGCCGGAAAGGCTTATGGCGAAGAACTTCGTCGTTCTTGACACCGGCTCCCGGCAAGATCGTTGCCGAAAAGGCTTATGGCGAAGAACTTCGTCGTTCTTGACACCGGCTCCCGGCAAGATCGTTTGCCGGAAAGGCTTATGGCAAAGAACTTCGTTGTTCTTGACACCAAAAAGATTGGTCCTAAGGGCGTTGCCAGCCCCCGGGCCATAACTGCATTCAAACATGACAAGTGATTAGCATCTGAAGTGCACTTAACTCGCTTGCGAATTTTGACTTCTGCTACATATTCCCTATGCCTGCTGGAATGCTTTCCGGTGCGTATGATCCAGCCAGCAGCGCTTGAGGGAACGGGCCCTTAGCGGCTATTCGGGAACATCGCCTCCCGGAAAGGTTTACCTTCTTGGTTCTAGCGCAACCGCACAAGTTGCCGAGCGGACTCGAGGCAACATGGAGCGCAACTAGCCCCGAGAAGGCTGCTTGGCATACAGGTCTATGCAGAAATCTCAAATAAATAGTGCATGCTATCTTCCTGTTCAACCTCTCTTTGTACGTCCACCCTACGCTTTCTAGGGAAACTTGCCGGTGCAGGCACCCTTGCCGCGAGCGCCGAGTGCGGAACTTCAGCAGCCTGCTGGCGGGGTCGCTACCGACAAGCAACCTTGTCGCAACTAGTTGCAGCTCACTTAAGTTGTTGAGCGGGCTCGAAACAAAGTAAGGGCGCTAGCGGCTCACTTAAGTTGCTGAGCGGACTCGAAGCAAAGTAAGGGCGCTAGCAGCTCACTTAAGTTGTTGAGCGGACTCGAAACAAAGTAAGGGCGCAACTAGCTACGAGTTGGTTCCTCCGCGCACAGGTTTTCCGTACAAAGAACAAGATCTCCGAGGCGGATAACTTTATATAGAAAGGAAATATCTAAAGTTTCGCACGACTTAGCTTTTCTGTTGCCGCACTGGCGCCGTTCTTTTACTCGCCCGCTTCTTAGGAGCCATGACGATGAAGAACAGCTGAGCCTTGACGTGGACGGAACAGCTGCCGCCGAAGCATGCCCCCTACCTGGCGCGCCAAAGATGTCGGGGGGTGCTGATCCACCAACACCTATGGGGACAGGGCCCCTTTCGGTTCGGTGGGAGGCGGAGAGTGCACAAAGAGCGGATCGAGGCAGTACACGCGGGCGATTTTACCCAGCTTCGGGCCGCACGGATGCGTAAAACCCTACTGCTGCTTGTTTGTGTGTATTGAATCTTTGCTCAGGAGCGATCGACGCTACCAGACTGAGTGTGGGAGTGTTTCTGGTGTTTCGAATGAGCCGAACCGGCCGAACCTCCTCTACGTTGCACTTGGGCCTCCTTTTATACTCTCAAGGGGTCACCCACAGGTGGCAACGTAGACTAGAAGGGTAAAAATGGAAAAGGATGCGGTAGGTGCAGCTACCGCTACTGTGGATACAGTGCACCCTACCTAACTCTGATGGCAGGGGACAAGGGCATTAAATGCCTGTCTGAGTCTCCTAAACAGTGCAAAAGGTGACCGTTAGGAGCGCCACCGTTTGCCACGATGGGCTTCTCTTCATCTCCGCTTGCCACCACGTACCCCTAGCTGCACGGCCTCCTGCCACGTGTGCTTGGGAGAGTCCTAGAGCGACACGTTGGCAGGTGTGCTGGAGCGCGGGCACGAAGTGGGGGTTTCCCGCGGCAAGCTCCTTGCCGCGGCCGTCGTCTTGTCGCGTCCGGAAGCTTGTCGCTCGCCGGATCTTGCCGGGACGCAGGGCGCGTCGCGGCAAGCTTTCTTGGTATGCCTTGAGTGGCCTTCCCGGCAAGCTCCTCTTGCCAGGGTCTTGTCTCTTCCCGGCAAGATCCTCTTGCCGAGGCCTTGGTTGGCCTTCCCGGCAAGCTCCTCTTGCCGGGGCCTTGGCTCTTCCCGGCAAGATCCTCTTGCCGGGGCCTTGGTTGGCCCTCCCGGCAAGCTCCTCTTGTCGGGGCCTTGGTTTGTGTACTTTGTTCTTGAATGGTCTTCAAGGGAACCACGGAGGGTCTCGGCGGTCACCCGGCAAGCCTTGCCGCGGGGTGCTGCAACTGCCCGTGCACGAGTTCGGGATACTAGGGTACCCCTACTCTAGTACACCGACACTCTGCAGAGTGTATTAATCTATCGATAGCCGAGTCCAGGGTTAAGGACACGCTCGAAAGTAGGTCACACCACGGGTCAACATTTAATGAACTTTGCATACTAAGTATGAACTTTGCATTGTTGTGGTGGCGGGAAGGCCGTCGTGTGGATTTGGACCAGAAGTTGGTCGTGGTTGTGATCGCCGTAAGAATCACGGGCCAAATATTGGTCGTGGTTGTGATCGCCGTAAGGATCACGGGCCAAATATTGGTCATGGTTGTGATTGCCATAAGGATCACGGTTTGAGGCCAAATATAGGTCGTGGTTGTGATTGTCGTAAGGATCATGACATATCTCTGGGTTGGCATGTTTGTGATCCAGGAATGATCACAATTGGTAAGCCAGTCCGAGGGATGATTATCACAAGAGCATGGTCACCGCATGTTGGATATATATATATATATATATATATATATATATATTGTTGCATTATTATTAATTGGTTAATTGTCATGATATTGTTTGTCATTATATTTATGCTTGTTGTGAGCTTGCAAGTACGTTCAATGTACTGACCTGGCATGTCATGCCAGATTTCAGGAAAGTTCCGTTGGAAAGGAGTGTTGTCCGAGTCTAGATCGTGTCCACATCGGTGTCCTTGTGTTATGGAGTTCCGCCACGATGTTGTTCCGCTGCCGGGTAGTTGTCGTGATCGAGGCCCCTTTATGTTCACTAAATAATGTACATATTGTTCAGTCGCACCATGTGTGCCGCTTGGCCTCGCCAACTGTTGTAATATAAACTCTGATCCGCTAGTATCAATAAAGCGGTTGTTTTCTGTACCAAGATGTTGTGTGTTGCCAGAAGACAAGGTCTCTGGGCTGGCAATGCATGGTAAACTGGTTGCTCTGACCCGGGGTGCCACAACGCTTGGTATCAGAGCCGCGCTGACTGTAGGCCATGCTAGACTAAGATGTGTTAACCGGACACTAGATACGAGTTGTAGTTGAGTGCCGGTAGCACTGGTCGCTGGTTGTTGCATTGCATGCACTTGTTTTATTTTTATGCTAACCTGTTAATGGTTGTGAGTGTAGATGGCTCCGGTGTCGTATACGTGCCAGTTGCAGCTGATGCCGTACACGTCGCTGCATCTCCTTTGTAACGTGTGGCATCGGCTGTACTGCCTCGGTGACGACCCAGCCTATCGTGTGTACCGGGAGCGTCTAGCTGACTTAGTGTATGAGTATCACGCCGTGGTTACTCTACGCGCCAGTTCCGATTCCAGCACTTAAACTCGTACCTCTCGGAGCGGTTACGCTTCTACCGCTTCTCAAGCTGTCCAGTTTACTGCATTCGAGGTCCTTGTTGAGCTTCGCTACAATGAGGTCCAGATGCAGAACCACCCAGGTTTCCACTTCTATCCTTCTCTGCACGATAATGCTCGTGTCCGCTTCCCTATCATTGATCCGGAGTCTGATAGTGTTGCTAGCCACCTTTCTCGTTATATACTGCTAGCTATCTTATGATCTACGAGCTGGCTCGAGAGCTGACTCGTGCACGTACTGCTTTAGCCTCCGCTAGATCAATCACTACTCTAGCATCTGTAGGATTTACTCCCTATATTCCACATAGTTCTACTTCCCCTGTCTCCCCGGTTACTCCTCCGAGTAGCTCGGGCACCGCGACTGTGAGTCCCCTTATTGCTCCTGCTGAGTGAGTTTCACTTCTCGCCACTCCTGTAGCTCCTATGCTTCACCCTACACCTGCCCCGGAGGGAGATCCCTCGAGGCAGCGTCGTCGTGTCACCTTTAACCCGGAGGTCTTAGTTAACACGTCAGTTCAGGATCCGAGTCAGCTTCAGGAGAGGACACCGTAGCACCAGCAAAGCAGTAAAGCTTCTGAGTATTCGCAGTCATCAGGATGGTGTATGGATGTAGTCGTATGAGTCATGATGTTTCATTTCATGTATGAGGGTAGTTGAACCTGGCATGTTGTTATCTTTCATGTATGAGTCTATGTATAATTATGTTGGAACGCTATTTTATTCGCCGCATTTTCTTCGACATTTCGGTTTTTCTCGGGCTTTTGTTGCTGGATTTCCCCTGATTTATTTTGAATGCTTCTCATCTTGGTGGCGTTTCCTTGGGAAAAATCACAATAGGATGATGGGGGGAGGCTGCAGTAGCAACGTTCGCGAGGGTTCTCCTGTTCGTCATTCCGCCCGACAGGCAAGACACTCACCTGAGCCATACGTTCCACCATCGCCTCCGCCGCCAAATCCGCCCTCCACCGAGAAAATTCTGCGTATGTTTGAGGAAAGACGGAATAATGATCTGATGGAAATATTAAGAAGTGTTCAAGCTGTGGTTGGACAGAATGGAAATCAGCCCGGTCATCACTCCAAGCTGTCAGATTTTCAAAGAACCAAGCCTCCTAGTTTCAGTCAGGCTATTGATCCCTTGGATGCAAATGATTGGTTGAGAACTATGGAGAAGAAACTTGAGATTGCTCGTACAAAAGAAGGAGATAAGGTTCCATTTGCAACTCATTATCTTGAAGGCGCTTCTGCCATATGGTGTGAAAATGAAAGAGCCATGTGGTCTGCTGATGAAGAAATCACCTGGTTAAGATTCAAGGAACGATTCCAGAAATATCATATCCCTACGGGGATTATGAAGACTAAGCAATATGAATTTCTCGCGCTCCTCCAAGGAAGTCGGTCTGTGGGTGAATATTTGCAAAAATTCAATCATATGTCACGTTACTCCCTATATGACGTGGCCACTAAAGAAAGAAAGATTGACAAATTTTTTTTCATGAATTAAACCCTCAACTCAGGTGTACTCTCGGTATGTTCGATTTCCCAGACTTCCAAACCCTGGTGAACAAGGCTTTCATTGCTGAAAGAGAGCACAAGCTTGTATCGGATAATAAGTCTGCCAACAATGATCACAAGTGCAAGTTTGAGCCAAGGAAGGAAATACAACCAGTGCAGAAGGCTCGTATCTCGAAACAGACTCAGGTGGAATACAAGCCCAATTGGCAACAGAATGTTAACAAAACCACCACTCATGTCAAGAACGTCGTAACCAACCTTGTACAAGAGGAGCGTCTGCGCAGCAATTCTTGCTTCAGTTGTGGGCAAACCGGACATTATGCCAAGCAGTGTCCCAAGAACAACCGGTCGAATGCTATATTCCGGCCAGAAGTCCATTTTATGGAGGCATGCCGGAACCAGCAAAACATCACGGGATACGTGCATCACATCTTCGCCGATGAAGCCCAAGAGAACCCTGAAGTCGTCATTGGTATGTTTTCTATTAATAACATACCTGCAGTGAATTTATTTGACTCTGGGGCTTCCCACTCTTTTATTTCTCGGAGTTTTGTTGCCCAAAACAAATTTCCTTGTTCGCTTTTGGACAAGAATATGCTGGTACAAACCCAGGGATCCTTAATCAGAAGCAATCTAGTCTGCCGTAATCTGGAAGTCAGTATCAACGGAATCTGTTTTCCAACTTCTTTGATAATTATTGAGTCTGCTAAGTTGGATGTTATCTTGGGTATGAATTGGCTAACTCAGTATCAAGTATGTATAAATTGTGCGACCCGAGAAGTTACTTTGACCAGCCAAGAAGGACAGACTACGAAATTCCATGCTTGCAGAAGTATAACCGCGAAAGAAATGGTTTTCACCGCAGTGGCTGAAGTGGAATTAATTCATGTGGTCAGTGAGTTTCCTGATGTATTTCCAGAAGAACTGCCAGGCATGCCACCTGATCGAGAGCTTGAGTTTGCAATAGATCTTGTGCCCGAGACCACAACAATACACAGTAAGTATTACCGAATGCCTTCATCAGAATTAGTGGAGCTAAAGAAATAGCTTGACGAAATGCTCCAGAAAGGATATATCCATCCCAACTCTTCACCATGGGGATCACCTGCTATCATCGTGGACAAAAAGGATGGCAGCCTCTGCATGTGTGTGGATTACCGTCAGCTGAATGATGTCATAATCAAAAACAAATATCCACTGCCAGTTTGATCAGCTGTTTGATCAGCTAAGTGGGGCCAAGGTACTCTCCAAAATTGATTTATGGTCTGGATACCATCAGCTCAAGATTAAAAAGGAGGATATTCCTAAGACCGCATTCACCACTCGATACGGTCTTTATGAATATACAATTATGTCTTTTGGTCTCACCAACTCCCCTGCCTTCTTCATGCATATGATGAACAAAGTATTCATTGATTTCCTCGATAAGTTCGTGGTAGTCTTCATCGATGATATACTTATTTACTCAAGAAGTGAAGAAGAGCATAAAGAACACCTCTGAGCAGTGTTACAACGACTTCGTGAACATCAGTTATACGCCAAATTCAGTAAATGTGAGTTTTGTCTCAAGCAAGTTGGATTTCTTGGACATGTGCTATCCGCTATAGGTATAGTCGTGGACCCGAGCAAAGTAAAGGATGTACTCGATTGGTTGCCACCCACAACCGTATCTCAGATCCGGAGTTTTCTTGGATTAGCCGGATATTACCGTTGTTTCATTGAAGGATTTTCCAAGATTGCTAAACCAATGACGGAGCTGCTCAAAAAGGATAAGAAGTTTGAATGGACTGAGGACTGTGAGAAAAGTTTCAATGAGCTAAAGATACGACTGACAACTGCACCGGTATTGGCTCTACCAGATATCTACCGCAGTTTTGATGTGTACTGCGATGCTTCCAGACAAGGACTTGGATGCGTACGTATGCAAGACGGCAAGGTAGTAGCTTATGCCTCCCGACAGCTACGACCTCATGAAGGAAATTATCCTACTCATGATTTGGAGTTGGCCGCGGTGGTTCATGCTTTAAAAATTTGAAGACACTATCTCATCGGGAAGAGGTGCCAAATTTTTACAGATCACAAAAGTCTCAAGTATATATTTACTTAGCCATATTTAAATCTCCGTCAATGAAGATGGCTTGAGTTAGTCAAGGATTATGACCTTGGAATAAATTACCGCCCGGGTAAGGCCAACGTGGTTGCATATGCGCTCACTCGAAAGCCTGTCAACCTAAATGTCATATTGGAATCCTTGCCTCCTGAACTTCAAGAAGAGATTGCTCGACTCAACCTTGTCATAGTTGAGGTTGGCCTTGCTAATAGTTTGGAAGTTACCCCCACACTTGAGTAAGAGATCCGCAAGGCCCGGCTAGATGACACCAATCTACAGAAACGTGCCAAGCAAATGGTAGCAAGTGAGACTTTCGATTTCTCGAAGGATTAGTTCGGTACCCTCCGATTCCGGGGAAGGATTTGTGTGCCCAATCAAGCAGATTTAAAGCAGAAAATCCTATCAGAAGCCAACGAATTCTCGTATTCAATTCACCCTGGAGGTACGGAAATGTATGAAGACCTTCGACAAATATTATGGTGGGATGGAATGAAGAAAGACATTGCCTATTTCGTGGCCTGTTGCAACATATGCAACAAAGTAAAGGCAGAGCATCAGAAGCCAGCCAGACCTCTTCAACCGCTGCCAGTGTCACAATGGAAGTGGGATGATGTCTGTATGGATTTCATCACAGGACTACCTAAGACTCGACGGGGCAATGATGCAATCTGGGTCATAGTGGATACATTAACCAAGGTAGCCCACTTTATTCCGATCAAAACCACATATCGAGCAGATGATCTTGCACAATTGTATGTATACAGAATAATCAGTCTGCATGGAGTACCCCGAACCATCACTTCTGACCGAGGTTCAATTTTTACCTCCGCTTTTTGGTCCCGTCTCCATCAAGCCTTGGGGACGCCATTGAAATACAGTACCTCTTATCATCCTTGGACTGATGGACAGACAGAGAGGGTAAATCAAATACTCAAAGATATGCTGCGAGCCTATGCTTTGGCCCAAGGACCAAAATGGGAAGACGGTTTGCCTTATGCCAAGTTCTCTTAGAACAATAGCTTCCAGACCAGTTTAAAGATGTCACCGTATGAGGCTTTGTATGGCCGTAAGTGCCGCACTCCTTTAAATTGGTCTCAAACTAGAGATAGCCGTATTTTCGGGACGGATCTCATGCTGGAAGCCGAGAAGCAAGTCAAGGAAATTAGAAACAGATTGCAATTAGCCAAATCTCGACAGAAGAGTTATTATGATGCAAAGCACCGACAGATCAGTTTTGAACCCGGAGAACATGTATACCTTCGAGTCACGCCCATGAAAGGAGTCAAGAGATTTCAGACTCATGGAAAGTTCGCACACAGATTTATTGGTCCATTTCCCGTTATGTCACGAGTGGGTACTGTTGCCTATCAGTTGAAACTACCCCCTGAATTGTCAGACATGCACAACGTGTTTCATGTTTCACAGTTACGGCGATGCATATCGCCGCCTGAGAAAAAGACTGGTATGACAGAAATAGAGCTGGCAAAGGATTTAACATACAAAGAGAGGCCAGTTAGAATTTTCGATCAGATGGAAAGAGTCACTTGAAGTAAAGCATGGAAGTTTTACAAAGTCCAATGGAAGCATCACACAGAGTCAGAATCAACATGGGAATCAGAAGAATTTCTAAGGGCACATTATCGAGAATGGTTTTCCCAAGCAACCGAATCTTGAGGACGAGATTCATTCTAAGTGGGGGAGGTTTGTGACAGCCTGGTTTTTGCCCCCTCTTCTTTGCCTGATTTTCAGTTGGTTTGAATTTGAAGTTTGGAGTTTTTGAATCTTTTCATTTGGACTTAACCACTTGGGTACCCCTTGGCTTTCACCCAAGTGCTTCTTCTCCATCTCTAACCATCACTCCATCTCTGGTTCATCTCAAGATATCATTTGGAATATTTTTCTTTAATGAAAAATATTCATTTTCCCCTCCTAAACCCTAGCTAGCGCAATGTGCTCCAAAGCAACCCCAATTTTTCTTGCCCATAAATTCTTGAGAAAAATCCCAATTATTCATTGAACCCTAGGGCACCTTTCTGAGCCAAAATATTTCATCACTTTTTGGAATATTTTGGATACAGAAAATATTTTCATTTCTAGACAGAAATGGTAGTTTCTATAACAACTACCATTTTACTAGCTCCATTGTAGCTGGTTTTTCTTGTGCATCTTCACCTTAGTAAGTGTTTGCTAGCCTCCAAAGCCCAGCCCTCAACTCCCAGTGGTTTGACCACAGTAAACCTTGAAAGTTACTGTCCAGAAACTTACCTGGAGTGTAAACTCATTTCTACTGCACTTGAAACCCAACCCAAGCCTGGTAACACTCAAAACTACCACGGACTACATGCCAGACATGATGTTTGCGCTTAGGTTGGCCTGAGGTCATAGTTCATACAGTGACCGCGTTCGTCTAGGCATGCTGGCATGCAAAACACGCGCTCTGAGTGCCGCCGAGCGCTCTGTTGTGCGCGTGCTCGCTCGCTGCCCGGCCTGCCTGAGCGTGCCAAACCGCGCCACCATCACTGTCTCTACTCACTTAACTCCGCCCTGGCACTCGCCGACGCCGGAGCTCACCGCAGCGGGCATGGGCACGATCCGGCCAATGCGATAGTGCGCGGTGCACTGTGTGAAGGAAATATGCCCTAGAGGCAATAATAATGTTATTGTTTATTTCCTTATTTCATGATAAATGTTTATTATTCATGCTAGAATTGTATTAACCGGAAACATAATACATGTGTGAATACATAGACAAACATAGTGTCACTAGTATGCCTCTACTTGACTAGCTCATTAATCAAAGATGGTTATGTTTCCTAACCATAGACATGTGTTGTCATTTGATTAATGGGATCACATCATTAGGAGAATGATGTGATTGACATGATCCATTCCATTAGCCTAGCACTTGATCGTTTAGTATATTGCTATTGCTTTCTTCATGACTTATACATGTTCCTGTAACTATGAGATTATGCAACTCCCGTTTACCGGAGGAACACTTTGGGTACTACCAAACGTCAAAACGTAACTGGGTGATTATAAAGGAGTACTACAGGTGTCTCGGAAGGTACATGTTGAGTTGGCGTATTTCAAGATTAGGTTTTGTCACTCCGATTGTCGGAGAGGTATCTCTGGGCCCTCTCGGTAATGCACATCACTATAAGCCTTGCAAGCAATGTGACCAATGAGTTGGTTACAGGATGATGCATTACGTAACGAGTAAAGAGAGTTGCTGGTAACGAGATTGAACTAGGTATTGGATACCGACGATCAAATCTCGGGCAAGTAACATACCGATGACAAAGGGAACAACGTATGTTGTTATGCGGTTTGTCCGATAAAGATCTTCGTAGAATATGTAGGAACCAATATGGGCATCCAGGTTCCGCTATTTGTTATTGACCGAGAATAGTTCTAGGTCATGTCTACATAGTTCTCAAACCTGTAGGGTCTGCACGCTTAACGTTACGACGACAATTTTATTATGAGTTTATAAGTTTTGATGTACCGAAGTTTGTTCGGAGTCTCGGATGTGATCACGGACATGACGAGGTGTCTCGAAATGGTCGAGACATAAATATTGATATATTGGACGACTATATTCGGACACCGGAAATGTTCCGGGTGATTTCGGAGAAAACCGGAGTGCCGGAGGGTTACCGGAACCCCCCCCCCCCCCCCGGGAGAGTTAATGGGCCACATGGGCCTTGGTGGGAAGAGAGAGGGGCGGCCAGGGTGGGCTGCGCGCCCCCTCTCCCTCTGGTCCGAATTGGACTAGGAGGGGCGGCGGCGCCCCCCTCTTTCCTTCCCCCCTCTCCCCCTTCCTTTCCCCCTCCTAGTAGGAGTAGGAAAAGGGGAGTCCTACTCCTACTAGGAGGAGGACTCCTTCTCCTTGGCGTGCCCCAAGGGGCCGGCTGGCCTCCCCCCTTGCTCCTTTATAAACGGGGGCAGGGGGGCACCCTAGGACACACAAGTTGATCTACGGATCGTTCCTTAGCTGTGTGCGGTGCCCCCCTCCACCATATTCCACCTTGGTCATATCATCGCGGAGTTTAGGAGAAGCTCTGTGCCGGTAGAGCATCATCATTGTCACCACGCCGTCGTGCTGACGGAACTCATCCCCGACACTTTGCTGGATCGGAGTCCGGGGATCGTCATCGAGCTGAACGTGTGCTGAACTCGGAGGTGCCGTACGTTCGGTACTTGGATCGGTCGGATCGTGAAGACGTACGACTACATCAACCTTGTTGTCATAACGCTTCCGCTTACGGTCTACGAGGGTACGTGGACAACACTCTCCCCTCTCGTTGCTATGCCATCACCATGATCTTGCGCGTGCGTAGGAATTTTCTTGAAATTACTACATTCCCCAACAGTGGTATCAGAGCCTGGTTTATGCGTAGATGTCATATGCACGAGTAGGACACAAGTGAGTTGTGGGCGATACAAGTCATACTGCTTACCAGAAAGTCATACTTTGGTTCGGCGGTATTGTGAGATGAAGCGGCCCGGACCGACATTATGCGTACGCTTACGCGAGACTGGTTTCATCGTTACGAGCACTTGTGCTTAAAGGTGGCTGGCGGGTGTCTGTCTCTCTCACTTTAGCTAAATCGAGTGTGGCTACGCCCGGTCCTTGCGAAGGTTAAAACAGCACTAACTTGACGAACTATCGTTGTGGTTTTGATGCGTAGGTAAGAACGGTTCTTGCTAAGCCCGTAGCAGCCACGTAAAATTTGCAACAACAAAGTAGAGGACGTCTAACTTGTTTTTGCAGGGCATGTTGTGATGTGATATGGTCAAGACGTGATTCCATATTTTATTGTATGAGATGATCATGTTTTGTAACCGAAGTTATCGGCAACTGGCAGGAGCCATATGGTTGTCGCTTTATTGTATGAAATGCAAACGCCCTGTAATTGCTTTACTTTATCACTAAGCGGTAGTGATAGTCATAGAAGCAATAGATGGCGTAACGACAACGATGCTACGATGGAGACCAAGGTGTCGTGCCGGTGACGATGGTGATCACGACGGTGCTTCGAAGATGGAGATCACAAGCACAAGATGATGATGGCCATATCATATCACTTATATTGATTGCATGTGATGTTTATCCTTTATGCATCTTATCTTGCTTTGATTGACGGTAGCATTATAAGATGATCTCTCACTAATTATCAAGAAGTGTTCTCCCTGAGTATGCACCGTTGCAAAAGTTCTTCGTGCTGAGACACCACGTGATGATCGGGTGTGATAGGCTCTACGTTCAAATACAACGGGTGCAAAACAGTTGCACACGCGGAATACTCGTATTAAACTTGACGAGCCTAGCATATACAGATATGGCCTCAGAACACGGAGACCGAAAGGTCGAGCGTGAATCATATAGTAGATATGATCAACATAATGATGTTCACCATTGAAACTACTCCATCTCACGTGATGATCGGACATGGTTTAGTTGATTTGGATCACATAATCACTTAGATGACTAGAGAGATGTCTGTCTAAGTGGGAGTTCTTAAGTAATATGATTAATTGAACTTAAATTTATCATGAACTTAGTCCTGGTAGTATTTTGCAAATTATGTTATAGATCAATAGCTCGCGTTGATGCTTTCATATGTTTATTTTGATATGTTCCTAGAGAAAACTGTGTTGAAAGATGTTAGTAGCAATGATGCGGATTGGATCCGTGATCTGAGGTTTATCCTCATTGCTGCGTAGAAGAATTATGTCCTTAATGCACCGATAGGTGACAGACCTATTGCAGGAGCAGATGCAGACGTTATGAACGTTTGGCTAGCTCAATATGATGACTACTTGATAGTTTAGTGCACCATGCTTAACGGCTTAGAATCGGGACTTCAAAGACGTTTTGAACGTCATGGACCATATGAGATGTTCCAGGAGTTGAAGTTAATATTTTAAGAAAATACCCGAGTTGAGAGATATGAAGTCTCCAACAAGTTCTATAGCTAAAAGATGGAGGAGAATCGCTCAACTAGTGAGCATGTGCTCAGATTGTCTGGGTACTTCAATCGCTTGAATCAAGTGGGAGTTAATCTTCCAGATAAGATAGTGATTGACAGAGTTCTCTAGTCACCATCACCAAGTTAGTAGAACTTTGTGATGAACTATAGTATGCAAGGGATGACGAAAATGATTCCCGATCTCTTCGTGATGTTGAAATCGACGAAGGTAGAAATCAAGAAAGAGCATCAAGTGTTGATGGTTGACAAGATCACTAGTTTCAATAAAATGGCAAAGGGAAAGAAAGGGGAACTTCAAGTAGAATGACAAGAAAGTTGTCACTCCCAAGAAGAAGCCCAAAGCTGAACCAAAGCCTGAAACTGAGTGTTTACACTGCAAAGGAAATGGTCACTGGAAGCAGAAATGCCCTGAATATTTGGTGGATAAGAAGGATGGCAAAGTGAACAAGGGTATATTTGATATACAGGTTATTGATGTGTGCCTTACTAGTGTTTATAGTAGCCCCTGAGTATTTGATACTTGTTCGGTTGCTAAGATTAGTAACTCGAAACAGGAGTTACAGAATAAACAGAGACTAGTTGAAGGGGAAGTGACGATGAGTGTTGGAAGTAGTTCCAAGATTGATATGATCATCATCGCACACTCCCTATACTTTCGGGATTAGTGTTAAACCTAAATAAATGTTATTTGGCGTTTGCGTTGAGCATGAATATGATTTGATCATGTTTATTGCAATACGGTTATTCATTTAAAGTCAGAGAATAATTGTTGTTCTGTTTACATGAATAAGACCTTCGATGGTCATACACCCAATGAACATAGTTTGTTGGATCTTGATCATAGTGATACACATATTCATAATATTGATGCCAAAAGATGAAAAGTTAATAATGATAGTGCAACTTGTTTGTGGCACTACCGTTTGGGTCATATCGGTGTAAAGCGCATGAAGAAACTCCATAAAGATGGATTTTTGGAATCACTTGGTTATGAATCATTTGATGCTTGCGAACCGTGCCGATGACTAAAGCTCCGTTCTCCGGAACAGTGGAACAAGCTACTGACTTATTGGAAATAATACATACCGATGTATGCGATCCAATGAGTGTTGATGCTCGTGACAAGTATCGTTATTTTCTGACCTTCACAAGATGATTTGAGCAGATATGGGTATATCTACTTGATGAAACATAAGTCTGAAATAATTGAAAGGTTCAAAGAATTTCAGAGTGAAGTGGAAAAATCATCGTAACAAGAAAATAAAGTTTCTGCGATCTGATTGCGGAGACGAATATTTGAGTTACGAGTTTGGTCTTCAATTAAAATAATGTGGAATAGTTTCACAGCTCACGCCACCTGGAACACCACAACGTTATGGTGTGTCCGAACGTCGTAACCGCACTTTATTGGATATGGTGCGATCTATGATGTCTCTTATTGATTTACCATTATCGTTTTGGGGTTATGCATTAGAGACAACTGCATTCACGTTAAAAGGGCACCATCTAAATCCGTTGAGACGACGCCTTATGAACTGTGGTTTGGCAAGAAACCAAAGTTGTCGTTTCTTAAAAGTTTGGGGCTGCGATGCATATGTGAAAAAGTTTCAACCTGATAAGCTCGAACCCAAATCGGAGAAGTGCGTATTCATATAATACCCAAAGGAAACTGTTGGGTACACCTTCTATCACAGATCCGAAGGCAAAACATCGTTGCTAAGAATGGATCCTTTCTAGAGAAGGAGTTTCTCTCGAAAGAAGTGAGTGGGAGGAAAGTAGAGCTTGATAAGGTAATTTGTACCTTCTCCTGAATTGGAAAGTAGTTCATCACAGAAATCAGTTCCAGTGATGCCTACACCAATTAGTGAGGAAGCTAATGATGATGATCATGAAACTTCAGATCAAGTTACTACCAAACTTTGTAGATCTTCCAGATTAAGATCCGCACCAGAGTGGTACGGTATTCTTATTCTGGAAATCATGTTACTAGACCATGATGAACCTACAAACTATGAGGAAGCGATGATGAGCCCAGATTCCGCAAAATGGTTTGAGGCCATGAAATCTGAGATGGGATCCATGTATGAGAACAAAGTGTGGACTTTGGTGGACTTGCCCGATGATCGGCAAGCCATAGAAAATAAAGGGATCTTCAAGAAGAAGACGGACGCTAATAGTAGTGTTACTATCTACAAAGCTAGACTTGTCGAAAAGGGTTTTTGACAAAGTTCAAGGTGTTGAATACAATGAGATTTTCTCACTCGTATCAATGCTTAAAAGTTTGTCCAAATCATGTTAGCAATTGCCACATTTTATGAAATCTGGCAAATGGATGTCAAAACTGCATTCCTTAATAGATTTATTAAAGAAGAGTTGTATATGATGCAACCAGAAAGTTTTTGTCAATCCTAAAGATGCTAACAAAGTGTGCAAGCTCCAGCGGTCCATCTATGGACTGGTGCAAGCATCTCGGAGTTGGAATATATGCTTTGATGAGTTGATCAAAGCATATGGTTTTATACAGACTTTTGAAGAAGCCTGTATTTACAAGAAAGTGAGTGGGAGCTCTGTAGCATTTCTATATTGGAAATGATATTCAAATTCTGGATAGCATGAAAGGATACTTGAATAAGAGTTTTTCAAAGCAAGACCTCGGTGAAGCTGCTTACACATTGAGCATCAAGATCTATATAGATAGATCAAGACGCTTGATAAGATTTTTCAATAAGCACATACCTTGATAAATTTTTGAAATAGTTCAAAATGGAACAGTCAAAGAAGGAGTTCTTGCCTGTGTTACAAGGTGTGAAGTTGAGTAAGACTCAAGACCCGACCATTGCAGAAAATAGAAAGAGAATGAAAAGTCATTCCCTATGCCTCAGTCATAGGTTCTATAAAGTATGCTATGCTGTGAAACAGACCTATTGTATACCCTGCTCTGTGTTTGGCAAAGGAATACAATTTTGATCTAATAGTAGATCACTGGACAGTGGTCAAGAATATCCTTAGTGAAGACTAAGGAGATGTTTCTCGATTATGGAGGTAATAAAAGAGCTCGTCGTAAAAGTTACAACGATGCAAGCTTTTACACCAATCCAGATGACTCTAAGTCTCAATCTGGATACATATTGAAAGTGGGAGCAATTAGCTAGAGTAGCTCCGTGCAGAGCATTGTGGACATAGAATATTTGCAAAATACATACGGCTCTGAATGCGACAAACCCGTTGACTAAGCTTCTCTCATGAGCAAAACATGATCACACCTTAGTACTCTTTGGGTGTTAATCACATAAGCGATATGAACTAGATTATTGACTCTAGTAAACCCTTTGGGTGTTGGTCACATGACGATGTGAACTATGGGTGTTAATCATATACAGATATGAATATTGATGTTAAACCACATGGCGATGTGAACTAGATTATTGACTCTAGTGCAAGTGGGAGACTGAAGGAAATATGCCCTAGAGGCAATAATAAAGTTATTATTTATTTCCTTATTTCATGATAAATGTTTATTATTCATGCTAGAATTGTATTAACCGGAAACATAATACATGTGTGAATACATAGACAAACATAGTGTCACTAGTATGCCTCTACTTGACTAGCTCATTAATCAAAGATGGTTATGTTTCCTAACAATAGACATGTGCTGTCATTTGATTAATGGGATCACAACATTAGGAGAATGATGTGATTGACATGACACATTCCGTTAGCCTAGCACTTGATCGTTTAGTATATTGCTATTGCTTTCTTCATGACTTATACATGTTCCTGTAACTATGAGATTATGCAACTCCCGTTTACCGGAGGAACACTTTGGGTACTACCAAACGTCACAACGTAACTGGGTGATAATAAAGGAGTACTGCAGGTGTCTCCGAAGGTACATGTTGAGTTGGCGTATTTCGAGATTAGGTTTTATCACTCCGATTGTCGGAGAGGTATCTCTGGGCCCTCTCGGTAATGCACATCACTATAAGCCTTGCAAGCAATGTGACCAATGAGTTGGTTACGGGATGATGCATTACGTAACGAGTAAAGAGACTTGCCGGTAACGAGATTGAACTAGGTATTGGATACCGACGATCAAATCTCGGGCAAGTAACATACCGATGACAAAGGGAACAACGTATGTTGTTATGCGGTTTGACCGATAAAGATCTTCGTAGAATATGTAGGAACCTATATGGGCATCCAGGTTCCGCTATTGGTTATTGACCGAGAATAGTTCTAGGTCATGTCTACATAGTTCTTGAACCCGTAGGGTCCGCACGCTTAACGTTACGATGATAGTTTTATTATGTGTTTATAAGTTTTGATGTACCGAAGTTTGTTCGGAGTCCCGGATGTGATCACGGACATGACGAGGAGTCTCGAAATGGTCGAGACATAAAGATTGATATATTGGACGACTATATTCGGACACCGGAAGTGTTTCGGGTGATTTCGGAGAAAACCGGAGTGCCGGAGGGTTACCGGAACCCCCCCCCCCCCGGGAGAGTTAATGGGCCACATGGGCCTTGGTGGGAAGAGAGGGGCGGCCAGGGTGGGCCGCGCACCCCCACTCCATCTAGTCTGAATTGGACTAGGAGGGGGGGCGGTGCCCCCCTCTTTCCTTCCCCCCTCTCCCCCTTCCTTTCCCCCTCCTAGTAGGAGTAGGAAAAGGGAAATCCTACTCCTACTAGGAGGAGGACTCCTCCTCCTTGGCGCGCCCCAAGGGGCCGGCCGGCCTCCCCCCTTGCTCCTTTATATACGAGGGCGGCGGGCACCCTAGGACACACAAGTTGATCTACGGATCGTTCCTTAGCCGTGTGCGGTGCCCCCCTCCACCATATTCCACCTCGGTCATATCATCGCGGAGTTTAGGCGAAAGCCCTGCGCCGGTAGAGCATCATCATCGTCACCACGCCGTCGTATGACGGAACTCATCCCCGGCACTTTGCTGGATCGGAGTCCGTGGAGGTGCCGTACTCGGAGGTGCTGTATGTTCGGTACTTGGATCGGTCGGATCCTGAAGACGTACGACTACATTAACCGCGTTGTCATAATGCTTCCGCTTACGGTCTATGAGGGTACGTGGACAATACTCTCCCCTCTCGTTGCTATGCCATCACCATGATCTTGCGTGTGCGTAGGAAATTTTTTGAAATTACTACGTTCCCCAACACTGTGCTCGTCGTCTTCCTCTCGCCCCTATGCTCGTCCACGCTCGCCAACAGTCCTCACGTGAGCTACGTCTTCTTCCCCCTCTCTCACTAACGTTGTTCATCGCCGAGCGTCGCGGACAGGTGTCCAATGGTACAGCCCGAACCCCCCTCATCGCTCGCCTATAAATACGGCCACCCCCAGCCTCCTCGACCACCTCACTCCAGTCCGACACACCCCACAAGCAAGTAGATAGCCGTCGCCCGACCAGGCAGGCCGCAGGCCGCCATCCCCGAGCTCGAGCTCGCCGGCGATCCCCTCGGGTCGTCCCCATAGCTCCAGCCCTTCCCAGGCCAGGGCAACCCTTCCAGGGCCTCCGCCACTCTCCGGTGGTGCCGTTCCGCCCGGTTGGAGACCCTAGAGTCGCCCCTAGTCGCATTCGTCTTTGTCTCCAGCGACGGCTACTCTTTGCCTCTGCTTGAGAGGTTGTTTCCGGCGCCGTCCGACCACTCCTAGCCATTCTACGGGTACGGGTAGGTGCCCCCTCGTCTTGTCTCTTGATCCCTCCCTCTCGTTTTGGCCCAAGAGCCCTCGCCATCAGCGTGTGCTTCGGCGAAGCCTCGCCGCTCTCTGTTTCCCTCTCCCCCTCCTCCTCACCTAACTAGCGGGGCCCGCTAGTCAGCCACTCTGTACGCGTGCGACGCGGTACGAGTGGTGGTGCCCTGGGCTTTTACGCCTTCGACGTCATCCCTCCCCCCCACTCTGCTTATTTTTAATTCAAATTTCATTTAAATCCAGAGAACTTCAAACACCCACAACTTTTTATCCATAAGTCCAAATGCATTAGTTCTTTTTGGATTGTGTTCTTTTTGCATTATGTTCTTTGTCCAAAAATCTAGCAGCTCACCAAAGATGGGATTTTCCCTGCTGTCTAGATTTTCTGGTGAATTTCAGAAGGTTTCTTGATGTTTGCTTTTTGTGTGTTTATTTATTTTCAGAAGACCAGGCTTGTCTTGAGGATCACCAGGAGGTTTGTGAACCCCATCTGCACTAAGGCAAGCCACAACAACATTTTCTTGATGCCATTACAATATTTGTGATTTTCTACTTGAACAAATGATTATCCATGCATTTAAATTATTAATATGCTAATTATATTCTGTTAGATGCTTGTTAAAGTGAATATGCTTGCTTTACAGAAAGTTTGAAGTGAACTTAGTTGGTAAACTAACAAGGATTTAGTTATTGTGTGATGAAAGTATAATATGGTTATGGATAAAAATAGTTAGTGGAGTTATTTTCTTGCATGAGTAAAAATGATAAATTTTCTAGAAAAGTTTCTGGTTGAAGTGAGGTTTGATCTTAACCAGAGAAGTATCATGACTTGTTGATGCTTAGTGTGAGCATAGTTGACTCAGTCATTTTCGTTGATATGTGATGCATATGTTAGTGATGCATGTCGTGGCACTATGATGCCGGTTATTTTCACTTTAAGTTGAACCTGATATAACTCAAGTTGAATATGTTGTTGACCAGGTCATGGTGCCGCTGAATCGAGTCTTTCCCAGTGCAACCACAGTTGCCGCGGTACGGGACGGCCTTTATTCGTTTCATTGTCATGCCTCTAGTCGGTGCCTCCAACTAGGGAAGGTTATGGGCGTGCTGTACCCTGGCCCGGTAAGCAGGCATAACCTTGTGTGGCCCGTTGTTGTGTTTTTGGTATTGGGTCCCCGTGTGGGATCGTTTGGCCATGACGGTGGTTGTTGTGTCTTTGGTAGACATGGGGCCACCCAGGACTAGCCCGATGGGGAGTGAGTCAGAGTGGCCGGGAGAGTGTCATGGCAATGGAGGGGTTTAGTCGGAATGCCGTTGGTCCACCCAAATGGGAGTGCGAGGCCATGGGTTCCGTGGTGTGGGTCCAGTGCGCTACCTCTGTAGAGTGTATTAATCTATCGATAGCCGAGTCCACGGTTAAGGACACGCTCGAAAGTAGGTCACACCATGGGTCAACATTTAATGAACTTTGCACACTAAGTATGAACTTTGCATTATTGTGGTGGTGGGAAGGCCATCGTGTGGATTTGGACCAGAAGTTGGTCGTGGTTGTGATCGCCGTAAGGATCACGGGCCAAATATTGGTCGTGGTTGTGATCGCCATAAGCATCACGGGCCAAATATTGGTCGTGGTTGTGATCTCCATAAGGATCACGGTTTGAGGCCAAATATTGGTCGTTGTTGTGATCGCCTTAAGGATCACGAGATGTCTCTGGGTTGGCGTGTTTGTGATCCAGGAATGATCACAATTGGTAAGCCAGTCCGAGGGAGGATTATCACAAGAGCATGGTCACCGCATGTTGTATATATATATATATATATTGTTGCATTATTATTAATTGTTAATTGTCATGATATTGTTTGTCATTATGTTTATGTTTGTTGTGAGCTTGCAAGTACATTCAATGTACTGACCTGGCGTGTCATGCCAGATTCAGGAAAGTTCCATTGGAAAGGAGTGTTGTCCGAGTCTAGATCGTGTCCACATCGGTGTCCCTGTGTTATGGAGTTCCGCTACGACGTTGTTCCGCTGTCGTGTAGTTGTCGTGATCGAGGCCCCTTTATGTTCACTAAATAATGTACATATTGTTCAGCCGCACTGTGTGTGCCGCTTGGCCATGCCAATTATTGTGATATAAACTCTGATCCGCTAGTATCAATAAAGGGGTTGTTTTCTGTACCAAGATGTTGTGTGTTGCCAGAAGACAAGGTCTCTGGGCTGGCAATGCATGGTAAACCGGTTGCTCTGAGCCGGGGTGCCACTATCAAGCACCGTAAGATCGAACCCACTACAAAGCACATCTTACCATTGCAAGATAAATAGATCAAGTTGGCCAAACAAACCCAAAATATCGGAGAATAAATACGAGGCTATAAGCAATCATGCATATAAGAGATCAAAGAAGACTCAAATAAGTTTCAAGGATATAAACATATATCTGATCTTAAACTCAAAGTTCATCGGATCCCAACAAACACACCGCAAAAAGACTTACATCATATGGATCTCCAAGAGACCATTGTATTGAAAATCAGGAGAGAGAGAGAGAGGAAGCAATCTAGCTACTAACTATGGACCCGTAGGTCTACAAAGAACTACTCACGCATCATTGGAGAGGCACCAATGGAAGTGGTGAACCCCTCCATGATGGTGTCTAGACTGGAACTGGTGGTTCTGGACTCTGCGGCGGCTGGAATTGATTTTTGTCGACTCCCCTAGGGTTTCTAGAATATTGGGGTATTTATAGAGCAAAGAGGCGGTTCAGGGGGCACCCGAGGTGGGCACAACCCACCAGGGCGAGCCTGGGCCTCCTGGCACACCCTGCTGAGTGCTGCTCCCCTCAGGGCACCCCCAGGTGCTTCCTTGGCCCACTGGATGTCTTCTGGCCCAAAAACAATCCTCCAAGAGTTTCGCTGTGTTTGGACTCTGTTTGATATTGATTTCCTGGGATGTAAAAAACATGTAGAAAATAGCAACTGGCACTGGGCACTATGTCAATAGGTTAGTACCAAAAATGATATAAAATTACTATAAAATGATTGTACAACATCCAAGAATGATAATATAACAACATGGAACAATCAAAAATTATAGATAAGTTGGAGACGTATCAGGCGCCGACAAGGAGGCTCTCGGCCGCGGAGAAGGGAAAGGCCCCCTGTCGGTGTCAAAACCGGCAGATCTCGAGTAGGGGGTCCCGAACTGTGCGTCTAGGCGGATGGTAATAGGAGACAAGGGACACGATGTTTTTACCCAGGTTCGGGCCCTCTCGATGGAGGTAAAACCCTACTCCTGCTTGATTAATATTGATGATATGGGTAGTACAAGAGTGGATCTACCACGAGATCAGAGAGGCTAAACCCTAGAAGCTAGCCTATGGTATGATTGTTGTTCGTCCTATGGACTAAAATCCTCCGGTTTATATAGGCACCGAAGAGGGTTAGGGTTACACAGAGTCGGTTACAATGGTAGGAGATCTACATATCCGTATCGCCAAGCTTGCCTTCCACGCCAAGGAAAGTCCCATCCGGACACGGGACGAAGTCTTCAATCTTGTATCTTCATAGTCCAGGAGTCCGGCCAAAGGTGATAGTTCGGCTATCCGGACACCCCCTAATCCGGGACTCCCTCAGTAGCCCCCGAACCAGGCTTCAATGGCGATGAGTCCGGCGCGTAGATTGTCTTCGGCATTGCAAGGCGGGTTCTTCTCCAAATCCTGTGTACCTGTTGAATAGCGTCCGGCTTCTTGTAAATATTGCGCTCCTCGGCTTCCACGCCCAATAATGGCCATCTTCCACGTGTCGAACGAATGCGAAAAGCCAGGGTATTTTTACATTTACCCCCCTAGCTGCGCAAATGAGCTGCCTATAAAGGAGACGAGGATCTAGATCCGAATCACACCATCCTCCCTTCGCGAGCATTCATCGGAGCGCATCTGACAGAAATCCATTCCATCATGGACAGTCGACGCGGCTCCTCCTCTCGCCTTCCCAGCCCTCAGCCTGGAGATTGGGAGAGATGCTCCGTCCCACACAGCGAGCTAGTGACGCTCCAAACCAAGGGATTTCTTCCCCCAGCCTTCATGGTTCCGGTTCGAGCCGGACTCGCCACCTATAAGGGCGGAAAGCAAGCGGAGAGCGTCCCCAGTCCCTCCAAAGGAGAGCGGGTATGCCTTGTCCCTTATTTGATAAGAGGGCTCGGATTTCCAATTCATCCATTTCTCCGGGGGCTCCTGGAGTTCTACGGCCTCCAGTTGCACAACCTTACGCCTGCCTCCATCTTGCATATTGCGGGCTTCGTGGCCCTTTGCGAGCTGTTTTTGGGCATCGAGGCTCATTTTGCGTTGTGGAAGAAGTTGTTCTGCCTTGTGCCCCGTTCTCAAGAGGGGTCAATATATCAAGTGGGCGGAGCCGAACTATGGTGCATCACCAGAACCGGATATCTATCCGGAACCCCGAAGAAGGCGTCCGAAGACTGGCCTTCAAAATGGTTTTATATTGAAGATGTCCCCCTGCCGGACCCTGTTCGAATCAGCCTCCCTGAGTTCAATAACTCTCCTTTGAAGAAACGCCTAAGCTGGCATCCATGGAGCCCTCAGAAGGAAAATGACAGGGACGTCCTTTACCTGATGAGCCGAATTAGGTTGTTAGCTCATTCCGGACTGACCATGATCGGGGTCATGGCCACATGCATTATTCGGGGGGTGCAGCTACTCCATTATAGAGGCCACCCCATGTGGGATTTCAACGGGGAGGATGATGCCACCCGCTGCGGCCGTAAGGGGCCGGGATCGGTCGCCGATCTGATGAAGATCTTGTCCGCATTGTACAAGGGAGAAGAGGAGGAATTTCTCCGCGTCAATCCACAGGACGGATTTTCTATGTACAATCCTCCAAGCTAGGTAAGCGGACATTTCTTTTTGCCTATCCGTTCCATACTCCCATAGTCAAGTATCTCATTTTGTGATTTCGACGCAGGAACTGCGCCGGGCCGTAAAGGATATAAACAGCCCGCCTCCACAACCCGAGGATCCGGAACGGTTCCTCGATCCGACCTCCCAAGAGGATCCGGACATATCGGTGGAGCTGATCGATGGGGTATTTTACCAACTGAGCATCGATAATGCCTTGGTCGCCATTACGGCCGATTACCCCGGAATACTTCCAGCCTCGCAGGTAACTGAGACCGAAGTCCCAATACTTTGAAAATGACCCATCCGTGCTTGTTTTTGATCACCGTATACCAATGGTGTTTCGCAGGGGAAGTCCTTGAGGCGGAAGGCCGAGCCTGCGACGGCTAGTCAACAAGGGACAGCAAGGCCCAACAGGCTGAAAAGAAGTGCAGTCCAGATTGAAACGCCGGTGCAACGGTATGGCGTGTCATCTTACTCCCAGGTTTTATTCCCGGGAGGCATACTAACGCTCGTGCTTTTTCAGGAAGAAGAGCGCTCGCCGGACTGTATCCGGAGAGGTTGCCAATCAATCCTCCGCTCGCCAGGCTCCAAAGCCAGGTCCAGAAGCGGAGGCGAACACGAGGCGTGCGTCGGATGCTCCTCCGACAGAGGATGCCGACAGGTTATCTGCCACCAATTCCGAGGTGGAGAGTGCCATGAATCACAGGCGTCGCCGGACAGTTCTTCGTGACGCATGTTTCTCCCCAGAGGCATTGGATGCCTTCAATTCGGGAGATGCGCACCTCCGTGCCGCTCAAAATGGTCTAGCCAGAGCCACGGAGCAGTATGTAAAAGACATACGGGTGAGAAAATTTGACAGTTATATATGCCAGTAGCCCCCGAGACTTGAAATAGTTAGAATAACTGATTTAAGGATCATTTATTGTGCAGGATCTTACAGAAAAGAATACCCAACTGTCCCAGGAGCTGGAGGAGTGCAAAGCCCAACTTGAGGCCGCACTAGCCGCAGCGGGGGAAGCCAAAGAGACCCCCTCTGGTAATATATGCTTCAAAAGATAAGTAATTTGTGAAGTGCGGCGTGTGTATAAGTCTGACAATAATATTGCAGATGGCGCCGGGATAGATCCGGACAAGCAACAGCTCATGCGCCGGTTAAAGGCCGGCGAGAATGTGCTTACAAGGGTGAGGCAAGAGAAAAATAATCTCCAAGATGCCAACACCCAGCTGGGTGAGGAACTAAAGGATGTTCGTGCCCAGCTGTCTGACTCCGTTAAGGAGAATCGGCGGCTTCGACGCGGCATTTTTAGTAAGTGCTTGAACGAACTTTGAAAAAGAGTTCGGCGAGGAAGTCGACTAACAGAGTATGTCTGTAGGTATGCTCACAGGCCGTCCTGCAGAGGAAATGCCCGGTTCTACGGGTGACCTTCTTCCCGAGCTCTTGCAACTGCACGAACGAGTTCGGCAGGTGATGAAAGGCGTCGCCCAGGCCTTGTGGCCATCTGTCTCCCTGCCCGAAGGCCTTGGAGAGCTTGCAGAGAGGCTTCAGGGAGCGCGGCGGCGCTTCCGATTATGGAAGATATCGGCCTGCCGTCAAGGCGCCAGGGAGGCCTGGGCCATGGTGAAGACGCGGTACACGAAGGCTGACCCAAACCACATGGCCGAGGTCGGACCTGTGGGGCCCGATGGGAAGGAGATCCCTGTGAGCTTAGTGTACGGCCAAGTAGAGTTGGCCGCAAAGTATTCCCAGCAGGACTGTAAACTAGACAGCCTATTAGATGGCATTGAAGAGGAATACAATCAGTCGAATTGACTATGTAATTTAAGATGACATGTAAAATGCCTTCTAGCCGGATTGTAGATCGTTTGTCATAGCGGACCTTTTCGCTTCAACCTCGGGACCCAATAGTCCGGAGTGTGTCCGAATACCCTCGCGGTTATATAAGAACCGGGGCATGCGTGGAGACCAGGCGTAGGGGTCATTAGTGCTTTATCAGACAAGTGCCCAACTAGTTATGTTATATTACATGGTTAGTAAGAAACATCTTCCAGGGAGAATAGTTCCGTTAGGGGTTCCTTTCCCTGGGAGGCATGCCCTAAAGTGCATGTCCGGACTGCGAAAAAAGCAGAAAAACATCTGGGGGCAGATAAATAAATAGGTAAGAAATCGTCTTTTAGTTCACCGACCGAATATTCCCTTAAGAACGCTAGCTTTCGGCTTCACCCAGTCTGAGGTACACATCCGGCTGACCCGGCAGTAACAATCGCAGAGGTGCTCCCTTTACCACCTAGCCGAACAATCGGGAACGTAGGGGTAAGCACAGGAGCCAGGCAACCCAGCTTGGCCAAAACCTAAGTCATACCGATGCATATAATGGTGAATAAAAGGTACATGCGGAAGTGTGACACATGTGTTGGGCATGAAGCCCGTATAAATAAGCTTCTGTTAAAGAAGCCCCCAGGTATAATGAGCGCGGATAGCGCGTCAAGTGTGTGCGAACAAAGCGCGAACGAGCCTTCAAAGGCTGTAAGAAAAAAGGGGGAGAAGGGCAGAAATATAAGACAGCTACTGTATAAAATATAGACGGAGGAAGGAGACGAACTCAGAATCCGGCGCTAGGCGTAGAATCTTCGGAGACGGGCTGCGTTCCATGGGTTCGGCTCGAGTCGGTTATTCGATGCATTTCGTAGACGGTACGCTCCGCCGGTCAGGACTTGGTCGATGATGAAGGGACCTTCCCATTTGGGCTTGAGTTTGTCCTTTTTCTTGTCCGGCAGGCGTAGAACTAACTCGCCAACATTGTAAGTTTTGGCCCGTACTTCTCTGCTTTGATATCTTCGAGCCTGCTGTTGATAGAATGCGGAACGGGCTTTTGCCACGTCACGCTCCTCCTCCAAGGCGTCCAAACTGTCCTGCCGATCAAGCTCGGCTTCTCTTTCTTCGTACATGCGCACGCGAGGTGAGTCATGAATTATATCGCAGGGCAAAACTGCCTCTGCGCCGTATACCATAAAGAATGGTGTGAATCCGGTAGTGCGATTCGGCGTGGTCCGCAGCCCCCAGAGTACAGAGTCGAGCTCCTCTACCCAGTGCGTGTTAGATTCCTTGAGGGACCGCACTAGTCTGGGTTTGATGCCGCTCATGATTAGACCATTTGCTCGCTCGACTTGACCGTTAGTTTGAGGGTGATAGACTGAAGCATAGTCGAGCTTGATGCCCATGTTTTTGCACCAGAGTTTGAACTCGTTGGCCGTGAAGTTCGTGCCGTTATCAGTGATGATGCTGTGGGGGATGCCGTAACGGTGTACGACCCCTGATATGAAGTCTATCACCGGTCCGGATTCGGCCGTCTTAACAGGTTTGGCCTCTATCCATTTGGTGAATTTATCCACCATGACCAGTAGGTATTTTTGCTTGTGGGTTCCTCCTTTAAGGGGTCCAACCATGTCAAGCCCCCAGACCGCGAAGGGCCAGGTTATGGGTATAGTTTTGAGGGCGGTGGGTGGCATGTGGCTTTGATTAGCAAAGAGCTGGCAACCGACGCATCGTTGGACTAAGTCCTGAGCATCTGCCCGGGCCGTCGGCCAATAAAATCCTGTACGGAAGGCCTTGCCTACAAGGGCCCGGGCTGCGGCGTGGTGCCCGCCGAGTCCGGCATGAATTTCAGCCAGAAGATTCCGCCCTTCCTCTTCGGAGATACACCTTTGAAGGACTCCGGTTGTGCTTTTCTTGTAAAGCTCTCCCTCATGGACCTTATAGGCTTTAGATCGCCGCACTATGCAGCGGGCCTCGTTTTGGTCCTCGGGAAGTTCCTGCCTGGTTAGGTAGGCTAGGAATGGTTCCGTCCACGGGGCAATGACTGCCATTATTACGTGGGCTGAGGATGTTACTTCGTTGGCAGAACCACCAATTGTGTCAGAATGTTCGGTGTCGGGCAGTGCGGTTGGGTCCGGGTTGTTATTTTCGGATTCCCCCTCCCATAGCTAGTACGAATGGCTTGAACAGCCTCTCTAGGAATATGTTGGGAGGGATGGCATCGCGCTTTGCGCCAATGCGTGCCAATACGTCTACTGCCTGGTTGTTATCCCGGGCTATATGGTGAAATTCGAGCCCCTCAAACCGAGCTGACATTTTTAGGACGGCGTTGCGATAAGCTGCCATTTTCGGATCCTTGGCATCGAAGTCTCCATTTATTTGGGATATCGCGAGGTTCGAATCCCCGCGCACCTCTAGGCGTTCAATGCCCATGGAGACTGCCATCCGGAGGCCATGTAAAAGGGGCTCGTATTCGGCTGTGTTGTTGGAGTCCGTATACATTATCTGGAGTACGTATTGAACTGTATCTCCGGTAGGGGACGTCAGAACGACGCCAGCCCCAGACCAGCCAACATTTTGGAGCCGTCGAAGTGCATGATCCAGTTGGAATATGCGCCGTACTCTTTAGGGAGTTCGGCTTCAGTCCATTCGGCGACGAAGTCGGCCAAAACTTGCGACTTAATAGCTCGTCGTGGCTTATAGGTTATGTCGAACGGGAGGAGCTCAATGGCCCATTTGGCAATCCGGCCCGTCGCGTCGCGGTTGTTTATAATGTCGTTAAGAGGTACTTCGGAGGCTACTGTTATCGAACACTCTTGAAAGTAGTGTCGCAGCTTCCGGGATGCCATGAACACCGCGTACGCTATCTTTTGATAATGCGGGTACCGTGACTTGCATGGAGTTAGGACAGTGGACACGTAGTAAACTGGTTTTTGAAGGGGGAACTTGTGTCCATCCGTTTCTCGTTCGACAACGAGTACCGCGCTTACAACTTGATGAGTTGCCGCGATATATAATAGCATTGGTTCACCCATATTGGGCGCGGCCAGGACCGGGTTTGTTGCCAATATGGCTTTTATTTCTTTGAGTCCGGCCGTGGCGGCATCCGTCCACTCGAAGTGTTCGGTGCGTCGGAGGAGGCGATAAAGGGGTAATGCCTTTTCTCCCAAACGGGAGATAAAGCGGCTTAGAGCCGCCACGCATCCAGTCAATTTTTGTATTTGTTTGAGGTCCTTTGGGATATCCAATTGTGACAGAGCTCGGATCTTGGCTGGGTTTGCTTCAATTCCTCTGCCGGATACAATGAAGCCCAAGAGCTTTCCGGCTGGTACGCCAAAAACGCATTTTCCGGGTTGAGCTTGATGTCATATGTTCGGAGATTATCGAATGTGAGCCTCAAGTCGTCTACTAGAGTTTCGACATGCTTGGTTTTAACGACCACATCGTCTACGTATGCCTCCACTGTTTTGCCGATCTGGTTTGCCAGACATGTCTGAATCATGCGCTGATATGTTGCGCCGGCGTTTTTGAGCCCGAAGGGCATTGTGTTGAAGCAGAATGGGCCGTATGGGGTGATGAATGCCGTTGCGGCTTGGTCGGGCTCTGCCATCTTAATTTGGTGGTAGCCGGAGTATGCATCGAGGAAGCACAACGAATTGTGTCCTGCAGTAGCGTCGATAATTTGATCGATGCAGGGGAGGGGGAAGGGATCCTTTGGGCAAGCCTTGTTAAGGTCCTTGAAATCGACGCATAGGCGCCAGGATTTGTCCTTCTTTGGTACCATCACCAGGTTTGCTAGCCAGTCCGGATGTTTTATATCTCTGATGAATCCGGCCTCCAATAGTTTGTCTAGCTCCTCTCCCATGGCCTGTCTCTTGGGTTCGGTGAAATGCCGAAGAGTTTGTTTGACTGGCTTGAATCCTTTTAGGATGTTTAGGTTGTGCTCGACCAGCCGGCGTGGGATTCCTGGCATGTCTGAAGGGTGCCAGGCAAAAATGTCCCAATTTTTGCGTAGGAATTCTCGTAGTGCGGCGTCTACATCAGGGTTTAATTGTGCCCCGATGGAGGCCGTTTTTGTAGGGTCCGTTGGATGGACTTGGAATTTGACTATTTCGTCCGCCGGTTTAAAGGAGGTGGACTTGGATCTCTTATCGAGTATCACATCGTCCCTGTTCACCGTGGAGCGCAGCGCAGTGAGTTCCTCGGCCGCTAGGGCTTCGGATAGTGCCTCAAGGGCCAGTGCGGCTGTCTTGTTTTCGGCGCGGAGTGCTATGTCCGGGTCACTAGCAAGAGTGATGATTCCGTTGGGCCCGGGCATTTTGAGCTTCATGTACCCGTAATGGGGTATAGCTTGAAAAATTGTGAATGCCTCTCGCCCTAATAGAGCGTGATATCCGCTGCTGAACGGGGCCACTTGGAACGTGACCTCCTCGGACCTGTAATTATCCGGCGTGCCGAACACCACATCCAGTGTGATTTTTCCTGTACAGCATGCTTCCCGACTGGGGATTATTCCTCTAAAGGTTGTGCTGCTTCGCTCAATGCGGCTCCAGTCTATTTCCATTTTTCGGAGGGTTTCCTCGTAAATGAGGTTCAATCCGCTGCCACCGTCCATGAGTACCTTGGTAAGGCGAAAGCCGTCCACTATTGGACTGAGGACCAATGCGGCTGGTGCTCGGGCTGTTCGGAATTTAGGTTCGTCACTGGCATTAAAGGTAATAGCCGTGTCACTCCATGGGTTTATTGTTGCTACTTGGTAGACTTCGGCAAGGCTGCGGAGTGTTCGTTTCCGCATATTATTTGATGCGAAAGTCTCGAAGACTGTTAATACCGTACTGGTATCCCTGGGCTGGTGCTCTGGAGTTAGAAGCTCTTCGCCACTTTTGGCCACCTGCCGTAGTATCCAACATGCTCTAAGGCTATGAGTTGGAGTGGCGCCCTCTGTACTATGAATTTTGCAGGGTCCATTGAGCCATCCCTCCAGTACGGTTCCATTCCCTATAGAGGGTTTTTTCTTTTTGGTATTTAACCCAGGTGCCTGGCGATGATGCACCCTTTTATTTCGGACTGGGGTTGTATTCAGGGCCGGATTGTCCCAAAAATTAATTTCGGTTTTCCAGGCGCTTTCCATCGCACAGTACTTTCGTACTATGGACGCCAAGTCAGCGAAGCGTGTAATTTCACGACGACTTACGGCGTTGAGGATTAACTTGTCCGTGCAATTATTGCAGAAGAATGAAATTGCGTCCTCCTCACGGCAATCCTTTATCCTGTTGATGACCAGGAGGAATCTGGCCCAGTAATGGTGTACTGTTTCTACGGGCTCTTACCGGATTTGGGATAGATCGCTGATGTTTGGGTGGGCGGGTGGAATTAAATTCGGAACCCCGTCCAATCTAAGACTCAGGGGCCAAGAAGTTTCCGAACTTGGAAGCTTGGGTTCTTGGATGTTGTCCAATGAATCTAGCCCGCTGCCTGACTTTAGGTTCCGGGCTTAAGTGACGTCCTCCCCTCCGCGGGAATCCGGCATGGAGGGATCGGGAATCCGGACATAGCTAGTCCTTAAAATAGAGGAAGGGTCGCCGTATTGTTCATCAACCACAGCGGCGTGGTGGGTAACCTGGGGAGAGTTGATCTCTCTCAGATCGGGTTTAGGCCCAATCTGATCGTAGTCTGTAGCGACTCCCAGGGCGGCGATGCGATCCAAGAGCTCGTTTTAAGGAAGAGAGCTCCATCGGATCTAACTGCTCGGCGAGTTCCGAGTTAACGTGAAGATTGCTTTCGATGACCCAAGAAGTCATCGTTGGCGCGGTGGCCGAATAGGCGGTCATAAGAAAACCGCCTAGCCGGAGAGTTTGGCCGATGGCCGAAGCTCCTTTAGCAACGGTGCCGTCTTTAAAGACGGGATGAGGCATCCTTCCTGATGGCGACGGCACAGAGGAACTCTCAACGAAAGCACTAATGTCGGTGTCAAAACCGGCGGATCTCGGGTAGGGGGTCCCGAACTGTGCGTCTAGGCGGATGGTAACAGGAGACAAGGGACACGATGTTTTTACCCAGGTTCGGGCCCTCTTGATGGAGGTAAAACCCTACTCCTGCTTGATTAATATTGATGATATGGGTAGTACAAGAGTGGATCTACCACGAGATCAGAGAGGCTAAACCCTAGAAGCTAGCCTATGGTATGATTGTTGTTCGTCCTACAGACTAAAACACTCCGGTTTATATAGGCACCAAAGAGGGTTAGGGTTACACAGAGTCGGTTACAATGGTAGGAGATCCACATATCCGTATCGCCAAGCTTGCCTTCCACGCCAAGGAAAGTCCCATCCGGACATGGGACGAAGTCTTCAATCTTGTATCTTCATAGTCCAGGAATCCGGCCAAAGGTCATAGTCCGGCTATCCGAACACCCCGTAATCCGGGACTCCCTCAACCCCAAGGAGGGTCCCGACTAGCCCCCTCCCAAGAGGGGCCATGGTCGCCCTCGCAAGTATGCTGTGACGCCGGCAGCGCCTCCCCACGGGAGTGGGCGCCCGCTCTCAAAGGCGACCACTGCCTTCGGCGGTCTTGTGTGGGCGTCTTCTTGTGGTGGAAGACACCGCAGTCAGGGGAGCCATTGTGAGGAAGCGAGGCGCGCGGTGGCCATTAGGCCACCACGCCTATGATCCCACTCAACCGACTCTCCCCTGGAGTTCCTGGTGTGGGACGAGAAGCCTGCAGGCGCCTTGCTCCGGCTCCCGCGCTTCTTAGCGAGCGCGCTGGCTGCCGAGCGACCTGGCGGCTTCTGGCTTCAAGCCGATGGCTGCTACAGCAAGGCCTCGTGGGTGGAGGCCGAGGTCACGGCAGCTGGCAGCATGCTCCTGAATCGCGGGTGGCAGTCATTTGCCCGCGCACGGGACCTGCATAGGAGGTGCACCCTCCACTTCAGGTATGACGGCGTCGCGACCCTCTGTGTGAGGATCTTCGAGGAGGATGGCCCGCGCATAGGGTGCTACTCGGAGAGCGACACCGATGATGACGGTGAACGGAGGGGCGGCATCATCGCTGGTGATGACCTCGCCCTTGGTGATGGTCGTGCCGCCTCAAATAGCGGCGGCTTCTCCTCCGTGGAAAGCTCCAGTGATGATGACTCCGACGAGCCGCCGTGTCACCGAGCCCGGGCCGGGAGGGGAGACAAGTTGCATAGCCACCACGCCCCGGTGAAGCGGGAGGAGGGCTCTGAGTGAGCTCGGGTGCTGCCAGAGCCGGCCCTCAGGAGCTTCCGTCCACGTGCACCTGCTTTTGTTTTTTTTCTCTTTCCGCTGCAAAAAGAAGAAGAAATAGGAGGCCCTACTAGGGCGTGTAATGGACTATGGCACTTGCTCTGTCATGTTATTATTTATATGCTTCCTCCTGATACTCATGTTGCCATTGGTTGTGGTTGGTATAACTTATCTTAGAGTTCTCCTGATGAACATTCGCGCCGCGGGAGTGCTCCTCGTCGAGGGATGACCCAGCGATCGCCAGGCTTCAGGAGGGGGGCTCTTAGTTGTGGAACTAGGAAGCCATGGGGGCGCAGTGCCTGCAAGCTCGTTCGAGAGCGTCGCGCGAGGACAAATACGCCAAAGGGCTAGGGACTGAGGCTTTGGCGAGGTGTGTCCACGGGCAAACCTGAAGTGTGCACACCTACCTTGCCCCCGCTCATGGGATGCGCGAGGAGGAGCGACGGGCAACTGGCACTTTTCCTGAGGCGAGGCCTGAAAGAACAAGTGAGGCAAGAAGAAAAATTCCCAAACCCCAAAAAGAGACGCTGAAACTCCAAATTCTATTCAAGAAGTTGCACATCGGATAAAGAAAGCAAGCAAAAGAACAGCCATGTCCGACACCTATACTAGTCTTGTCACCAGCGTGGAGCTAAGTTCTGCCACTAGGACGTGGAAGGGAGCCCCCGTGTGTCGGATTTCGAGTTCCGGCAGACCCTTGAGGTTCGAACACTGGGGTGCGCGCGGAGATTACGCCCTCTGCCTACCTGCTCCTCACCGAATCGCTAGGATCTAAACTACCAAAGGATTAACACAAGAGACACAAGGTTTATACTGGTTCAGGCCACCATTGTGGTGTAATACCCTACTCTAGTGTGTGGTGTGGTGGATTGCCTCTTGGGCTGATGATGAACAATACAAAGAAGAACAGCCTTGCGAGGGTCTGCTCTTGGCTGGTGCGATGAACTACTAGGAGGAGTTTAGTCGCTCTATCTACTAGTTTCTCGGTGGGGATCTCGATGCCTCTACCCTGGGGGTGGCTAGTCCTATTTGTAGGCAAAGTCCCTGGGCCTCTTCCCAAATATTGAGCGGGAAGGGCGCCAACAATTGGCCATTTTGAAGGGGAACAGCGGGTACACTTATCCTGACTAAAGTTGGTCCACGCCTGTCAAAGGCTCTGGTGGTGACGCCGGCTTGGGCTCCACGGTGACCTCCATCCTGCCGTTGGACTGTTCTTGGTCTTGTTGCACCGAAATGGACGCCTTTGCTTGATGCTCTCGCCTGCGCTTGCTCCCTTTACACCAAAGAGGAAAGGAGGACGCTGCGCCGGCTGGCGCCCGACTGGCGCCCTTGGTCGTCATGGCTTGCATCATGGGCACCTCGCGAGGTACCCCGCCTTGAACTCTCCGCCTCCTCGCGAGCCAGCCTGGTGAGGCCGCGCCTAAGGAAGCTCCTTGTCGTCCGCCCGCGAGGCTTGGCCCCTCGCGAGGGTCTTGAGCTTGTGTTGATGAAGATGGGCTGTGCTGGGCCCCCTTTGCGCCACGCCACAGGCCGAGGCAGGCAAGTCTGGGGACCCCCGTTCCCAGAAGGCCGACAATAGCCCCCGGGCCCACGGCGCGCCCGGACTTGGCCATGCAGAGAGGCGAAAGGGCAAGTGCGAAGCGTCGCAGGCCCTAACAGAATGCAGCCTTGGGCGCCGCGTGGCGGTTGATTGGACGTGGGCGGCACCGTTTCCCCACGCTTCCTTATTTTATGCAATGCTAGGCGGACTCGCAGCCGCACATAGCTGCTCCCCTTTTCTGCTGCTCGAGCGCCCTCTGTCCTTCCTCCTCTCGAACTCCAGCTTCTGCTTCCAAGCCAATCTCGGACCTTTCCTCCCCCCTTCCACCGCCATGGCTCCGCCGAGGAAGGGAAGAGGGAAGAAGCCCATGCCGCCGCCTCGCTCATCATCGGCGGCGGCCCCCGCCGTTGATCAGTCGATCATAATCAACAAAGAGGGCATGGGCAAGGTCAGCTCGGCCCTGGCCACCATCTTCAAAGAATGCGGGAGGACGACGGCCTGGCCCGCGTCCCGCTTCTCCATCGACAGGATTGCCACTAAGGTCCAGTACTTCGCCGATGCCCTATGGGCGGGACTGGTTCCCCCCTTTTCCGATTTCTTCAATGTCGTGCTTTCCCATTATCAGATCCATATGATGCATCTGGGTCCCGAATCCATCGCCCTTCTCGTAGTCTTCGCCTTCATTTGTGAGGCAATGATGGGCATCCTTCCTTCGGTTGCCTTGCTGCGCCACTTCTTCTCTCTACGCCTTGTCGATCCCACCCAATGTTCAGGGTGCGTGAGCTTTGTCGCCGTGCCCGAGACAGCGGCTTCAGGAATCGACTTCAGTCTTCCTCCGCCCGCGCCTGGGTTTCGCGAGCAGTGGCTGTATGTGGACGTAGGGGTACCCAGCCCCCTGCTGACGGAGCCATCCTCACCTGCTGTCCCCAACTTAGGCTGGGGCCAGGAGACGCTCGTGAGCCCTCGGCTCGCCTTCGTCTGGCGCCGCTTCGAGTTCTTGAGGGGGCTCGGCGTGACGGCGCCCAAGGTGGTGAAGGAGTTCCTGCTACGCCGCGTTGCCCCTCTCCAACGCCATTCCCATCGGATGTGGGCCTTCAGCAGCCTTGGGGATCGCATGCGGCTCCAGGAAGAGGACTTGACGCCCGAAGCACTGAGGAAGGTGCTCTTGGTCATCACTGGGGATCCCAACCCCGGCAGCATCCAGCAAGGGGGAGCCTTGTTGTACCTCTGCTTGAACTGGAGAGACTTCGTGAATCAGATGCCCATCTTCGATGAATGGGGGTCGCGCCCTGCTGGCCCCCAGGGGCTTCGCGAGAATCCAGTGGTGGTAGCCTCCCTTTCAGTTGGTCGAGGCGACTCTTCCTCAAGTGGCGGAGCAGGGAGGCATGAGCCTCCGGAGGCCGAGGGTGCCCCCGCCGAGGTGACAGCACCGGGCGATGCTCATGAGGGAGCAACCCCCGAGGCCCATGCTGCTGGGGCTGAGGGCGGCGAACAGCCCTTTGTTGCGCCCGCGGCTGAGGCCCTTGAGGTCCCAGCTGCTCTTCTTGGTGAGGCGACCGGCGGTGCGCCTCAGGCTGACACACCTGAGGCGGGTCGCCTTGATGCCTCCTCCTCATCACAAGTTGACCCCTGCGCTATCTTGGGTCGCTTCCGTGTGGACTTTGAGGCCCTCCGGAAAAAAAGGGAGGCCCTGGGTGATGATTACCCTTGTCATCTGCTGAAGCGTAGGAAGTACTTCACCGTCGATGAGTAAACCTTCTCCCTTCCCAGCTTCAGATTCTTCTGTTGCCCTTCCTGATCCTTGCTCCACAGGGCCCTTCCTTCCGAGCTCGCGGAGATGGCTGAGGAGCCATCCCTCAAGCCTCCGCCCTCTCCGCCGTCTTCGAGCACTCCAGGCAGTTGGGCCCTGGCGGTGAGGCCGGTTGGAGAGACGAACCATCCCGAGGCGCAACGCGGCCCCGCGCGCCTCGCGACCTTCCTTCGCGAGCCTTCTCGGGGTATAGCCAGCCTGCCGTGGGCTTCTCGTCTGGTCGTGGACCATGGCTGGCTGGGGTACTCCCAGCGTTCTTCACTTGGGGATGGACTGGCTCTAGGCAGGGCTTCTAGTGAGGCGTCCCCGGTCACCTCGAGGGTGCCAGCCCCCAGCCCCCTGCCCGGAGGAGGAGCGCTGATCCATGCCCCCTAGCGCTTGCTCGGGGCGGATGATGGCGTGGAGGACGTACTTGAGCGCGCCCGAGAGCGTCGCACTCTTCGCCAAGGGTTCCTTCGGAGGGCGGCTGACGCGGTGAGCCTGCTTGGTGAAGAGCTTGCCGATGAAGACGAGCGCCTCGAGGCCGAGGGCTTGCGCCTGGTTGCAGAGAGGCGCGAGCTGGAGGCGGCTATCGCCCTCGCGCGCCGTCAGCGCGATCTCGATGATGAGGAGGCCAAGGCGTCACTGGCGGCCTCTCGGGAGGCGCGTTCCTGGGCCATCGAAGAGGTCCGGGAAGCTGACCTGTGGCGAGAGGCCGCGGAGGAGCGGGCACGAGAACTCCTGGCCCGGTGCCGCTCGCTGGAGGAGCAGGTGGAGCTGCACGAGGCGGCCCTCGCGTCGATGAAGGTGGTCTCCAGTGACCCGGTGGAGCTCCAGAAGCGTGAGGAGGCGCTGACGCTGGAAGCCCCCGAGTGTGCACGTGAGTACGAGCGCCTGGAGATGAGGGAGCGCTTGGTGACGCGGGCGGAGGACGATGTCGCAGCGCGGGAGACCCACGTCTCGGAGGAGGTCGGTCATCGGGTGGCGACGGTGCACCTGAACCTTGCGCGCGAGTTCGAGGAGAGGCTGGAGTTGATCCGGGCCGAGGCCGAAGGTAGGACCACCATCCTGAGGGCCAAGCTGGAGGAAGCAACACGGCAGGCTGATGCCTTGCAGGCCGCATTGGAGGTGGCGCAGGGGGAGTCCACTACTTCCCATGCCGAAGTGCTTCTTCTCCGCCAACGGGTGGACGAGGCTGAGGCCGTTGCGCGCGAGAATGCGGATGAGATGCGTCAGCGGCGGCTCCTGGAACACGAGCACGCCCCTATGCTCACCATGCTTCGGGAGCGAGCCAACACGGCCTTGGGCAACATCTGCGAGGCGGCCGTTGGCGAGCCGCACGCAATCAACTACGCCGGTAACCTTCAGTTCTTCACTGACATAGTGACGCAGCTGGAGGCGCGGTCGGTCAGGGCCAACAGGTTGGTGGAGGAGAGGAGCCGCGCCCTGCTCGGGCGCGCCTTTTTCCGCGTCTTCAGCCATCTCCAGGACATGGATCCTCACTTCGACTTCGACGCCGCCATCGCCCCAGTTCCCCAGGCCGTCCGGGGTGACCTGGCGGACTGGGTGGAAGACAACATGGACGCCCTCGTCAGGGCCTTCGCTTCAGATGATTACGGCGCGATTATGGCCGTTGACGAGGGCGGCGTGGTGAACGGACCTGACACCGCTAACGACAACGCAAAAGGCGATGGCGAGGCCAGCGATGCCAGCGACAGTTCGGGTGGTGCTCCTGAGGATGCATTGGGGGATTTATCCGACTGACTGTGCATTGCTCCTGTTTCCTTACCTTGCATGAATAGAACTCAGCCTTTCGACCTAACGGTTGTAAGAGCATTTTGGGAGGGGGAGCCCCTCATGTAAAGCTTATGTTCATTGTACTAGCGGATGCTACATCACCCATACGCCCGTGCCAAGTGGATGGCTAGGTGATGAGCCGGCTGATTAGTTTACCTTTGTCCCGTGCGGGTCCTGAGATAATTTGTGGGGAGATATGGTGTCTCGAGTGCCTCCTGATCGAATTTGTAGGATCTGCAATGAAAGAACCTCCTGAGAGGATATGACGGCGGCAGTCTGGGCTGCGCACAAGCTAGGCCAGACCCGGCTCGTGAGGGGCTCACGAGGGGAGGCAGCTGAGGCGAGGTTGTAACCTAAATGCGAGATATTGCTCGAACGAGACTAAGCACCCCTTCCCCGAACACACGCAAATCTCAGATTCGAATCCAACTTAAATCCAGCGGGGGAAAGCAACAACCAAGGGAAAAGCGACGAAAGCAAACAAAAGGCCGCGTCCGACACCTAGTCTAGTCTTGGACGTCTTCTCACCAGCGCGGAGCTAAGTGCTGCCACTGGGCGTGGGAGGGAGCCCTAGGGCCTGACGCCGGCACCCCTGAGACTCCGGGGCGTGTACAGCCCCACTCATTATTACGTGAGAGTGTCACGGGGCGGCGAGCTTCACAGGCACTGGGCCTTCTTCACAGGTACCGGCCTTGCTTCATATCGCCAGATGAGGGCCCCGCCTTGCGCCACACTCTAGTGCCATCAACGACGACCGGAAACCAGGACGCCGCCGATGGGGTAGAGCAGTCGCCAGCGGTTCCCCCGACAACCATGGGTCCTCCGCCAGGGGCAGGCCCTGAGGCACCTCCCCAGCGGAGGGCCTACCTCCTAGGAACGCCTTGCTCCGAACGCCGCGGTGGTGATGTCGGATCCCGGCCCCTCCCCGGCAGCCCCCGATGCCCTCCTCCTGAGGGGTAGGAGGCTGCGGGAGCGGGGAAGCTGCTCGTGGTGGCGACCTGCACCTCCTATGACCCATGATTAGTGTATGCCTGCTCATGAGGAATTAGTGGTACCCGATAATCGTCGATCCCAGTGTGGCCGGCGGGGCCGTCCCGGGATTCCTGGTAGAGCTCAGCTTCTGGTGCCTCGTCCCCCCCCCCCAACTTGGGCTGAGGAGCGAGCCTTGTTCGCCCACGCGCGGGTGCCCTTGGTCCATCATGTGAGGTACGTACTCTTCTGGGGCCGTTATCCCGAAGGCCACGCCATAGTGCTCCGCGTGCCATGCAGCTCTGCTTGATGTGCCGACCTGGGGGTGGTGGCGTGGCGGCCCACCGGGACCGTGGGTCGCAAAGGGTCCTTCTTCGCTGGCGGGGAGCAGAGCCAGTGCCGTCGCTGGCCCGGTGGTGACAGCTTCGTTGGTGCTGGAGTAGCCTTGGAGTCTGTGAGTGCGCGCGGCGCCTCCACGCGGGCCGCCCTGGGCCTGAGGCGGGAGCTGGGTGCAGAAGGGGTGAGCCCCCGAGGCGGCGAAGCCCAGGAGCTCTGCCACCCGCTCCAGCAGCACGTCGCAGCCGCCTTCCATCAGCCTGCACTGCAGTAGCTCTCGGGCCACCGTGAGTGCGGCCCTTGAGTTCGCCTGCTCCCTGCGAGTGTACGGCGTCGTGGTCGCGGCGTGGTTGGAGGCCCTTGCTGCCGACCGCGTCTGCCACGGTGTGAGGGCCGGCAGGGCCTGTCCGCGTCGCCCGCGGCCCGCAGCGCCCTGCGGACCGCGAGCTGCCTAGGGCATGGGGTCGCCCGGGGCTAGCGGCTCTGCGTGGGCGGGCCATGCCGCCCAGGGATCAGGGTTGCCCTTCTGGTCGACGAACATGGTGATGACGATGCGATGAGAAGGTGGATCCCGGCGCACCCCTACCTGGCGCGCCAATTGTCGGATTTCGGGTTCCGACAGACCCTTGAGGTTCGAACACTGGGGTGCGCGCGGAGATTACACCCTCTGCCTACCTACTCCTCACCGAATCGCTAGGATCTAAACTACCAAAGGATTAACACAAGAGACACAAGGTTTATACTGGTTCAGGCCACCATTGTGGTGTAATACCCTACTCCAGTGTGTGGTGTGGTGGATTGCCTCTTGGGCTGATGATGAATAATACAAGGAAGAACAGCCTCGCGAGGGTCTGCTCTTGGCTGGTTCGATGAACTACTAGGAGGAGTTCAGTCGCTCTATCTACTAGTTTCTCGGTGGGGATCTCGATGCCTCTACCCTGGGGGTGGCTAGTCCTATTTATAGGCAAAGGCCCTGGGCCTCTTCCCAAATATTGAGCGGGAAGGGCGCCAACAATTAGCCATTTTGAAGGGGAACAGCGGGTACACTTATCCTGACTAAAGTTGGTCCTCGCCTGTCAAAGGCTCTGGTGGTGACGCCGGCTTGGGCTCCACGGTGACCTCCATCCTGCCGTTGGACTGGTCTTGGTCTTGTTGCACCGAAATGGACGCCTTTGCTTGATGCTCTCGCCTGCGCTTGCTCCCTTTACACCAAAGAGGAAAGGAGGACACTGCGCCGGCTGGCGCCCGACTGGCGCCCTTGGTCGTCATGGCTTGCGTCATGGGCACCTCGCGAGGTACCCCGCCTTGAACTCTCCGCCTCCTAGCGAGCCAGCCTGGTGAGGCCGCGCCTGAGGAAGCTCCTTGTCGCCCGCCCCGCGAGGATTGGCCCCTCGCGAGGGTCTTGAGCTTGTGTTGATGAAGGTGGGCTGCGCTGGGCCCCCTTTGAGCCACGCCGCAGGCCGCAGGCAGGCAAGTCTGGGGACCCCCGTTCCCAGAACACCGACACCATGAGGCCCAAGGGTGACACTCAGGAGACTCTGGGGCATGTATAGCCCCAACTCATTATTACGTGAGAGTGTCACGAGCAGAGACCTTCATAGGCGCAGAGCCTTCTTTACGGGTAGAACTTCCGGAGGTGCTGGTTGTTCCAGGCATTCTGGATTGGAACCCCGTCCGGCGTCTCCAGGCGCATAGCGCTAGGCTTGGAGACATAGGCGATCCTGAACGGGCCCTCCTACATGGGGGGGAGCTTGTGAAGCCCTTCCCAGGAGAGCACCCGCCTCAGGACGAGGTCATCCACCTCGAGGGTCCTAGAACGGATGTTGCGGCAGTGGTACCATCGTAGTGCCTGCTGGTACCTCGTAGCTCGGAGCGAGGCTTGGCGACGGTGTTCCTCCCCCAATTACGGAGTAAATGACCACGGGTAGCCTAACCAGCTCCCCCTGGCTCTTCAAAAAATATCGGGCCGACTGCGCCCTCCAACATCCAAGACGCAGGGCCGCCTTCTCCTGGTCGGCTGTCCCACCGGCCGGCTGCCAGAAGGCGGCAAGGCTCTGCAAGCCCTCTCAACAAGGGCCGACTCCTAGCAGCAGGCCATCAGAGAGTCGGCTCCTAGCAAGTGGCCAGCTCACACCTCAAAGTTTGCACCCACATAATGGCGATAAGATGGGGCTTGGCTACAGTGGAACCTGCCACCCCTGAATCCCAGAGCAAGCGTGGCCACAGTGCACCGTATGGGGTGGCCACCCCCTGTCCAGCGCGGCACTGTTGCCATGTTGACCTTGACATCACTCACGACAGGCCACCAGTACGGCCTGCAGGTGGCGGGCCCCTCCGACCAGAGAGATTCCAAAAGGCGGCCAAGCTTCCCCAGTCAGCCTGGGGGGAAGCCAGCTCCCAACAGTCGGCACACCCCCGCCCTTGAAGTTTGTGCACCATTAAGCAGATAAGACAGGGTAAGGCTACAGTGAAAGCCTGCTAGGCGGCGGCACTATATCCATGCTTACCCTGACAAAGCCATCGTCACCAAGAGTAAGGCTACAGTAACCAGCAGCTGACAAAACTCCCAGGCAGTGGGCCCATCCTATCGGCCAAGAGGCCGGCAGTCGGCGGGCCCCAGTGGTCGGCGGAGAAGCAGGCCATTACAGACACTGATGGCCTGGACCCACAACCAGCCAGATTACCATTGTACCCCTGGGGGGTAGGCCTATATAACCCCCCCCCCCCCAGGGCACCCATGCAAAGGGTTGATCTCTTAGAGTTTTAGACATCACATAGAGAGGAGAGGAGAGCTAGCCTTGCCCTTCTTCTTCCTCTAGCCAAACAGCTCATGGAGCCTCTTGTAGCTACTTGTCTTGATCTAGTGATCATGCGGAGATCCCGCAGAGCTGGACTAGGGGTGTTATCTCCGTGGAGAGCCCCAAACCTGGGAAAGATTCGCCGGCGTGCATGTCTTCGCCTTATCCCGTTTCAAGGCACCGGCGATGTCTTACTGGCTCCCACAATGATAAGCCACACATTAGCATATGTTGCACCTACCACCCGACATTTGGTGCCTACCATGGGGCCAGGTGCACTGTCGTCCGGAGACCTGCTCTGGACGGGAACCCTCTTCCTCCCCAGCGAGCGTAGCCAGCCCGGCACGCACGATGGCGCTTGCCCCGACATGTTGCACGTCGTCGACGACGCCTGCGCAGCGAGTTGCCTCGCCGATCTTCTCGGTGAGGTTCATCTCTCCGACGAGCCCATGTCCGACGCGGGCACAGATGGCCTCGAGAGCCGCCTCGTCAGCCTCCTCAACCAGCTCCATGTCGCCAGCGAGCCCGCTGTAGACTTGGAGTCAGTTGGCTCCACCGACCCGATGATCGTCGACTCCGACACGGCGTCGCTTGACGTGTTCCCCACCAACATAGTGGTCTACGATGAACCACCTCCTTGCAAGCAAAGCAGCGGGAGCACTGTCGCGGAGGTGCTTGTCATTAATAGTGGTGAGCACTCGGACAGAGGCGTTTGAGACCCATTCAATGCGGCGTTGTGAGACTTGTCAGCGCCCATCCCAAAAGACGCAGACGTTGAGACGTTGGAAGCACGCCGCGTCCAGCTCATCGAAAGCGCCAACCGACTGGCCAGCATGCAACGCCTCTCGGAAGCCTACCGGCGCGAGATGGACCAAGCCGTCGGCGGCACGCCGGCCCCTGAGGGGCCTAGCCGCATCGGCTCGATCCGGCAGCGTGGCGCGACCATCGCCATCATGTTCGGGACGGATCGTCCCGTCTACGCCACGCCTGCGGAGAACATACGAGCTATCCAAGCGGTAGCAGATGAGCTAGACAAGCTCGAGGGCGACGAGCGTCGCCACATGACGGAGCGCGTCCCACAACTCCTTGACGCGGCCGCTGAGCAGCAAGAAGCCGACTACCGCACCGAAGCGCGCATCCCACAAAATGATGATCCGCCCCCTCGCCGAGAGCTCGGCGCGATGTCCCGGACGCCGACTGCAAGCGGCGCCGCGAGCTGAAGGACAAGGGCCCGACTGCTAGCCGCAGTCGGACTCGCCTCTCCATCGAGCATGACGCAGAGGGCCGCCCACGTGCCATGGAGCAATGCGGCAACCCGCCTCCTCCTCCACCTCGCGGAGAAAGATATCCCACCCCACCGCCTATCACGCATCCGACGCTTAGTGGCCGACTGGGCCGCCGCGAAGGGATCGGCGAGAATGATGCCCGACATCGGATCGACCGTCTGGCATTATTCCTGGCGCTAGAAGAAGAAGACGATGTCGTCCCGCCTTGCTTCGGCCCCCGCATCCACAACGAGCCCTTCCCTAAAGGGTTCTCGCTCCCAAGAGACATGCCAAAATACAACGGCTCGGTGAAGCCGGAAGACTGGTTGATCGACTATTCCACTGCAGTCAGCATAGCAAATGGCAATAGGCGCGTTGCTGTGAAGTGCGTCCCCCTCATGCTTCAAGGCATGGCGCGCACCTGGCTGAACAGCCTCAAGCCCTACAGCGTCAACAGCTGGCTAGACTTCACAGAAGTCTTCATCCGCAACTTCACCAGCATGTACAAGCGGCCTCCCAAGCATCGCCAGCTCTCATTGTGCGTCCAAGGCCCCAGCGAATCGACTCGCGATTACCTCACACGCTGGGCTGAGATCCGCAACTCTTGCGAGGGCGTGCATGAGGTACAAGCGATAGAGTACTTCACTGCCGGGTGCCGAGAGGCACTACTAGTAAAACCCTAGTAGTAGCACGGGTTTTGAGGCTAGCAGCAGCGCTGGTGGCCGCGCTACTAATAAGGCGCTACAGCTAACTTATAGTGGTAGCGTGGTTCGTACCCGCGCTACTACTGTTGACGATATCAGCAGCGCTTTTGCCGAATGCGCTACTATTACTTAGTTGTAGCAATTTTGCAGTCCCTCTCTACTGCTATATCTTTCATCATTTTCCCCCGTACCCCTTTCCCTTTCAGTTTCCCTTTCAGATACTAGATACTAGGTACTGCTACTAGATATCAAACTCATAAACCATTACTAGGTAGTACTCCCTTCGTTCCAAATTACTCGTCATGGTTTTAGTTCAAACCACGACGAGTAATTTGGAACGAAGGGAGTACTAGATAACAATTTCATGCATAGTCAACATGCATCCTCAAGTAGTACAAGGTCATATCAACGGTGATCATCATATGTAGTTCTAGATGATATCGACGACGATCATCATATGTAGTCCTAGATGATATAGCCACACACACATATGTAGTTCTAGATGATATCGAAGACAATCATCATCATCAAGCCTGGGCGGTTGGTGTTCCTGATAGTAATTAGGATGGCATGTCCAACACGAAGATTCTTGCCATCGAGGAATTTCTTCCACCCAACTGAGTTTAAGTGTGTGCGACCGTCCGTGTCCACGTGGTAAGTACAGGTTGTGACGGACCCCCTTGCAATAAGGCGTAGTCCAGCTGAGCCTTCTTCATCAGGCTCGCTACCATAACTCACAGATATGCTCTTTGCCAATTTCTGAATAAGAAAAACATATCAATTAATAAATAGCCTCGCAAATAAGTACATATGGATTATCCACACTATTAATAGTTTCCTTAGATTCTACACTAATAAGCATGTGATTGAACTCTACACTAAAACATATCATCGACTAGATTCCACACAACATACCATACCATTGGACTGTACACTAAGTATTTCATCGGATAATTTGCATTTGTAAGTATAACATACCATATCATGTCGATCAACCATGATATTTGTCAGGCGGGTCACGAATGGCACCCCGACAAAGTCAGCATGTGGCAGAATTATGTCCCATAGGTTGGACACCTCCTCCTCACTCAGCCTTGTTCTTTGAGCTACGATGGCTTCATGAAGTGGGTCCTCATCATCTTCATCGAGTGGGACCTCATTATCTTCATCATCTTCGTCATCTTCATCATCTTCCACCAGGTTGAGATAAATGACAGCCAGCTTGGGTCTTTCTGCTCTAAAGGAGAAGCTGATCAACTCACCACCAGTAAGACACATGCGGGCGACGAAACGGGCCCATCCATCTCCTCCAATCTGCGACATATTGTGTCCTTTCTCGACCTCCATAGTGTACGGCCCCCTAGGAGCCTCAAATGTCACAGTGTCTCCTGTCAGCTTGTTGAATTTCAACCTCACATTGCATGGGACGATCTATGTAAAATAAGCGAAATGACACAATGGAATAATGCCAACACTAAAAATAAAATAGTTATTACGTTTCATCTATTTTCTTACCGTTGAATGACGAAAACTCGGCTGGAAGTAGATGTCGAACAGCTTGCCAGTTGCAAGGCTGCTGGCGCACCTTGACTTGCACGGTCGACATAGTGGTGGTGGTGGTGGCGCCATTTTTCCTAAAGCAATATGAGCAAAGGATTAACGATCCACTTCACAGGGAAGAAAAATAGTAGCATGTGATATTTTTGGTTCTTCCGCGAGAAGCAATTTGATGGACAATTATAATCCTAAGATCTAGTAACATATTAGATGACAAGGTACCACCTACATTTTGCCAAAAAGTAACTTATTAAAAAAACAAAAGCAACTACCTATCCATGTACAGAAAAAATAACAATAAAATGGTGCATACTAAATCAACTAAATGAACTAGCCTACTAAATCAACTAAATCAAAATGTTCTAACTCAACTAAATCAACTAGCCTACTAAATCAACTAAATCATATAACCTAAATCAAAATGTTGCACATGAACTAGCCTACTAAATAAAAATGTAGCAGGGAGGAGGGAGAAGGAGGGGTGACTCAAGGAGGGAGCAGCAGAGAGTAGGACGGAGGAGGAAGGCGGAGCGAGGAGGGGCCGGCCGGCAGCCAGTGGAGGGAGGATGGAGGAGCAAGGTGGAGCGAGGAGGGGCCGGCCAGCGGCGAGTGGAGGGAGAATGGAGGAGGAGGCCGGTACCGAGTCCAGCAAGGAGGAGGAGGTGACGGCGGCGCAGAGGGAGGAGGGTCGACGGGGGAGGACCGGCGCGGGGGGTTGAGAGGGGATCTAGTGAGTGTGTGAGTGTGAGTGGATCGGATAGAGGAGAGCTGGGGTGGGAGATAGAATGGCTTAGCAGTAGCGCGCTACAGAGAAAGACGCTACTGCTAAACTGCCTAGCAGCAGCGCCTTTCACAAAGAAGCACTACTGTTATGTGTCAGCATGTAAAAATAGACTTAATTCAATGTATCAAAAATACATTGATCATCAACGATCTTTTTGTGTACAATCTGATTTGTCAATATGAGTCCTCACCGGTTTAGGAACCGGTGAAGACTCATATTGCGGCCACAAATTCTACACATAGAGTTCAATGAAGACCAAGTGCTTGTCAAAGTTTGAGAAGTAACATATTTAAGGTGGTAGAAACTCTCTTCACGGAGAGAGGTGGGACTAAATTTTTGTAGTAAACTTAGAAGTAGCGCTTATTGGCAAAATGCGCTGCTACTATGCTATGTAGCAGTAGCGCTCGTCGTGATAACACGTTGCTGCTTTAACTAGCCTCACGGCGGCCTCGTGGGAATTATAGCAGTAGCGCGTCTTTGAGCGGGCGCGCTACTGCTATATTTATTTCAGTAGCGAGTTAAGCTTGAGCTCGCTACTGCTAATTAGCAGCAGCGCCTTATTTTAAAGCGCGCTGCTGGTAAGATTCTGTGTATGGGCTTTTCCCTAGTAGTGAGGGCACCCTTCTCAAGCACCGACTTCTCTGTGACGAACCGGCTACACTCGACGAACTGTTGGTCATAGCAGACAAATACGCCACGGCCGACTCCTCGATGAAGACCGAGCTCCGAGTGGACGCCTCTGGGAAGGTGCTCCCTCCGGCTCCAAGAACGCTAGCTGGTGACTCCAAACAACGCCCTCACCAGAACGACAACAAGCGCAAGGCTCCCATGCCGCCTTCCACCAGTCTGCAGGTGGCCACAGTCGAAGACGAATAGCCTGAAGGGCAGCCCGCGCCCAAGTGTCCAAAGGGCGGCAGGCCGGCTTTCTCCTACGAGCAAACCCTTGATGCCCCCTGCAAGTTCCACAGCGGCGCAAAGCCGTACAACCACACAACTCGGAAGTGTCATTGGCTCACGCAGATCTCCAATGGCGAAGGACTATAGCCCCCTCCGCCGGCTGGCCAGCCGCCTCCGGCTCCTCAGCAGCCGGCCGCTCGCCCAGCTGTCGAAGCCATTCAAGATGAGTTCCCCAACGAGCATGCAGCCTATGTCATCTTCACAAGCCAAGCCGAGGACAGGCGCAGCCAGTGCTATCAGCACCAAGAAGTCAATGCGGTTGCCTGCCTCCAAGGACCCAGAATTTATGCATTGGTCTGAAAAGCCTATCAGCTGGAGCCGGGCTGATCACCCAGAGGTGATGCCGTCTCCAGGGTTTTATACGTTGGTGCTGGAAGCCACCTTTGCGACAGAAAGGCAAGCCGCTCGTTTCTCCTGAGTTTTGATCGATGGTGGGACCAGCATCAACATCATGTAGCGAGACACCATGGAGAAGCTGAACATCAAGACGAAGCAACTCCTGCCCAGTCGGACCGTGTTCCATGGCATTGTACCCGGCCTGTCATGCTCACCAATCGGCAAGATCAAGATATATGTTCTCTTCGGAGACAAGGATCACTTCCACCGTGAAGCAGTCTGGTTCGAAGTAGTGGATCTGGAGAGCCCTTATCATGCTTTACTTGGCTGACCTGCCTTGGCCAAGTTCATGGCTGTGCCCCACTATGCATACCTCAAGATGAAGATTTCGAGCTCCAAGGGCGTCATCACCATAGTCGGAGATTACAAGAAATCCTCTGCTTGTGCTGCAGCCAGCAGCCGGCCGGCCGAGTCCCTCGTGATTGCCGCTGAGAAAAAGATCCTCGACCGGGTTGTGGCCATGGACGGCAAACATCCGGACCTGTCGCCTGATCCCAAGGAGTCGGAAGCTCAGGGCTTCTTCCAACCGGCCAAGGAAACAAAGAAGATACCTCTGGACCTAGAGCACCCGGAGAGGTTTGTCGTTGTAGGGACAAACCTGGACAGTAAATAGGAAAGCGAGCTCGTCGATTTCCTCCGTGAGAATTGGGATATCTTTGCATGGTCCCCCAAGGACATGTCGGGTGTCCCGACGGATTTCGCCGAGCGCAAGCTACATGTCCGAGCAAATGCAAAACCAGTCAAGCAGCCCCTCCGCCGACTGTCAGAGGAGAAGAGAAGAATTGTTGGTGAAGAGATAGCCCGGCTTCTGGCAGCCGGTGTCACTATGGAAGTGTTCTTTCTGGAATGGCTTGCCAACCCGGTCCTTGTGCTGAAGGAGAACAAGAAGTGGCGCATGTGTATAAACAACACCAGCCTCAACAAAGCTTGCCCTAAAGATCCGTTTGCTTTGCCCCGGATTGACCAAGTGATAGACTCCACAGCCGGATGCGAGCTGTCGAGTTTCTTAGATGCCTACTCAGGTTATCATCAGATCAAGTTGGATCCGGCTGACCGCTTGAAGACCGCCTTCATCACACCATTCAGAGCTTTTTGTTACCTGACTATGACATTCAGCTTAAGAAATGCCGGTGCCACTTTTCAGCGTTGCATGCAGAAATGCCTCTTCAAGCAACTCGGTAGAAATGCCCACGTCTATGTAGACGACATTGTGGTGAAGACGGAGAAGCGCGGCACCTTGCTGGAAGATCTCAAAGAAACATTTGACAACTTGCGTCGATTTCAGATCAAGCTCAACCCTGAGAAATGCGTGTTTGGAGTGCCAGTCGGCCAGCTCTTAGGCTTCCTAGTCTCCTAACGCGGCATTGAGTGCAATCCAGTGAAGATCAAGGCCATAGAGAGGATGGAGATTCCCACCCAGCTTCGGGATGTTCAAAAGTTCGCCGGGTGCCTGGCTTCCCTTAACCGCTTCATCAGTCGGCTGGGAGAGAGGACACTCCCCCTATATCAGCTCATGAGGAAATCCACTCATTTTGAGTGGAACGACCAGGCGGACGAAGCCTTCCTCAAGTTGAAGAAGATGCTAACCACGCCGCTTGTCCTGGCGGCGCCAACTAAGAAAGAGCCCATGCTCCTTTACATTGCCGCAACCAGCCAGGTGGTCAGCACTGTCATCATGGTGCAGCGCCCAGAAGAAGGCCGAGCTCAGCTGGTCCAGAGGCCGGTGTATTATTTGAGCGAAGTGCTGTCAACCTCAAAACAAAATTACCCCCACTACCAGAAGATGTGTTATGGCGTGTACTTTGCCGCCAAGAAGCTCAAGCCCTACTTTCAAGATCACCCCATCACGGTCGTTTGCACTGCCCCGCTTGCTGAGATCATAGGCAGTCGGGATGCGTCTGGCCGGGTGGCCAAGTGGGCCATTGAACTGGCTCCTTACATCATCTTCTACCAGCCGCGCACCATCATCAAATCCCAAGTGCTGGCCGACTTCCTTGTCGACTGGGCCGAGACCCAGTACTTGCCGCCGGCACCTGACTCCACCCATTGGCGGATGCACTTCGACGGGTCCAAGATGCGCACCGGCTTGGGAGCTGGCATCATCCTCACCTCTCTCAAGGGCAACAAGCTCAGATACACGTTGCAAATCTATTTTGACGCCTCCAACAACGTGGACGAGTACGAGGTGCTCATACATGGGCTCCTACTAGCCAAAGAACTCGGCATCCGCCGGATCCTATGCTATGGCGACTCGGACTTGCTGATCCAGCAATCATCTGGCGACTAGGACGCCAAGGATGCAAACATGGCGAGCTACCGCCTCCTCGTCCAGCAGCTCAGTGGATACTTTGAAGGGTGCGAGTTTCTCCACGTGACACGGGCTGACAATGAGCAAGCAGATGCCCTGGCACGAATCGGCTCCACCCGGCAAGCTATACCAACCGGCGTCTCCCTCCAGCGCCTCCTCAAGCCGTCTCCAGAATCAGACTCCATCTTCGTGCCGCCTGACCCTGACGCAGTCGAATCCGACTTGGCAAACCTAGCAGGCGGATCGGGGACTTCGGCATGCAGCTCAGGGACTGCTGTAGTCGCACCTAGCTCGGGGACTTCAGAACCCGGCCCGTGGACTGCAGCAGCCGGCCCGGGGACTACGACGACACAGCAAGCGATGGCCGACTCCAACTCTTAACCACCCAACCCACCCGCCCTGGTCGTAGTAGCCATGTTGGCAATGGAAGAAGTCGCAGCTCCATCATGGGCCCAGCCCATGCTCAACTTTCTGGTAAACAGAGAGCTGCCGACTGACGATATCTCGGCAAGACAAGTTCAACACCGAGCCGGAGCATACACAATAGTAAACAGAGAACTCGTTAGGCGCAGTGTCACTGGAGTCTTCCAGCGCTGCGTCGAGCCAGAGAAGGGCATTGCAATCCTCAAGGATATCCACCAAGGCGAGTGCGGCCACCACGCCACCTCAAGATCACTCGTCGCCAAAGCGTTCCGCCATGGTTTCTTCTCGCCGACTGCTTTGGACGACGCCAAAGAGTTGGTCAAGCATTGCAAAGGTTGCCAAGTTTTCAGCTCCAAGCAACATTTGCCGGCTTCTGTCCTCAAGACCATCCCCCTCACCTGGCCCTTTGCCGTCTGGGGGCTGGACATGCTGGGCCCATTCAAGGCTGCACGCGGCGACATGACACATCTGCTTGTCAGTGTGGACAAGTTCAACAAGTGGATTGAAGCAAAGCCAATCAAGAAGCTGAATGGGCCGACTGCTATGACATTCATCGCAGACATCACCACCCGGTATGGCATACCACACAGCATCATCACCAACAACGGCATGAATTTCGCCAAAGGAGCATTGGCACGTTTCTGCGCGACACAGGGCATCCAACTGGACTTAGCGTCCGTTGCCCACCCGCAGTCAAACGGCCAAGTCGAGCGAGCAAACAGCCTCATCCTATCCGACTTCAAGCCCCGACTGGTCGTACCACTAGAGCGCTTGGCTGGCTGTTGGCTCGAGGAGCTGCCGGCCGTCCTCTAGAGCTTGCGTACCACCCCAAACCAGTCAACCAGCTTCACCCCTTTCTTCCTTATATATGGTTCCGAGGCTGTCATCCCAACTGACATCGAGTTCGACTCAACTCGAGTCACCATGTACACGGAAGTGGAGTCCAAGGAAGCGCGAGAAGACGGTGTTGACCTGCTGGAAGAGGGCCGGCTGTTAGCACTCAGCCGGTCCACCATCTACCAGCAGGGTTTGCACCGTTACCACAACCGGAAGGTCAAGCCAAGATCCTTCCAAGAGGGCGAACAGCCGGCCAGCACAAGCTCTCAGCACCTTGGGAAGGCCCCTTCGTCATCAGCAAGGCCTTGGGCAACAACTCCTACTACCTGATCGACACACAGAAGCCCAAGGCGCGCAAGAGAGATGATTCCGGCAAGGAGTCGGAACGACCATGGAACGCTAATCTCCTCCGAAGATTTTACAGTTAAATGCAGTATGTATCACACTATCTTTTGTATTAAGTACAAGACATCGGGCTCCCCGAGGAGAACTCGGGGACTACCCTCTTTTACCTATATGATGAGTATCATGCCTATGAATGTGTTATTACATTTGTATTTCTGGCCGGCACCGGGTTCGACCAGTCGGCCCGGGGACTTGCCGCCTTGAAGTATGCTATGTTCCGCCTGCAGTCAGACAAGTAGTATGCTAGCATCTAAGCCCTCTCTTGCCAAAAGTCGCAGCTCGCAGAATCGACTATCCGACTGGCAAGAGCTAAAGGCAGGAAAAGATGACCACACGAAAAACGGCTAAGGACCAACGAGCTTACATAACACAAGCCGGCTCCCCACCCTGCCAACCGACTGTTAAGCAGCCGGCTGGCCGGCTTCCCACTCACCTTGCTACAATCTAAGAAAGCTAAAGTACTTGCCCTCCCACATGGCCAAGTACTTTCCCCACCATAGACTGCAGAGCAGCTGCCCGACTAGGAAGGCGGCGACCAAGGGAGGGTGGCAAAGGAAACAGCCGAAAAAGATGAAAAGCAAGCACAGTCGGAAGTCGAAAGCACACAAGATTATATTTACACAAAAAGGCCTTCGAAGGGCCAGCATTCAACTTAGTCTGAATACACCCCCAGTGGGTGGAACTGCGCGAATTTAACGAATATTGTTCAAAAAGTAAACAAGTAGGAAAGCAAATATAAAGATGGCAGCTCAGGCCAAGGGCACAACGGGTGAGTTGGGCAGGTCTGTGGAGGCGGCAGCACTGGCTGGAGGAGTGGCCGGCTGGCGAGTTTCGGCTTAATCATCACCAGCGGCAGGAGGCGTGCTCGCGCATGCCTCGTTGCTGGAGGCACGAAAGTTGAGGCTAGTCAGATGCTCCACCATCCAGCGCAACATCTCCACCGTCCTCGTCCTCCTCTTCCTCGCCCTCCTTGCTGGAGTCGATCTCCTCCGCCGAGTCTTCACCATCTGCCGTGTTCAGCCCGAACCACTCCTCTGGCAGAGCAACACCGTCGTCGTTCACCTCAGGGACAAAGGCGTTGGTGTCGGTGTACTCGGTGATCGCCGAGGCGCGCTGGTTGATGGCCGGCCGCACCGGCTCCAGCTCCTCGTTGGCCTCCTGCCTCCACGTGGCTAGTTGGGCCAAGTTCAGCCCAGGATACCAGGCTCGGACGAACTCCAGTGCCCGCCTGGCGCCTACCCGAGCTGCAGAAGCCTTCCAGGCCTCGAAGCAACCAACCGCCACCTCCAGCCAGTCGGCAGTTCAGCTAGGGGTGCGGGGAATCACTTCACCGGGCCAGAGGGCGGACAGCACTTGGGCTCTAGTGCGCTGAAGGTGGCGAAGCATGCGATGAGCCGGCTGGAGACGGGCTTGGATGGCCAGGAGCTGCTCCTCGAGCATCCGGCGAGCATCCGGTGCAATCTCAGCGCCAGCCTGCCTCTGCATGTTGCGATGAGCCTCGATGACCTAGCTAGCGGCAACAGAATAGCCGGGGAAGTACTCTACACAAAGAGAAAGGAAAAGAGAAAGAAACACGAAGTCAGAAGTCAGACCAGGCAGAAGGCGGCAAGAAATAGACGAAGAGGAAGGCGGCTTACCATCAACCAGGTCTTCCATCTGGCTCTAGCCCCTTGCTCAGCGCCTACCTCGACTCAGCCCAGTTTGCCGCCTCGGTCTCATACTCGACTTGGAGGGCGGCCTCGCTATCCTTCACCACCTTCAGGCCGCCTTGTGGCTCTCCTCCTGGTCAGCCAACTACTTGGTCAGGCGGTCACGCTCCTGAACCAAGGTGTTGCACTCAACCTCCTTGGTGCGCAGGGCGGTCTGGGCCTCGCCCAGTTGCTGTCACAGGTCGGCGTTGGCCTCTACAAAAACAGCAAAGAAGAAAAAACAATAAGAAAGAAGTCGCCAGGAAAGATCCGTCCCGATTGCTCAAAAGTCGGCCCGAATATCGGGGACTACACCCAGTGGATGCGCTGACGCGCCCCCACGAGAGATAGAAGACAGAGCACTTACTCCGGCTCTTAGAAAGGTTGGCCGTCTTCTGCGTCAGCTCCCTGGTATGAGAGTTGAAGGCGGCCGCGCGGAGGTTATGATAGTCCTACAAGAGGGAACAGACAAACAAACAAAGACAAGTTAGCACCCGAAGTCTACTAAGAAGTTCCAAGCCGCCTGCTCAGCAGCCGACTCGGAACTCGGGGACTACACCCAGTGGGTGCGTTGACGTGCCCCCACGGAAGAATTCAAGAGCAAGAAGAAAAAGAGCGAGAAGCTTACCTGGATGGCTGACCGCGTCACCAAGAACTCTTGGTTGTACTCCTTCAGCACGGCAGCCTGGGACTGAAGCCACCGCGTTCAGCACGGCTGTCCCGCCACCCGGCGTCCACCCCGGCGAGCTGACACTCGCCATCTCCAGATCCTGGGCCGATGAGCTCGAGCCCGCGGCCTTCTATGGGTTCGGCGCCGAGGTTGCCTTCCCCGTGCGCTGATGCGCCAAGGGATGGACCACAAGGTCCGCCCTCACAGCTGGCTCGCCTGCAGCCAGCAGCACAGGCGGCGCGCTGGGCTGGCTTCCTTGGTCCGCCCCCGTCGGCGCTGTCGGAGCCGCCTCCTTCTCCGGGGCGACGATGTCGCCCTCCTCCCTCTCCATAGTCGGCTGGTCACCGCCGGCTCCATCAGGCGGCACCACCGGGATTTCGGGCTCCACGGAGCATAGGGGGATCACGAGCTATGGAGGTTGATTGCGCAAAGCCTCTTGCGTCTGCACCGCAGCCGCGGCATCCGCCTGAACCTTGGTCGCCGCATCGGCCTACGCCCTCGTCGTCTCCTCTGCCGCCTCCTGGGCCGCTTTGGTGGCAGCCGCCTTCTGCTGCTTCGCCTCCTGCTCCTCCCGCGCGTTCCGCTCCATCGCCGCCTGAAGCTCGGCGCAAGGGTGTTGGGGAACGTAGTAATTTCAAAAATTTCCTACGTACACGCAAGATCATGGTGATGGCATAGCAACGAGAGGGGAGAGTGTTGTCCACGTACCCTCGTAGACCGTAAGCGGAAGCGTTATGACAACGCGGTTGATGTAGTCGTACGTCTTCACGATCCGACCGATCCAAGCACCGAACGTACGGCACCTCCGAGTTCAGCACACGTTCAGCTCGATGACGATCCCCGGGCTCCGATCTAGCAAAGCTTCGGGGATGAGTTCCGTCAGCACGACGGCGTGGTGACGATGATGATGCTCTAATGGCGCAGGGCTTCGCCTAAACTCCGACACGATATGACCGAGGTGGAATATGGTGGAGGGGGGCACCGCACACGGCTAAGGAACGATCCATAGATCAACTTGTGTGTCATGGGGTGCCCCCCTGCCCCCGTATATAAAGGAGCAAGGGGGAGGGGGCGGCCGGCCAAGGGATGGCGCGCCAGGGAGGAGTCCTACTCCCACCGGGAGTAGGACTCCCTCCTTTCCTAGTCCAACTAGGAGACCTTCCATGTAGTAGGAGTAGGAGAGAAGGAAAGGGAAGAGAGAAGGGAAGGAAGGAGGGGGTGCGGCCCCTCCCCCTAGTCCAATTCGGACTAGGCCTTGGGGGGGGGGCCTGCCCTAGGCAGCCCCTCTCTCTTTCCCGTATGGCCCAATAAGGCCCAATACTTCTCCCGGCGAATTCCCGTAACTCTCCGGTACTCCGAATAATACCCGAATCACTCGGAACCTTTCCGAACTCCGAATATAGTCGTCCAATATATCGATCTTTACGTCTCGACCATTTCGAGACTCCTCGTCATGTCCCCAATCTCATACGGAACTCCGAACTCCTTCGGTACATCAAAACTCATAAACTCATAATATAACTGTCATCGTAACGTTAAGCGTGCGGACCCTACGGGTTCGAGAACTATGTAGACATGACCTAAAACTATTCTCGGTCAATAACCAATAGCGGAACCTGGATTCCCATATTGGTTCCTACATATTCTACGAAGATCTTTATCGGTCAAACCGCATAACAACATACGTTGTTCCCTTTGTCATCGGTATGTTACTTGCCCGAGGTTTGATCGTCGGTATCCAATACCTAGTTCAATCTCATTACCGGCAAGTCTCTTTACTCGTTTCCTAATGCATCATTCCGTAACCAACTCATTTGGTCACATTGCTTGCAAGGCTTATAAAGATGTGCATTACCGAGAGGGCCCAGAGATACCTCTCCGACAATCGGAGTGACAAAACCTAATCTCGAAATACGCCAACTCAACATGTACCTTCGGAGACACCTGTAGTACTCCTTTATAATCACCCAGTTACGTTGTGATGTTTGGTAGTACCCAAAGTGTTCCTCCGGTAAACGGGAGTTGCATAATTCTCATAGTTACAGGAACATGTATAAGTCATGAAGAAAGCAATAGCAACATACTAAACGATCAAGTGCTAGGCTAACGGAATGGGTCATGTCAATCACATCATTCTCCTAATGATGTGATCCCATTAATCAAATGACAACTCGTTTGTCCATGGCTAGGAAATATAACCATCTTTGATAAACGAGCTAGTCAAGTAGAGGCATACTAGTGACACTATGTTTGTCTATGTATTCACACATGTATTATGTTTCCGGTTAATACAATTCTAGCATGAATAATAAACATTTATCATGAAATAAGGAAATAAATAATAACTTTATTATTGCCTCTAGGGCATATTTCCTTCAAAGGGTCCACGCGGCGGGCGCTGGTGGAGCCGCTTGCCGCTCCAATCATGGAGGTGGCAGCAGTACGCTCAAGAGAGAGCGGAGCCCTGTTTCCAAGGCAAAAACCAAGAAAAATCAGAAGAAAATAACAAGAGGAAAGAAAGAACACATAAGGGAGTTGGCACTTACACAGAAACCATCTGCGGCTCCTTCACCACCTTGCGCAAGCGGGTTTGCGGCCGCTTCCTCCCGCTTGTTTGCTGCAGCCGAGCCCTTGGGCTTCTTTGGCCGGTAGCCGAACAGGTTCAACGTGGCCCGGCGCTTCGGCGCACCGCCTCGGGCGGCCGGCGCGGCAGCTGAGCTCCCGCTCGGCTGGGCGGGCGCCTGTTGGCGGCGCGGGGTGACTTCCCCCATGTCGTCATCTGTCCAATCTTCGAGGCCGGCTCCGAGCCCAGAGCCGCCTGCTTCGCCGCCTCCTCCCATGGCGTCGTCATCCAAGGCAGTCGCCCCCAAGTCGGGGTCGTCCATGTTGCTCTCCGTCCAGTCGGGGAGATATTTGCGCTCCGGCCCCGCGGCGCCGGCCGCCGGCTGGAGGAGGGGGCTCTGTTGAGATAAGCCGATTGGTCAAGTCGGCCAAGAAGAATTCAGCAATAGAGGAAAAAGAGAAGAAAAGTAAACTCGCCATAGGCGGGGGGTTCGCGTGTGAGTACGGCTCCTTGCCGAACTGCCACTCCTCCGTGAGCTTGCAGTTGGCAAGGTAGTTCACCATATGAGCTACCTCGTCGTGAGGCATCTCGTTGGTGCATAGCCGGCTGGAGTCAAGGTGCCCGCTCAGCTGACAGATCAGGTAAGGTCGTCCCTGGAGCGGGAGCACCCGGCGCGCCATGAAGGCGGTGAGCAAGTCGGGCCCGGTCAGGCCATCCGACCTGATCAGCACCCGAAGCCTCACGACGGCGGCGGCTCCAGAAGGCGACAGCGACCTAGCCCGATAGGACCAGTTGGGCCGCTTCCCAGTCGGCGGGCCGGCTACATAAGCCGGCAGGTTGACCCAATCACCCTGCGGGAAGATGCTCTTCACGTAGAAGTAGGACTGTTGCCACATCTTTACCGACTGGATTAGCGCGATAGGCGGGAAGGGGTTGTCAGCCACCGGCCTCTGCACCATGACAAAGGTGCCGCACTGAGCCAACACGCTCTTGACGACAGTGCTGAGCTTGGAGTAGAAGAACTCCCCCTAGAGCTCGATGGTGGGGACGACGCCGAGGAAGCCTTCGCACAAAGTGATGAAGGCGGACAGCAGCACCACCGTGTTCGGGGTGAGGTGGTGCGGCTGGAGGTTGTAAAAGTCGAGGAAGGAACGGAGAAAACCGCTTGCCGGAAGGCCGAAGCCGTGTAGGCAGTGCGAGCGAAAGATGACCCGCTCGCCCTCCTCCGGCGCCAGCGAGATCTCCCACTCCGGCGCGAGGCGTACCCGCACATAATCCTCGCCGAGCAGCCGTCGCGTCTTGTGGAGAAAGTTGATGTGGTCCTCGTGTACGTTGGAGCCATCCCAGGCTACGGCGCGTGCCATGGCGGTGAGAGCTCGACGGAGAAGGCGCGGCGACGGCGAAGGCACACCCTTGCAACGATGAAGCTACAGCACTGCGAGGTCGCCGGAGAAGCAGCGCGGCAGCGGCGGCAGAGAGAAGATGAAGAAAGAAAGAAGAGAATGGCGGAGTGGGAGGCGAGCGCGCGTGCGTCAGCTGCTCCCCCTCCTCCCCTACTTATAGGCGCGGCGCGACGAAGCCGAGGGGGCGGGACGTGGGGGGCTTGCGATTAACTACGCTCACTCCCCCACGACCCGCGATTATTGCACCTTAAAGGCGTGTGGCAACTGCCACTGGAAGGCAAACCGTCCGCCTCGGTCAGAGAGGATCCACGCGTGGGCCGAGGCATGGTGGTGGTGGGCCCAGGCCTGCAGTGACGTCTCGTCACGCGCGTGGGCTGGCAGGCTGAACCAGCTGAAGGGTGCAACATGGCGCGCGGACGGCGGGCGGCCGGCCCGCCGCCCGGCATATGCGCCAGCTGGTTCCCACCTTCGGACACCAAATCTTTCGGACAACGCGTTTGATCGAGGCCTGCTCTTAGCCGCTGGCTCTTCAAGATAGGAAGCCGCCCAGGCTTCTCGTCCTCCTTTTTCGGCCGCGAAGCCCAGCCGGCTTCGGGGACTACTGTTGGAGTAAATGACCACGGGTAGCCTAACCAGCTCCCCTGGCTCTTCAAAAAATATTGTGCCCTCCAACATCGAAGACAAAGGGACACCTTCTCGTGGCCGGCTGTCCCACCGGCCGGCTGCCAGAAGGCGGCAAGGCTCTGCAAGCCCTCTCAACAAGGGCCGACTCCTAGCAGCCGGCCATCAGAGAGCCGACTCCTAGTAGTCGGCCTCAGAGAGCCAACTCCTAGCAGGCGGCCCAGCTCACACCTCAAAGTTTGCACCCACATAACGGCGATAAGACGGGGCGTGGCTACAGTGGAACCTGCCACCCCGAATCCCGGAGCAAGCGTGGCCACAGTGCGCCGTACGAGGCGGCCACTGCCCGTCCGTTGCGGCACTGTTGCCATGTTGACCTTGACATCACCCACGACAGGCCACCAGTACAGCCCGCAGGCGGCGGGCCCCTCCGGCCAGAGAGATACCAGAAGGCGGCCAAGCTTCCCAAGTCGGTCTGGGGGGAAGCCGGATCCCAACAGTCGGCACACCCCCGCCCTGGAAGTTTTTGCACCATTAAGCAGATAAGACAGGGTAAGGCTACAGTGAAAGCCTGCTAGGCGGCGACACTGTAGCCATGCTTACCCCGACGAAGCCATCGTCACCAAGAGTAAGGCTACAGTAACCAGCAGCCGACAAGACTCCCGGACAGTGGGCCCATCCTTTCGGCCAAGAGACCGGCAGCCGGCGGGACCCACCAGTCGGCGGGCCCCAGCGGTCGGTGAAGAAGCCGGCGATTACAGACACTGACGGCCTGGACCCACAACCAGCCGGATTACCATTGTACTCCTGGGGGTAGGCCTATATAAAACCCCCAGGGCACCCATGCAAAGGGTTGATCTCTTAGAGTTTTAGACACCACATAGAGAGGAGAGGAGAGCTAGCCTTGCCCTTCTTCTTCCTCTAGCCAAAACAGCTGAAGGAGCCTCTTGTAGCTACTTGTCTTTATCTAGTGATCACGCGGAGACCCTGCAGAGCAGGACTAGGGGTGTTATCTCCACCGAGAGCCCCAAACCTGGGTAAGATTCACCGGCGTGCATGTCTTCGCCTTATCCTGTTTCCAGGCACCAGCGATGTCTTACTGGCTCCCACAATGATAAGCCACCCATTGGCATATGTCGCACCTACCACCCGACACCCAACACGAGGTCCATCCCCCGCGAGGCGTCCTGACGCGCCTCTTCGAATGCCAGGACCCACGGGGAGCAATGCCTGACCTTGTGAGGGAGGACCGCCTCGGCTCCATAGAATAGGAAGAACAGGGTCTCGCATGTAGGCTTGGTCGTGGTGGTGCAGATGGACCACACCACAGACGGAATCTCGTCGAGCCAGCCTTTGCCGCAGGCCTCGAGCTTTTTCTTGAAGCTCCTTGCCTTGAGGCCCCTCAAGACCTCCGCATTGGCATGCTCGGCTTGGCCATTGCTCCGTGGGTGCACCACTAAAGCGTAGCATATCTGCATTCCAAGGTTAGCACAATATGTTTTAAAGAGGTTGCTCGTGAACTGGGAGCCGTTGTCGGTGATGATGCGGTTTGGCATCCCGAAGCGGCTTACAAGGCCATTGATGAACTTAACTGCAGAGCCAGCTTCTACCTCTTGAGCTTGTGTTGGTTTTACCCTTGAAGAGGAGAGGGTGATGCAGCAAAGTAGCGTAAGTATTTCCCTTAGTTTGAGAACCAAGGTATCAATCCAGTAGGAGACAACGCACAAGTCACCGAATACCTACACAAACAATCAACAACTTGCACCCAACGCGATAAAGGGGTTGTCAATCCCTTCACGATTACTTGCAAAAGTGAAATCTGATAGAGATAGATAAACGGTAAAGTTAATAATTTTTGGTAATTTTTTGTTTATAGATTGGAAAGTAAAAGATTGCAAAATAGTAGATCGAAAACTAGTAAGATGTAAACGAGATTCAATATAATGGAAAAGAGACCCGGGAGCCATAGGTTTCACTAGTGGCTTCTCTCAAGATAGCAAATATTATGGTGGGTGAAAAAATTACTGCCCAGCAATGAAGAGCACATAATTATGATGAGGTCTAAGGCAATGATCATGAACATAGGCATCACGTCTGTGTTAAGTATACCGAAATGATTCTACATCTACTACTATTACTCCACACATCGACCGACTCCTGCCTGCATCTAGAGTATTAAGTTCATAAAGAACAGAGTAACACATTAAGTAAGATGACATGATATAGAGGAATTAACTCAATAAATATGATGAAACCCCCATCTTTTTATCCTCGATGGCAACAATACAATACGTGCCTTGCTGCCCCTACTGTCACTGGGAAAGGACACCACAAGATTGAACCCAAAGCTAAGCACTTCTCCCATTGCAATACAGATCAATCTAGTAGGACAAACTAAACCAATAATTCAAAGAGACTTGCAAAGATATCAAATCATGCATATAAAAATTCAGAGAAGAACCAAATAATATTCATAGATAATCTGATCATAAATCCACAATTCATCGGATCTCGGCAAACACACTGCAAAAGAATATTACATCGAATAGATCTCGAAGAACATTGAGGAGAACATGGTATTGAGAATCAAAGAGAGAGAAGAAGCCATCTAGCTACTAGTTATGGACCCATTGGTCTATGGTAAACTACTCACGCATCATCGGAGAGGCAATGGTGTTGATGAAGAAGCCCTCCGTGATCGAATCCCCCTCTGGCAGGATGCCGGAAAAGGCCCCTAGATGGGATCTCACGGGTACAGAAGGTTGCGACGGTGGAAAAGTGGTTTCGTGGATCTCCTGGATGTTTTCAGGGTATAAGAGTATATATAGGCAAAGGAGCTAGGTCAGGAGACCCACGAGGGGCCCATGAGGTAGGGGTGCACCCTACCCCCATGGGCGCGCCCTCCTGCCTTGTGGCCGCCTCGTTGCGTCTCCGACTAAATATCCAAGTCTTCTGGTTTCCTTCTGGTCCAATAAAGATCATCGCGAAAGTTTCATTCCGTTTGGACTCCGTTTGGTATTCCTTTTCTGCGAAACTCTAAAATAGGCACAAAAAAATAGAAACTGGCACTGGGCTCTCGGTTAATAGGTTAGTCCCAAAATAATATAAAATAGCATATAAATGCCTATTAAACATCGAAAACAGATAATATAATAGCATGGAACAATCAAAAATTATAGATACGTTGAAGACGTATCACCAGCCGGGATGGTGCGGACAGCTTCCACCTCCGCCCACTTGGTGAACTTGTCAATGGCGACGTAGAGGTAGCAGTAGCCCCCGGGCGCTTGAGGAAACGGGACCAAGATATCCAACCCCCAAAACACAAATGGCCACGAGAGCAGGATGGTCTGGAGGCCCTGAGCGGGCGGGTGGATGTGCTTAGCATGTAATTGACAGGCTTCACAAGATATTACCAATTTAGTGGCGTCGTTGAGCATTGTGGGCTAGTAGAACCTGCTGCGGAATGCCTTGCCCACGAGGGTGCGTGATGAAGAGTGATTCCCACAATCCCCACCATGAATGTCGGCTAGCAGCTCGCATCACTGCTCCATGGAGATGCACCACAGGGAGACGTTGTTCGGGCGCCTCCGGTAGAGCTCGCCGTCCTGGATGAAGTATGTGGTGGCCTGGTGAGCCACCCGCTCTGCATCCTCTTCCTTCTTCGGCAGGGTACCCTAAAGCAGGTACGCCTTGAATTTCTCAGTCCAACACCCCTCCTGAGGCCGGGCCACAGGCTGGGGCACCCGTGGTGGGTGTTGTGGGCAACTCCTCTCGAGGCAGCGCCGGCTCGGCAATGGGGGGAGCTGCCGATGGCCTGAAGAGCCGCTCCTCAAAGACGCCAGGCTCCTGGGGTAGGCGCCGGGATGCCCTCTTGGCGATGTTGTCCGCCTCCTTGTTCGTGTCGCGTGGCACAAGCTGCACTTCCAAACCTAAGAATTGCTTCTAAACTTTGTGTACCTCCTCGAGATATGCCTCCATGTGCTCATCCTTTGGTGTGTACTCCTTGTTGGAGAAGTTGATGAGGAACTGGGAGTCGCCCCTGATGGTGAGGCGCCTAAGCCCCAGAGCAACCGCGGCCCTGAGCCCAGCGATCAGGCCCTCGAATTTGGCAATGTTGTTGGAGACCTTCTCGCTGTACTGGAAGCAGAGTTGTACGGCATAGCAGAGCTTGTATTGGGTGGGCGAGATGAGCACGGCTCCAGGCCCCGTGCCCTGACACGTGAATGCACCATCGAAGTACATGACCCAGCCATCAGGCGCTTCGTCTCCAAGGGAGAGAGAGCAGTCCTCGCCAACTTCTTGGCCTAGTGCGTTAGTCCATTCAGCCACAGAGTCGGCGAGGGTTGCGCAATTGATGACTCGGGTGGTGCTGAATTCCAGTTGAAATGCCTGCAACTCGATGCTCCATTCAGCAACCCTTCTTGTGGCATTGGGGCTTCGGAGCACCCTCTCCAGGGGGTAGGATGAGACGACCTTGATAGGGTGGCCTTGGAAGTAGTGGTGCAGCTTCCTGGAAGTGATGAGGAGTGCATGGAGGAGCTTCTGCAGCATGGGGTAACGTGCCCGCGCGTCATGCAGTACGGTGTTGACGAAGTAAACAAGATGCTCGACGAGGGAGGAAGTGTCTTCCGAGTCTCGTTCCTCTTGAGGTGACGGGGTCTTAGGAGCCCCATCTTCTGTTGCCTCGGGGACCCCCACCTCAGGAGCCCCATCTCCTGAGGGTGGATCAGTGGCCTCAGGCATGTTGTCTTGAGGTCGCGGTGCCTTAGATGTGTGCGCGGCCCCGCGCCGCACACCCTTGGTTGCATGTTCTTCGCAGACCGCCACCAGCGCTATGCTGGCTGAGTGCGGCGTGGCGGCCAGGTAGGGCACGAGAGGCTCGAGTGGGCGAGGCGCCACCATTACCGGTGGGATGGTGAGGTACTTCTTGAGGTCTTGGAAAGTCGTGTCAGCCTCTAGAGTCCATTCGAATGGGCCCTTCCTCTTCATCAGCTTGAAGAAAGGGAGGGCGCGCGCTTGGAGATGAAGCACCCAAGCGAGGTCACGCATCCTGCCAGCTTCTACATTTCCTTGAGGGTTTGATGCGGGTTCATCCTTTCTATTCCCTTGACCTTCTCCGGGTTGGCCTCAATTCCTCTGTGCGACGCCAGGAACCCCAACAGCTTGCCAGATGGGAAACCGAATACACACTTCTTGGGATTAAGCCATTGCATCACCTTGCACGGGTTGGCGAAAAACGTCTCCTCCAGATCTCCAACAAGGGTTCTTGCCTCCCGGGACTTGACCACTATATCATCAATGTAAGCCTCTACATTTCTCCCAAGCTGCTTGCCCAAAGCGATGTGCATCAACCGTTGGAAGGTTGCTCCGGCATTGCGCAACCCAAACGGCATGCAGGTGTAGCAATACACCCTACACTGGGTCAAGAAGGTCGTCTTCTCTACATCTTCCACCGCCATCTTGATTTGATGATAGCCTGAGAAGGCGTCTAGGAAGCACAGTAGATCGCACTTGGCAGTGGAGTTGACGAGCTGGTCGATGCGAGGAAAAGGGAATGGATCCTAAGGGCAAGCTTTGTTCAGGCTCGTGAAGACAACGCACATGCGCTCTTTCCCGCCCTTCTTGGGGATGATGACTAGGTTTGCCAACCACTCCGCGTGCCACACTTCCCGAATAACACCGGCCTCCTATAGCTTGTGGGTCTCTTGGACGATGAACGACTACTTCTCCGGGGCTTGCTGTCGTGCCATCTATTTCACGGACACGCGTGGGGGCACACCATGAGGTGGTGTTGGATAACCCCCCGTCGGACGCCTACCAGGTCTGTTGCTTGCCATGCAAATACATCCTTGTTTGCACAGAGGAAGCTGACCAGCGCTTCCTCCTAGTCTCGGGGGAAGCCAGCACCTATGGTGAAGGTGGCTCCTGGCTCCGCGCCCTCGTCGACAGATACTTGCTTTGTCTCGGCCCGGTCTTGGGAGAACAACGGCTTCTTCTTTGCCGGGGCAGCCCCCGGGCCCTCCGGAGCGCTCCTCGCACCTAGCCGCACGGCCGCCATGGCCTTGAAGGTGAGCCTGAGGGCCACCAGCGCATCCCCAGTGTCTCCCGCCACGGTGAGGACGCCGCTGCTTCCTGGCATCTTCATGATGTTGTAGCCGGGGTGCGTTGCCGCCATAAAATTGGTGAGGGTCGGCTACCCGAGGATGGCATTGTACGGGAGCCCTATGCATGTGACATCGAAGTCGATGAGCTCGGTGCGATAGTTGTCGCGCGTTCTGAAGGTGACGGGGAGGCAAATCTGCCCCACAGGGTAGGTGGATCCACCGCCCACTCCAGAAAATGGCTTGGTAGGGAGGAGCCGGTCGCGAGGCACGTAAAGCAGGTTGAATGCCTCCATGGAAAGGACATTGAGGCCGGTGCCACCATCGATAAGGGTCCTGGTAACTGTTATGTTGCAGACAGTGGGGGTGCAGAGCATGGGCGGTGCATCGGCACCGGCCTTGGTCTTGGGGTGATCTCTGGATTCGAAGGTGAGGTCGGCCTTGGGCGCCGCCCAACCCGGAGGGGGCCCTCGCAGGGACGGAGAAGCCCCCATCTGACGAAAGAACCGTTTGGTGTGGCAGTTTGAAGCTGGCGCCTGCAACCCGCCGAGGATGGCCGCGACGGCATGGTGCGTCGAAACCGCGAAGCGTGAGGTGAACAACTCGTGCAGCTCTTCCCATGAAGCCACCGAAGACCTCGATAGGTTTAGCAGCCAGGTGCGAGGCATGACCGCGAGTGCCATAGGGATCCCATTTGCCAGGGCCTTGTCGTCTCCGCCCGCCACCCAGATGACCTCCGCGTACGCTTGGAGGAACTCCGCAGGGTCTGTCGCGGCGTCATAGTGCGGCGGCAGCTCCAGCTTGAACTTCAGAGGCCATCGCACCTCCCGCAAGGCGGGGGAAAAGCCAGGAGGCCCATGACACCTCCGAACGTGCCCGGTGGACCAGTGGAAGGAGCGATGCCCGCCATGGACACCGAGCGGCGAGGGTGAAGCATGGTGATGAAGAGGCCGACCTTCGACATGCCCCTACCTGGCATGCCAAATGTTAGATCCCAGGCTCCGCAGACCCAAGAAAGGTTCAAACTCAGGGGCGTGTGCGAAGAACTCAACCTCTCAAGCCAATCGATCTGCTGCTCTCACGACCTAGCTCGAAGAACAGGAAGGAAATGGACACGACAATTTACCCAGGTTCAGGCCACCTTGCGGTGTAAAACCATACTCCTGCTTTGTGGCGGATTAGCCTCGCGGGGGGCTGAGGATGAACTAGTACAAGTGGAAGAATAACCTCGGGAGGCTTGTTCTTGTGATGAGCTCTTGGGGATTCAATGAGCTGATCACCCAATGCCTCCTACGGTGGTGGCTAGGCTATATTTATAGTGGCATCGGTCCTCTTCCCCCAAAACTTCGGTGGGAAGGGATCCCACGATGGCCAAATTTGAAAGGGGACAAGTAGTACACTCAATCCTGACGAAAGGTGGTCTTCACCTGCAAACCTTCTGATCATGATGTCATGGTGGGCTCGATGATGACATCCATCATGCCGTTCTGGCAGTCCTGGTCTTGTTGCACGCAAATGGCAACCTTTGGCTAATTCCTTGGGACTCTGCACCTGTGCTTGCCTCTTTTGCACCAAAGAGGAAACCTGCCGCTCTGCGCCCGCAGGCGCGCGCCTGGCCTTGGTCGTCATGGCTGATGTCATTTCAGCCTCATGAGGTGAGGCCTTGCATAGAAATCTCCGCTCCTCAGGAGGCTTCCTGAGGGGGGCGCTCCATCAAGAGGTCTTGATGTCGCCCGCCTCGTGAGGCTTGGCCCCTCACGAGGGTCTTGTCTTGTCGTGAATGAAGATGGGTCATACCAGGCCACCGTTGGAGCCACGTCATGGGCTACAGGTAGGCAAGTTTGGATACCCTAGTTCCCAGAACACCGATAGGTCTCCAGTGTTCTGAGACCATGTATGTACAAGCTAGGCTCATCAAGTTAACCCAAGTATTCTCCATGTGAAAACTATCTTACACCCGTTGTATGTGAATGTAGAGTCTATCACACCCGATCATCACGAGGTGCTTCGAAACAACGAACTTTGGCAATGGTGCATACTCAGGGAGAACACTTTTAATCTTGAAATTTAGTGAAGGAGTCATCTTATAATGCTACCGCCATTCTAAGCAAATAAGATGCATAAACGATAAACATCACATGCAATCAAAATATGTGACCTGATATTGCCATCATCATCTTGTGCTTTTGATCTCCATCTCCAAAGCATCATCATGGTCTCCATCATCACCGGCTCGACACCTTGATCTCCATCGTTGCGTCGGGGGTGCCTCGCCAACTATTGCTTCTACAACTATTGCTAACCCATAGCGATAAAGTAAAGCAATTACATGGCATTTGCATTTCATACAATAATTAAGAGACAACCTTAAGGCTCCTGTCGGTTGTCGATACAAAACATGATCATCTCATACAACAACGTATATCACATCATGTCTTGACCATATCACATCACAACATGCCCTGCAAAAACAAGTTAGACGTCCTCTACTTTGTTGTTGCAAGTATTACATGGCTTCTATGGGTTTCTAGCAAGAACCATTCTTAACTATGCAAAACCACAACGGTGATTATCAAGTTTGTTATTTTAACCTTCTTCAAGGACTGGCCGTAGTCAAATTCAATTCAACTAAAGTAGGAGAAACAGAAACACACCAGCCACCTTTATTCAAAACAAGTTGCATGTCAGTCGGTGGAACCAGTCCCATTGCATGGACATGTAAGGTTGGTCCGGACCCACAATACTGCCGAATCAAAATAAGACATTGGTGGTAAGCAGTATGACTATCACCACCCACAACTCCTTTGTGTTCTACTCGTGCATATCATCTACGCATAGACCTGGCTCGGATACCACTATTAGGGAACGCTGCAAGGAAAACAAAACATTTCTACGCACACGCAAGATCTATCCATGGAGTTGCATAGCAACAAGAGGGAAGAGTGTGTCTACGTACCCTTGTAGACCATAAGCGGAAGCGTTTATTAATGTCATTGATGTAGTCGAACTTCTTAGCTATCCAATCGATCAAGTATCGAACGTACAACACCTCCGCATTCAGCACACGTTCAGCTCGATGACGTCATCGCCTTCTTGATCTAGCAAGATCGGTGAAGTAGTAGATGAGTTACGGCAGCATGACGACATGGTGATGGTGATGGTAATGCTATCTCTTCAGGGCTTTGCCTAAGCACTCCACAAATATGACCGAGGGACGAAACTGTGAAGACGGGCGCCGCACATGGCTAAGAGATTGTCGTGGCCCTGTGTGGCGCCCCTTCCCTCATATATATAGGTGGAGGAGAGGGGAGGCAGCCAGGAGGCGCCCCAAGGGAGGCCAAATCCCCCTTGGGCTCCTGCCCTGCCCCCCCCCTTCCTTATTGGCGCACGGGAGGAAGGCAGGGGGAGGTCGCTGCCCCGCCCCCCTTTCTCTCATGAGGAGGGAAAGGCAGGAGGGGCCAACCCTCCCCCTTTCCTTCCCCTTGGGCCGGCGGCCAGGGAGAGGGCGCGCCAGCCCCCTTGTGGGCTGGTGTGTGCCTCCCCTTGGCCCATTAGGCCCATAGACCTCCCGAGGCCTACCGAAACCCCTTCTGGTGATCCCATGGTTACCCGATACAACCCGAAACCTTTACGGTGTGCAAATATCATCGTCCTATATATCAATCTTTACCTCCAGACCATTCTAGAGCTCCTCGTCATGACCGTGATCTCATTCGGGACTCCGAATAACATTCGGTCACCAAATCATATAACTCATATAACACTATATCGTCAATGAACGTTAAGTGTGCGGACCCTACAGGTTCGAGAACTATGTAGACATGACCGAGACACTTCTCCGGTCCATAGCCAAGAGCGAAACCTAGATGACCATATTGGTTCCTACATATTCTACAAAGATCTTTATCAGTCGAACCTTATGACAACATACGTAATACCCTTTGTCTATCGGTATGTTACTTGATCGAGATTCAATTGTCGGTATCTTCGTACCTAGTTCAATCTCATTACCGACAGGTCTCTTTACTCGTTCCGTAATACATCATCTCGTAACTAACTCCTTAGTCACTTTGCTTGCAAGCCTCTTGTGATGTGTATTACCGAGAGAGCCCAGAGATACCTCTCCGATACATGGAGTAAAAACCCTAATATCGATCCATGCCAACTCAACAAACACCTTCGGAGATACCTGTAGAGCATCTTTATAATCACCCAGTTACGTTGTGGAGTTTGATAGCACACAAGGTATTCCTCCGGTATCTGGGAGCTGTCTGATATCATAGTCGAAGGAATATGTATTTGACATTAAGAAAGCAATACCAATAAACTGAACGATCATATGTTAAGCTAACGGATGAGTCTTTTCCATCACATCATTCTCCTAATGATGTGATCCCGTTATCAAGTGACAACACATGCATGTCTATGGTTAGCAAACCTTAACCATCTCTGATCAACGAGCTAGTCTAGTAGAGGCTTACTAGGGACATGGTATTTCGTTGATGTATCACACATGTATTTAAGTTTCCGATCAATACAATTCTAGCATGAATAATAAATCTTTATCATGAATAAGGAAATATAATAATAACAACTTGATTATTGCCTCTAGGGCATATTTCCATCACAAATAAAATAAAATAAAACCTTTGAGTGTAAGGAAAACTAACACCATTTTCCTATTGGAAATGGGGTCAACCATCTCCATGTTGTTACCGAGAGATCAATGTCTTAAGATAAACTTGATAACCAACATTAATCCCACTAATCATGCCATAATCAATACCAAAATACATTTAGGGTTTATATGCAATTTCAATTTCTTGCACGATAACGCCTTTAAGAAAGAATAAAAAAGCCTTGTGCCTCCGTCACCCCTTTCAGATGAAAATGGTCTAAGACAAAAATATTCATCCTGACTTTCGAGACCAACCATCGAAGGGAGCACATCAACAAGGAGACAAAACATTTAATGAGGTAACAACGCAAGTTTTCCACTACATGAGGCGTTGTTCCAGTTACCATCTTGAAAATGGATCTTCGGGTAGTCACGCCATCTTGTACTCCATGATAGGACGCGACGATATGGTGGTAGCTGATGTATGGGTCATCTTCCCACCGTAGACCACTGCCCCAGTCGTTAGGGGGTCGCTCTCATTTCCTTGTGTGATCTAGCCGCTACCATTTCTCACTTGTGCTAACTAACATGCAGCATCCGCCATGACCCAGGGGCCACTACCCTAATGCCCTTTCCATGAGCAAAGACGGCCGCCCTTTTTGATGCCGATTGGAAGCCGTTAGTGCGCACGTGCCCCATCAACGATAAACGTTGCTAGTGCCGACAAAGGGCCTCCACGTGCAACCTCTCCCTGTGCCCTAGACAACAAACATCCACGCGGTCTCGGCCAACGAATTACCATCATGCAGACGCAAGCACACCGCACATTTGTAGGACCTTGGCGGCACTATCTGCCCGACTGCCCCGAGCAAGAAGCGCACAAATCTGTTGTGCACCGCTACCTCATGTTTTGTTGTTGATTCAAAATAGATTGAGTTTTTCTTAAGCTACAATGGATTTAGACAAATCAACTTCCTAAAAGCTTCATCATGCGCGTGCACGATTTGGTTTAACTGAGCGGCCGCATCTGGACTGCTCGTTGTGTGCGTATCCTGCGGCCCATGTGTGCCAGGTGCTACCTGGTCGGAAGAGACGCCGCTGCCGGAAAACAACTCGCACATTCCGCCACTTGCTCGCCCGCCATCGTCCACCTGGCATAGCTGTGATGCTACACTTCACTCCCTCGGTCCCTCCCAAACCTAGACCCACGTCGCCACCGACCCCCAACTAGGTCCTCGTGATGTAGAAGCAGCGGCGAGCGATCGGTGATCCATGCCCGCCCTTGCCGCCGACTACAGCGGCCCCCCTTCCTCCTCTCCCTCTCCCTCTCCTCCTCATCTAAACCCTGCCAGTCCTACTCGTCCTCTTCCTCGGCTCCTCCACCCAGTTTTGATGTGGATCAAGAAACACAGCTCGGCGGCCGGACTACTGTCGTGGTGTTGGTCGTGGACCTCCTGGGCTCCTTTAGATCTGAGTGATGGCGGCGTGTAACTCGGCAGCCAGATCCTTCAAGGGTGCTACCTCTTGAGCACTGCGTTGGTTTTCCCTTGAAGAGGAAAGGATGATGCAGCAAAGTAGCGTAAGTATTTCCCTCAGTTTTTGAGAACCAAGGTATCAATCTAGTAGGAGGCTACTCAAAAGTCCCTCGTGCCTACACAAACAAACAAGAACCTCGCAACCAACGTGATAAAGGGGTTGTCAATCCCTTCACGGAAACTTGTGAAAGTGCGGTCTGATAGAGATAATAAGATAAGATAAATATTTTTGGTATTTTTATGATATATATTGGAAAGTAAAAGATGCAAATAAAAGATAGATGGAAAACTTGTATGATAAAAGATAGACCCGGGGCATAGGTTTCACTAGTGGCTTCTCTCAAGATAGCATAAGTATTACGGTGGGTGAACAAATTACTGTCGAGCAATTGATAGAAAAGTGCATAGTTATGAGATTATCTAGGCATGATCATGTAGATAGGCATCACGTCCGCAACAAGTAGATCGAAACGATTCTGCATCTACTACTATTGCTCCACACATCGACCGACTCCTGCCTGCATCTAGAGTATTAAGTTCATAAGAACAGAGTAACGCATTAAGAAAGATGACATGATGTAGAGGGATAAACTCATGCAATATGATATAAACCCCATCTTTTTATCCTTGATGGTAACAATACAATATGTGCCTTGCTGCCCTCGCTGTCAATGGGAAAGGACACCGCAAGACTGAACCCAAAGCTAAGCACTTCTCCCATTGCAAGAAACATCAATCTAGTAGGCCAAACCAAACTGATAATTCGAAGAGACTTGCAAAGATAACCAATCACACATAAAAGAATTCAGAGGAGTTTCATCTATTTCTCATAGATAAACTTGATCATAAACCCACAATTCATCGGATCTCGACAAACACACCACAAAAAGAGTTACATCGAATAGATCTCCAAGAAGATCAAGGAGAACTTGTTATTGAGATTCAAAGAGAGAGAAGAAGCCATCGAGCTAATAACTGTGGACCTGAAGGTCTGTCGTAAACTACTCACAACTCATCGGAGAGGCCTTCGAGATGATGTAGAGGCCCTCCGTGGTCGATTCCCCCTCAGGCGGAGCGCTGGTGAAGGATCCAAGATGGGATCTCGCGGATACAGAAGGTTGCGGCGGTGGACAAAGTTTTTCATGGTGCTCCTCGATGTTTTCAGGGTACGGGAGTATATATAGGTGAAAGAAGTAGGCCGGTTGAGCCACGAGGGGTCCACGAGGGTGGGGTGCGCGCCGGGCACCCTCGTGGCCGCCTCGTTTGCTGCTTGACGTCCACTCCGAGTCTCCTGGATTGCATTTGTTCCAAAAAGATCGCTCCCGAAGGTTTCATTCCGTTTGGACTCTGTTTGATATTCCTTTTCTTTGAAACACTAAAATAGGCAAAAGAATCAGCAATTCAGGCTGGGCCTCTGGTTAGTAGGTTAGTCCCAAAAATAATATAAAACTGTAAAGTAAAGCCCATAAACATCCAAAACGGGTAATACAATAGCATGGAACAATCAAAAATTATAGATACATTGGAGACGTATCAAGCATCCCCAAGCTTAATTCCTGCTCGTTCTCGAGTAGGTAAATGGTAAAAACAGAATTTTTGATGTGGAATGCTACCTAGCATATTTCTCAATGTAAATTTCTTTATTGTGGCATGAATGTTCAGATCCAAATGATTCAAAATAAAAGTTCATATTGACATAAGAGTAATAATACTTCAAGCATACTTTACAAAGCAATCATGTCTTCTCAAAATAACATGGCTAAAGAAAGCTATCCCTACAAAATCATATAGTCTAGCTATGCTCTATCTTCATCACACAAAGTATTTAATCATGCACAACCCTGATGACAAGCCAAGCAATTGTTTCATACTTTAGTATTCTCAAACTTTTTCAACTTTCACACAATACATGAGCGTGAGCCATGGATATAACACTATGTATGGAATAGAATGGTGGTTGTGGAGAAGACAAAAAGGGAGAAGATAGTCTTACATCAACTAGGCGTATCAACGGGCTATGGAGATGCCCATTAATAGATATCAATGTGAGTGAGTAGGGATTGCCATGCAACGGATGCACTAGAGCTATAAGTGTATGAAAGCTCAACAAACGAAACTAAGTGGGTGTGTATCCAACTTGCTTGCTCACAAAGACCTAGGGCATTTTGAGGAAGCCCATCATTGGAATATACAAGCCAAGTTCTATAATGAAAAATTCCCATTAGTATATGAAAGTGACAACATAGGAGACTATCTATCATGAAGATCATGGTGCTACTTTGAAGCACAAGTGTGGCAAAAATATAGTAGCATTGTCCCTTCTCTCTTTTTCTCTCATTTTTTCAAAAAAATTTCTTTTTTTTCTTTTTTTTCTTTTCTTCTTCTTTTTTTTATTTGGTGGGCTTCTTTGGCCTCTCTTTTTTATTTGGGCTTCTTTGGCCTCTTTTATTTTTTTATTTTTTTTTAAGTCTGAAGTCTCATCCCGACTTGTGGGGGAATCATAGACTCCATCATCCTTTCCTCACTTGGGACAATGCTCTAATAATGAAGATCATCAAACTTTTATTTACTTACAACTTAAGAATTACAACTCAATACTTAGAACAAAATATGACTCCATGTGGATGCCTCTAGTGGTGTACCAGGATATGCAATGAATCAAGAGTGACATGTATGAAAGAATTATGAAGGTGGCCTTGCCACAAATACGATGTCAACTACATGATCATGCAAAAGCAATATGACAATGATGGAGTGTGTCATAATAAACGGAACGGTGGAAAGTTGCATGGCAATATATCTCAGAATGGCTATGGAAATGCCATAATAGGTAGGTATGGTGGCTGTTTTGAGGAAGGTATATGGTGGGTGTATGGTACCGGCGAAAGTTGCACGGCACAAGAGAGGCTAGCAATGGTGGAAGGGTGAGAGTGCGTATAATCCATGGACTCAACATTAGTCATAAAGAACTCATATACTTATTGCAAAAATCTACAAGCCATTGAAACAAAGTACTACGCGCATGCTCCTAGGGGGATAGATTGGTAGGAAAAGACCATCGCCCGTCCTCGACCGCCACTCATAAGGAAGACAATCAATAAATAAATCGTGCTCCAACTTCATCACAAAGCGGTTCACCATACGTGCATGCTACGGGAATCACAAACTTCAACACAAGTATTCCTTGAATTCATAATTACTCCAACGCTGCGTTTGGATGTCTGTATTGGAGGCCTCTGTATTGTATTGGTTTCAATTCCAATTCAGCCAGGAAACTGTAATGGACATGAATACGAATTCGGTTGTTTGGATGTATATTGAATTGGCTCACGGAATCGTCCTGAGGTTTCAATACAGAAACGTGTTTGGATGTCAAACACTGGAATTGCATAGCAACATTAGTATATGCATTAAAACAGTAAACAGTAATTGTATGACTATAATTGGCTGATTATGTCGTAAAAATTATCATCAAATATTCTAGAAATCGAGGATGACATCATATAATATTGACACAAAAAAAAATTACACCAACAAAGTGCAATACATCTAGTTTAAATAGGTGTCTCAAATTCTCAACGACACATAGTTCCAAATCCAACCTGCAATAAGAGGATACATCAGTGGTCAGCAAATCATTGACAAAAGGACTAGGAATAAAAAGAAACAGAGTTGGCTGCCTGGAGCTAGGGAATAAGGGTGGAGGAAGAAGGGGCTGGCTGGAGCCAGAGAAGAAGGGGCGGGTCAGGAGGTGGCCCGAGGGAGAGGAGATGTGCACCGGCAGTGGGCCACCGCACAGCTGGGAAGGAAAGGAAGGGTCAGCGCCGGAGGGGACTGCCGTCGTTCGCATCAGATGCGATCTGGCCGCGGCGAGCACGGGCGGAGAGAATGGGAAGGGTCAGCACCGGAGGAGGGGAAGGGACAGCGACAGAGGAAAGAGGGAATGGAAGGCGGGCACCATACCTACGCCGCCGTGGAGGATCTGCCAGGGCGCCAGCGTCGATCTGCCAGGGCGCCGCTCTGCTCTCTCGAACCCTTCTGTCTCGTGGTGGAGGAAGAAAGAAAGCCTGAAGCATTTTGTTTTGCGGGAGAGAGGCAATTCAGGAGAAATCGGAGGTCCAGGCCTCTGTATTGGCGTGATGGGTGGGCGCGTGCAAGCGAAAACGCCTGTGTATTCGTTTCCGTTTCAGAGTGTTGTTTCAGACTACATCCAAACGTCTGTATTGGGGTTAGACCAATACCAAATCCAATTCGACGGCCCAATACAGACATCCAAATGCAGCTCAATAGAATGACTCTAATATCGCCATCCTTATATCTCAAAACAATTATCAAGCATCAAATTGATCATAGCATCCAATTCACTTTCTATGATAAATTTTATTATACCCAACTTGGATGCCCATCATTATAGGACAGAATTTATAACCATAGAAAATACCATGCTGTTCTAAAAGACTCTCAAAATGATATAAGTGAAGCATTAGAGATCAACAATTTCTACAAAATAAAGCCACCGCCGTGCTCTAAAAGGTATAAGTGAAGCACTAGAGCAAAATCTATCTAGCTCAAAAGATATAAGTGAAGCACATAGAGTATTCTAATAAATTCCAAATCAAGTGTGTCTCTCCCAAAGGTGTGTACAGCAAGGATGATTGTGGCAAACTAAAAAGCAAAGACTCATATCATACAAGACGCTCCAAGCAAAACACATATCATGTGGCAAATAAAAATATAGCTCCAAGTAAAGTTACCGATAGACGAAGACAAAAGAGGGGATACCTTCCGGGGCATCCCCAAGCTTAGGCTTTTGGTTGTCATTGAATATCTTGGGGTGCCATGGCCATCCCCAAGCTTGGGCTCTTGCCACTCCTTATTCCATAGTCCATCAAATCTTTACCCAAAACTTGAAAACTTCACAACACAAAACTCAACAGGAAATCTCATAAGCTCCGTTAGTGCAAGAAAGAAAAACCACCACATAAGGTACTGTAATGAACTCATTATTTATTTATATTGGTGTTAAACCTACTGTATTCCAACTTCTCTATGGTTCATACCCCCCGATACTAACCATAGATGCATTAAAATAAGCAAACAACACACGAAAAACAGAATCTGTCCTGCAAAAGTAAAGTCCTAGGAACTTTGTCTATTGATCTACTGCAAAACTAATAAACGCAAAAGCACGCTTCTGTGATTTACTAAAATTATTCTCGTGCACACAAAAGTTTCTATTTTTCAGCAGAATCAAATTAACTATCACCATAGGTTATCATATAGGTTCTACTTGGCACAAACACTAATTAAAACATAAAACCACGTCTAAACAAAAGCTAGATGAAATATATATTACTAAACATAAGCAAAAATCAAGGAACAAAAATAAAATTGGGTTGCCTCCCAAGAAGCGCTATCGTTTAACGCCCCTAGCTAGGCATAAAAGCGATAATAGATCTATGTATTGTCATCTTTTGTATTCAATTCATAAGTGGCACGCATAATAGATTCATAAGGTAATTTGAATTTCTTTCTAGGGAAGTGTTCCATGCCTTTCCTTAATGGAAATTGGAATCTAATATTCCCTTCCTTCATATCAATAATCGCACCAATTGTTCTAAGGAAAGGTCTACCAAGAATAGTAGGACATGGAAGATTGCAATCTATATCAAGAACGATAAAATCTACGGGCACATAACTCCTATTTTCAACAATAAGAACATCATTGATCCTTCCCATAGGTTTCTTAATGGTGGAATCCGCAAGGTGCAAGTTTAAAGAGCAATCATCAAAATCATGGAAACCTAGCACATCACATAAAGTTTTCGGAATCGTGGAAACACTAGCACCCAAATCACACAAAGCATAGCATTCATGATCTTTAATTTTAATTTTTATAGTAGGTTCCCACTCATCATAAAGTTTTCTAGGTATAGAGACTTCCAACTCAAGTTTTTCCTCATAAGATTGCATCAAGGCATCAACAATATGTTCGGTAAAAGCTTTATTTTGACTATAAGCATGAGGAGAATTCAACACGGATTGCAACAAGGAAATACAATCTATTAAAGAACAATTATCATAATTAAATTCCTTGAAATCCATAATAGTGGGTTCATTGCTATGTAAAGTTTTGACCTCTCCAACCCTACTTTTACCAAATTTAGCATCAAGATCTAAAAACTCCGAATCATTGGGACGCCTTTTAACTAAAGTTGACTCATCTCCAATCCCATTATTATCAAGATTCATATTGCAAAACAAAGATTTGATAGGGGACACATCAATAACTTTTAGATCTTCATCATTATTTTCATGGAAACTAGAAGAACACACTTTTACAAAGCAATCTTTCTTAGCACGCATCCTAGCGGTTCTTTCTTTGCACTCACCAATGGAAATTCTCATGGCTTTGAGAGACTCATTGATATCATGCTTAGGTGGAATAGATCTAAGTTTCAAAGAATCAACATCAAGACAAAGTCTATCAATGTTCCTAGCCAATTCGTCAACTTTAAGCAATTTTTCTTCAAGCAAAGCATTGAAATTCTTTTGAGAGATCATAAATTCTTTAACACTATTCTCAAAATCAGAGGGCATTTTATTAAAATTTCCATAAGAGTTGTTGTAGGAATTACCATAATTATTAGAGGAATTACTAGAAAACGGCCTAAGATCAAAGTTTTCTCTATAAGCATTGTTACCAAAATTATTCCTACCAACAAAATTCACATCCATAGATTCATTATTATTCTCAATCAAAGTAGACAAAGGCGTATCATTGGGATCAATAGGAGCACTCTTAGTAGCAAATAATTTCATAAGTTCATCCATCTTTCCACTCAAAACATTAATCTCTTCTATCGCATGAATTTTTTTACTAGTAGATCTTTCGGTGTGCCATTAAGAATAATTAACCATAATGTTATCAAGGAGTTTAGTAGATTCTCCTAAAGTGATTTCCATAAAAGTACCTCCCGCGGCCGAATCTAAAAGATTTCTAGAAGCAAAATTCAATCCGGCATAAAAATTTTGTATGATCATCCATAAATTCAAACCATGAGTAGGGCAATTTTGAATCATTAATTTCATTATTTCCCAAGATTGGGCAACATGCTCATGATCAAGTTGTTTAAAATTCATAATATCGTTTCTAAGAGAGATGATCTTAGCGGGAGGAAAATACTTAGAGATAAAAGCATCTTTGCACTTATTCCAAGAATCAATACTATTTTTAGGCAAAGACGAAAACCAAGTGTTAGCACGATCTCTAAGTGAAAACGGAAATAACTTCAATTTAACAATATCATTATCCGTATCTTTCTTCTTTTGCATATTACACAAATCAGCAAAGTTCTGTAGATGAGTAGCGGCATCTTCACTAGGAAGCCCGGAGAACTGATCTTTCATAACTAGATTCAGCATCATTAAGAGTAGCAATCGGAGTGCTAAGGAAATCATTATTATTGCTATTGGAAAAGTCACACAATTTGGTATTATCTTGAGCCATCGTGACAAGCAATCCAACACACAAGCACACAAGAGGAAAGCGAAAGAGAGAGGCGATTGGGAAAGAGAGGGCGAATAAAACGGAAAGGGTGAAGTGGGCGAGAGGAAAACGAGAGGCAAATGGCAAATAATGTAATGTGAGGGAGATGAGTTTGTGATGGGTACTTGGTATGTCTTGACTTGAGCGAAGACCTCCCCGACAACGGCGCCAGAAATCCTTCTTGCTACCTCTTGAGCACTGCGTTGGTTTCCCTTGAAGAGGAAAGGGTGATGCAACAAAGTAGCATAAGTATTTCTCTAAGTTTTTGAGAACCAATGTATCAATCCAGTAGGAGGCTCCTCAAAAGTCCCTCGAACCTACACAAACAAACAAGAACCTCGCAACCAACAGGGGTTGTCAATCCCTTCACGGAAACTTGCAAAAGTGAGATCTGATAGAGATGATAAGATAAGATAAATATTTTTGGTATTTTTATGATATAGATTGGAAAGTAAAAGATGCAAATAAAAGATAGATGGAAAACTTGTATGATAAAAGATAGACCCGGGGGGCGTAGGTTTCACTAGTGGCTTCTCTCAAGATAGCATAAGTATTACGGTGGGTGAACAAATTACTGTCGAGCAATTGATAAAAAAGTGCATAGTTATGAGATTATCTAGGCATGATCATGTATATAGGCATCACGTCCGCAACAAGTAGATCGAAACGATTCTGCATCTACTACTATTACTCCACACATCGACCAACTCATGCCTGCATCTAGAGTATTAAGTTCATAAGAACAGAGTAACACATTAAGAAAGAGGACATGATGTAGAGGGATAAGCTCATGCAATATAATATAAACCCCATCTTTTTATCCTCGATGGCAACAATACAATATGTGCCTTGCTGCCCCTGCTGTCACTGGGAAAGGACACCGCAAGATTGAACCCAAAGCTAAGCACTTCTCCCATTGCAAGAAAGATCAATCTAGTAGGCCAAACCAAACTAATAATTCTAAGAGACTTGCAAAGATAACCAATCACACCTAAAACAATTAATAGGAGATTCAATTATTTCTCATAGATAAACTTGATAATAAACCCACAATTCATCGGATCTCGACAAACACACCGCAAAAAGAGTTACATCCAATAGATCTCCAAGAAGATCGAGGAGAACTTGGTATTGAGATTCAAAGAGAGAGAAGAAGCCATCTAGCTAATAACTATGGACCCGAAGGTCTGTGGTAAACAACTCAAAACTCATCGGAGAGGCCTTGAAGATGATGTAGAGGCCCTCCGTGGTCGATTCCCCCTTCGGTGGAGCGCCGGCGAAGGCTCTGTAACATCCCAAATTTTCAATTTGGAATGTTATACATTAGATCATCATTGCATATCATATTTTAATGCATTTTGGCTTGATCCTAGAAATTCTACGCAACTCAAGGACACACGGAGAGAGTTGGGGATTTCGTTATTTCATATTTGAGTTTTTTTTCAAATTTTGAAAAGAGGATCTTTTGATTTTAATTACTTTATCTTCGTATATTTATTTTATAAATATAAGAGAGAGGGAATAAAATGACTTTTCCCAAAATAAAGAAATACTGGAGGTTTAATATTAAAATCAAATAAGATTTTATTTTGGGATTTTATTGCTATTTTATTTGCATAGGAAAATTGTGCATTTTTCAAAATTGCATTTTAGGCCCAAATAAATGTTCATCTTGTCCGGCATATTTTTAGGGGACAGGGAAAATTTATTTCGGGATTTTTGGAGTCCGTTTAGTATTTCTTTTCTTTCTTTTTCTGCACGTCAAAATTATTTAAAAAAACGACTCCGGGTCGTACCTGACCGGGACTCCGCCCGGGGGGCTTTATAAGCTGGGGGCCCCTGCCCCACAGCCCACACCGCCGCCCCAGCCCACCCCGCGGTCAAACCCTAACAGTGCCGCCCCGCACCGCCGCCTCTGCCGCCGGAGTTGACCGCCGCCGCCGTTTTTTCGGCTTATTTCGGTAAACCCTAGATCTAGATCCGGTTTTTTTAAAATTCCGGTTTTTTCGTCAGATCGGTTTTTCCCTTGGTTTATTTATTTTGCGGCCGTTTGTCCGTACGTTCGTTTTAACGAACGGTTTTCGTCGTTTAGCCGCAGATAGCGAACGTTCGTTCGTTAGCCTGTTCGTCAGCTTTTTTTCTCGGGTTTTTCGCGATTATTTTCGATCGCGATTTCTGATATGATTTTCATTTTAGTATAACTTTTTGCTCGTTTATCGGAATCAGGCGATTCAAGCGCCTGGAGTTTCGTCTTGAAACCCTCTTTCCGTTTAACCAACTCAAACAAGTTTTTGCTACTGTAAAACTTGAATTAGGTGCAGATTAGTAAACGAAGCTTGTTTCTTTCGCCGTTTGAGTTTCGTGCTTCGTTTGATTTGATTCTTTTTGCAAACCGGAGGTCTTAAGTTGAAATTTTTGGTTAGATCTCTTATTTGAGTTTTATCCATGCATTAGATGAGTGCTTATTGTATGCTTGTTGGTTTGCGATAGAGTACCTGGAGTGCGCCGCGTGCTACTACGAGTCTCTAGGTTTCACGGATCATCAGCAAGGCAAGTAACACTTTGATCATACCTCTTTACTGCCTAGTTTTATTGCATTAGATCAATCCTCAAACAATTGCATGGTTAGGATCTGATTTAACATGTGGGTTTTGGGAAGTAGATGAGGTAGTACCTATTGTCCTATTTATTATCAAACCTTTGGGAGTTACTTCTACGTTTGCTTATATTGCTATGCTATGCTAGTAGACGTGGATTGGGTGAGTGTATCCATGAAAGGTGTGAGTATTGTTAATTAATGGTTCAACTTAAGGTGGCAACTTCAATACACATCTGGGTGGATTGAGGCACCTGGGGAACCCAGTGTTGCCTATATTTTTGGAAATCCCGGGGTACTGTGTGATTCTTCTATGGACCGCCACCCAAACTCAAAGGGATCATGAGATTATTCATGCTAGAAACTTACGTGTGCAGCCACAAGCTACTATGGGCTCTAGCATAGTTGATTAAGTCGTGTGAACTCTTACAGTGGTAGACTAGCAGATGTAGGGGAAAGTAGGCGTAACTGTCTACCCATCGTGAGGTGCTAACGCTTCTGAAAGACTGTGTCTCGGTCATCTGTTTCTCAAACACCTTGTAGTGTGAGAAATCCAACGGAGGAGATCGCGTCTTGTGGGGAAAAGTGCGCAAACCTCTGCAAAGTGTATAAACTAATCATGGTTAGCTGTGTCCCCGGTTATGGACGTTTTGAGTATCTAGTTCTTGGATTATCATGTGAATCTCATCATGTTACTTAATTTAATTTTGATTGGGTTTAATGATGATGATTAATTGGGATTGAGTTGGGTGAACCTTCTCAATGTTTAACAACCACCATGATAGTTAAATAAATTTTATTCCTTTGTTGTAGGGAAAAATTGGCTTTATGCAAAACTGTAACCATAGAGCTTTCCACCAGCCATATATGCATGTAGTGATAGCATTATTTCGTTCATTACTCTCTATGTGTTACATTGCCAGCATATTCCATGTGTTGACCCGTTTTCAGGCTGCAACATTCATGTTGCAGACTTTTCAGACGACGAGTAAGGTGCCTTAGGTCGTGATCTTTCACTCAGTGATGCCATTGGAGTTGATGGATTCACTTTATCTTCCAAGCCTTCTGTTGTTATTGTTATTAGATGGCCTTAAGCCATATTTATTGTAATAAGTTCTCTTTTGAGATATTCGATGTAATAAGTGTGTGATTGCTACTCTGTTATAAATCCTTCAAGTACTATGTGTGTCAATATTACCGATCTAGGGATGACACTGATGCACAGAGATCAGACTACTTGAGGTCTGGTCGCTACAGGCTCCAAGATGGGATCTCGCGGATACAAAAGGTTGCGGCGGTGGAAATAGTTTTTCGTGGTGCTCCTCGATGTTTTCAGGGTACGGGAGTATATATAGGCGAAAGAAGTAGGTCGGTTGAGCCACCAGGGGCCCACGAGGGTGGGAGGCGCGCCGGGCACCCTCGTGGCCGCCTCGTTTGCTGCTTGACGTCCACCCCAAGTCTCCTGGATTACGTTTGTTCCAAAAAGATCGCTCCCGAAGGTTTCATTTCGTTATATTATTCCTTTTCTTCGAAACACTGAAATAGGCAAAAAAACAGCAATTCGGACTGGGCCTCCGGTTAGTAGGTTAGTCCCAAAAATAATATAAAAGTAAAAGGTAAAGCCCATAAACATCCAAAACGGGTAATATAATAGCATGGAACAATAAAAAATTATAGATACGTTGGAGACGTATCAAAGGGCAAGATGTTGTTCTGGTAAGTCCACAAGACAGCAGCTCCTTATTATTGCTGAACAAAGAGGTGTTCCAATGAAGACACATGGTTTGAAATCATAGAATGGTCCAGCTTTCTAAATTCTCTACTTACGGCTATAGAAGCGCGAAGAGAAAATTAGAAACAACTCTAGTTGAGGAAGTTGTGGATGACTATCTGATGCCAAAAGCCCAAGCAAAACTGTCGTTATCTGCATCTGTGTGTGGCATCAGCGACACTGAAAGACAGAAAATATTTTCGCCCAAATGCAATGTGGCTGAATTTATAAGTTAGAATTTCCTACTAGAGTTGGATCCATATCACTGAACACAAAGTCTAGAATTGCATAGCACACTTTCGTCGGCATAGTAACTCAAGCACCACTCCAAAAGTTGCACACGTGGCGGCATAGTCACACACACAGGACTGCGGAGTTGCACACTCTTGTTGGTGTAGTCGCACAAGCATGGTAGGGGAGTTGGACACTATCATCACGCGTAGTCTCACACGCGAGGCGGTAGAGTTGCACACTCGTGTCTGTGTGTAACTCTATCTGTATACGTCACAGAGTTACACACTCTAGTTGGCGTACAAGCTCATGCACGAGAGTTCCACCCCCTGTTGGCAGTGGCGTATCTAGTGGGTGTGCCAGGTGTGCCATGGCACACCTAAAATTTTGGAAAACATTTTTTTACCATGTAAAAATTAGCTGATTTTTCAAGGCCCACCCAAACCAATTGAAATAGACCTCATTTTAAAAAAAATGATGCACATCCTCCATTTTATTTCTAAGTCCGCCACTGCCTATTGGCTTAGTCGCACATGCACGCCCACAGAGTTGCACACTCTTGTCGGCATTGTCGAACACGCGAGATCAAGGTGGTGCACACTCTCATTGGCATAAATAGCCCACGCACGACTGCGGAAGTTGCACACGCGCGGCGGCATAGTCGCACACGCATGATCACAGAGTTGCACACTCTAGTCGACATAGTAGCTAACGCATGACCATGGAGTTTCACACTCCCGTCGGCATAGTCGCACATGCGTGACAACAGAGTTGCACACTTTTGCTCGCATAGTCGCACAAGCATGACCGTGGAGTTGCACATTCTCATCAGCATTGGTGTCCACTCTTGTTGGCTCCGGGAGTTGCACACACGCGGCGGCCTAGTCGCATATAGGACCACGGAATTACACATTTTCATTGGCGTATTAGCTCACACACGGTCGTGGAGTTGCACACTCTTGTCGCACATGCATGGACATAGAGTTGCACAATCTCATCCGCATAGTTGCACATGAATTATCGTGGGAGGTGCTCACGCATGGCCGTGGAGTTGCACACTCTTGTCGGCACAGTCGCACATGCATGGCCACAGAGTTGCACGATCTCTTCCACATAGTCGCACATGAATTGTCATAGGAGGTGCTCATGCCCGGCCGTGGAGTTGCACACTCCCGTCGGTATAGTTGCACATGCATGGCCACAGAGTTGCACAATCTCATGTGCATAGTCGCATATAAATTGTCGTGGTAGATGCTCATGCATGGACGCGGGGTTGCACACTCTCATCGGCACAGTCGCATATGCATGGCCACAGAGTTGCACAATCTCGTCTGTATAGTCGCACATGAGTTGTTGTGGGAGGTTCTCATACCCGGCCGCGGAGTTGCACACTCTCATCGGTATAGTCGCACATGCATGACCATAGAGTTGCACAATCTCGTCCGGATAGTCGCACATGAATTGTTGGGGGAGGTGCTCACGCCTGGCTGTGGAGTTGCACACTCTCATCGGTATAGTTGCACATGCATGGTCACAGAGTTGCACAATCCCATTCGCATAGTCGCACATAAATTGTCGTGGGAGGTGCTCACGGATGGTCGTGGAGTTGCACACTCTCGTCGGCGCAGGCGCACATGTATGGACACAGAGTTGCACAATCTCATCTGCATAGTCACACATGAATTGTCATGGGAGGTGCTCACGCATGGCCGCGGAGATGCGCACTCTCTTCGGCACAGGTGCACATACATGGCCATGGAGTTGCACACTCTCGTCGGCATTTTCGCACATGTATGGCCACACAGTTATACAATCTCGTCTGCATAGTCGCACATGAATTGTTGTGGGAGGTGCCCACGTCCGAGCACGGAGTTGCACGCTCTTGTGTGCATAGTCGCACATGCGTGGCCATGAAGTTGGGACATTCTTATATATAGGATAGTCCCTCAAACGCGGTTGTGGGGACTACACACGCGCGGCGACTACCAGGCAGTTGGCCAGGGCACCGGTGCAACAGACGAAATTGCACATTTTCACTGTTAGAGAGTAGTTTGAGGTGGTGCCACTAGTGAAAACGGCATGGCCTGGACAACAAACGAAGTTGCACATCTCACTAGAAGGAGGCAGTTTAGGGGTGGAGGTACCATAGAGGAAAACTGCACGTCCACGGTGTACGATAAAAATTGCACATCTATGTCAGTTACTTCACTAGTAGAAAACAGGGCTTTCGTTCGGCCAGAAAAGAGCATTAATCCCGGTTGCATTATGAACCGGGACTAATGTGAGCATTAGTCCCGGTTCGAGCGGCTAGGGCACCGTACAGGCATTAGTTCCTGTTTAAATATGACCTTTAGTCCCGGTTGGTGCCACGAACCGGGACTAAAGGGTGTGATGCCCATTAGTACTGGTTCGTACCGGTTGGTAGCTCGAACTGGTACTAATGGGGTTTGAGGCATTAGTACCGGTTCGTGTCACGAACCGGTACTAAAGGTCCCATTTTCAAACTCTACCCCCCCCCCCCTCCTGTGGATCGCCTTTTTAGTTTTGTAAAAAGCAAAAGAAAATGATAAAAACTTCAAAAATTAAAATCCTTCCAGATGTAGTTATGTTACTACATGTGCTAGTTAGGAAAATTTAAAAACTTAAATTTGGACATGTTTTGCAAAAAGTGTAGAGAAAATGTAAAATGGCTATAACTTTTGCATACGATGTCAAAAAAAATATAATATATCAAAATGTTCAGCAAGAAAATCCGCATCCGATTTTGACCACCTATGGCCTGTTTGCAAATTTTTAGAATCCTCAAATTCTAAAAGGAAAAAAGTTATGCTCAAATTTCAAAAAAAAATGAATTTTGGTTAAATCTGGTCAAACTTTGGTCAAACTACTTATTCAAGAAGTATTAGTGTTACTAAATAATTTTTCAATAATATTAGTGTTACTAAATAATTATTACAATTTTTTAGAATTTTGGTAAAATCTGGTCAAACTTTGGTCAAATCTGGTCAAACTATGGTCAAACTACTTATTCAAGAAATATTAGTGTTACTACGTAATTATTCGAGAATATTAGTGTTACTAAATAATTATCTCAAAATTTTGAATTTTGGTCAAATCTGGTCAAACTGTGGTCAAACTACTTATTAAAGAAATATTAGTGTTACTAAATAATTATTGTTTTTTAGAATAATAGTTTCAAACTCAAACAGTGAAACTGTGTGACTTCATGCTCAAGCTAAACTCCTGAGGGTTAATAGGATTGACATATTACTATTGTCAGCGAAACAACAAGTACAGACATGAAAACGAGGGGGAGTAGAACCCGAAAGTTAAGCGTGCTCAGACTGGAGTAGTGAGAGGATGGGTGACCGGCCGGGAAGTTAGATGATTTGGAATGATGAGGGGTGATTAGAGATTAAATTAGAAAATAATTCAGAAATTTGACAATCGAAAAAATTCAAAAAAAAAATTCGTAAAAATACCTTTAGTCCCGGTTGGTAACAAATTTTTTTTTCGTAAAAATACCTTTACCAACCGGGACTAAAGGTGGAGCTCCAGACAGCGGCCACGTGGATGGCCTTTAGTCCCGGTTCTGGAGCCGGGACTAAAGGGTCGTTATGAACCGGGACAAATGGCCCTTTTTCTACTAGTGGTTGCGCATCGAAGGCTAGTCAGTTGCACAAAACGGGGACAAAATTGCACAAAGAAAATTTCTTCGAAACATACCCATGTGGGATCTAGTTTCGAAGAGCACGTCGCAAAGATTACAATGGTAAAAATGGATCATAATTCCGATGCGTGGATTAAAAGTTATGCCTTTTAAATTTTTGAAATCACAAATTAAATGTCCAAGAGATGAAAAACATGCATAGGAGGAGATTACTATGCTGGCATTTAATACGTCGTAAACAAATAGATTAGATGACAAAGTTTTTCTAATTAAGGAGGAGGACAAGCAATTACCTAAAATGGACGGCCGCTCGCTAGACCACCCCAGGCGGCGGGGCGCTGCCTATACGCGTCCAATCAACTTTAGTTTACTGCAATATTTCTTTATTTCCAAACTTTAGTTTAGTAAAGAAGTGTAACGTTCGCTTTTCTGAATAAAAAGGTGTAAGTGACACTTTCACTGCACTGTTTCACTTGTCTGGATTGAATAAGACTTAAAAAGTGTCAACGGCTTAGGGCATCTCCAGCCGTTGGCCCCCCAGGAGGGGCAAAAAAGCACCCCCTGGGGGCGCACCGGTGCTAAACCGCGCACTGGGGGCGTGATGCCCCCCAGTCGCGGCGCCCACGGTTAGTCAAAAAAGTCAAACACGGCGCAAAAACGACTCAAATTTAACGCAAACATCGGCGAGTTCGTTCAAACTTAAACATATTTTACAAAAGAGAAAAAACTAAAGTACTCCGCGGGGAGGACGGGCTCCGGCTTGGGCTCGGCGAGGACGAAGCGACCGGTGGGTGGAGAGGCGTTGGCGCCGCCGGAGCTGCGGGTGCGCGCGCTGACCGGCGTGTCCTGGGGCTCCGGCTTGACGGGGCGGAGGCAGGGCGAGCCGCCGGACGAGGAGGAGGACCCCCCCCCCCCCCGGTCTCCATGCGCCTCGGGCTCCAGGAGCTTCTCCGGCGGCGTGAGAAGGAAGGGGGAGCGGGGTACTCGAGGCGCGGCGTGTTGCCGCCCTCGATGTACTCGAGGACGGCCTTCAACGTGCGCCCTGGCACACCCCACCACAGATGCCGGCCGGCGGCGTTGAGCCTGCCGGAGGGCACGACGCCGTTGGTGGCCTCGAGCTGCTCGGCCTGACGGCGGCGGAAGTAAGGTTCCCAGAGCGGGCTGTCGGGGACGTACCGTGGCCCCTCCCTCGCCGCACGCGGCAGGTTCGAGCAGATGCGTGCGATCTCCGCACGCCGCGCCGCGCCGGTCGGTACCGGGGGCACCGGCACGCCGCCCGCGCTGATCCTCCACGCCCCGGGCACCCGCATGTCCGGCGGGACCGGGTACTCGGCCTCGTAAAGGAGGCGAGCCTCGTCTTCATGAAGATGGCCGCGGCCGAAGCCGTTCACCGCCGCGCCGTCGCCTGGGAAGCGCTCGGCCATGGGTGTGAACTGGGGACGGCGAAAGAGAGGAGAGGAGAGGGAGGAACGACGGCGGCGGGAGAGTGTGAGTCACAGAGTGCGCCGGGGCGCTTCATATATAGGCCAAGGCGCGCGTGTCATCGTGTGTACGCGTGGCGGACGAGGGAGGGCGAGGGACGCGTGTCGTCCGGTCTTCACTGCGCCGCCCGTGAGGCATCAATGGTGCAGGCTGACTGGCGCGGCAGCACGGCATTGATTTGCCACGGGAAACGAGGCGATGAGGACGACGAAGGGCCGAGAAGAGAGCCGTCACGCTGACGCGGCGGGCCCGCGGCTTTTTCGCGCCAAAACAATTTGCCCGGCGCCCCCGGGCGCCCCAGCGCGCCGGGTTCGGGCTGGCTCCGCCGGCGCTGTTTTCGGTCCAAGCCGGCGAAAATCGGGCTCCTGAGGCGCGACTGGACCGTTTTTCCGGCGCCGGCGCGAAAAAAACGCCTGAGGAGGCCTTCCTGAGGGCGGCGCTGGAGATGTCCTTAGACATAGACATAGACGAGCCCATCAGAATGACCTGTGGAGGTAGCTGTTCAGCTTGCTCGGTGTGCAGCTTTGCAGGCCACGCCCTGGCGTCGACCGTTACCAGCCAAAACCATTAGACCACCACAGGACAAACCGAAGGAATCTCACCTAGAACGAGATCTTTTGACCAAATCAGGGCTACCGCGCAGCCATGCACAGTGGGTAAGAAACAAAATTACCACAAGAAAGAGACAGAGGAGAGGAGAGGAACAACTGAGGAATTTTGTCTGCGAGGTCTTGTGATAACTGTAAACCAAAAATGTAGCCAGCATAAACTTTTCGTATTCTTTGTCTAGCAAATCTACGGCTATGCTAACCTCTTTCTTTCGCCCCTTCTCTCTTTACACGGTCCAACAAAATTGAGAAAGATATGCAGGTATAGAGTGAGAATACTATATGTATAATATATCCTAGGTAGGCAGACTGATGGACCATTGAACGACGAGCATGAGCGGATGACGGAGACGGAGGAGCTAGTTGCTGCAATGGCAGGGGAGGGACGCTATCTTCGTCGTGCAGCAAAGGGGCCTGGACCCCGGGCACCGGCGGTAGCGCAGCTCCATCACAAACTCATTCGCCGGAGCACCCACCGGCCTCAGGACCTCGTCCTTCGGCTTGCAGCTCAGCCACCGCTCGAGTAGGCCGTGCAGCGTCGTCGAGGGGCACACCGACTCGTCGTGGCATAAGATCTCCACCTGCAATTCGCACAAGCGTATACACAAGGGGTCAAACAAAAGAGCAGGTTCACATACTCTCGGTTTGTGGGCACACAGACTCACGCACACTCACTAACAGGAGGAGATATGATAGGATGGATCATTGAGCTGCAAAATGTTTTAGTGACGCATTCTTTGGGAGCTTTGAACCGAAAAATGGTGCAATTAAATCCTACTATGTCACCATCCAAATCTACAAATGCAGCAGGGTGGTTCCTTTCAATGGAAATCAAATGGGGACAGTGGCCCCTTCACAATTTCTGAAAAACAAAATCTAGAAATGTAGCAAAATCCAGATTTATCGGTAAATGTAGTACATGGAAGCAAGCACCTTGATAGCAAGGCACAGACTTGAGTAGGGTTTGTGCAGTGACAGCAATCAAAAATGGAAGTACAATGACATCTAAAAGGCCCACCTTATCGTCACTTGCTAGCTCAAGTTTTTTCATAATCAGCCTCAGGATGGAGGATACCCGCATAGTTCCATCTCTGAAACAAGAAGAAAAAATCATATTGAAGAAAAGAATGTATTAAATTCTTGGAATCTACTAACATGTTATTACATCAGCGAAAACTGAATTGCTGGTAGGAATGAACGAAAAAAAAGCATGCAGGATTTTCGGATGAAATATCCTCTCCACCGGTCATAAAAATTCACAAGACCACTGTTTTTCTAGGTTCTTCACCTTCATATTTTGAGATGAAGAGAAGAACTCTTGCTAATACCAGAGCAATCTATGCATCTAGTAAAAAACAATCAGAGATAACAGGAAAAGGGGCATCAGCACACTGAGCCATCTAAGCTGGGAAAATATCTCCACCAACATATGCTATGATTAAGAGGATGCTAAGTATGAGAGGCCTATATCATTGTGACAAGGAAACTTGAAGCCTAAAGAGGAACTCACTTGATTCTGTAGAAATTCTTTTCTAGCTGAGGCAACAGTTTAGCTTCTACCCTGCAAAACAATTTTCATTTTGATGTGACAACACAAAACACATGGTCCATCAGAATCAGTATATATATTGAATATGCTGCAAGAGGTCTTACTGGTTCGGTGAAGTGACTAGTGAAAACCAGACTTGGGTTGTTATTCCATCATGCGAGTCTGCTTCTGGGCTTTCCCTCGGAGTATGCTCTGTGGTTGTTTTACTTTCCTTGGGACAAGAACTTGGATTCTGCGATTTCTTCGCGCTTGCCACGACTAAACTCCGTAACTCCGTAAGGGCTTCTGAACTTTCCTTGGAACAAGAACTTGGATTCTGCGATTTCTTCGCGCTTGCCACGACTAGACTCCGTAAGGGCTTCTCAAGCTCTTCCTTGTCAATCGTCCCGCGATTCTTTCCATCTTCAGAAATATCTACAGTGTTCTGTTTGGGATGGAAGTGTAATTAGAATAAGAAAATGTTACAAGACAACTGGCATAAAACTTGCATATGAATTATGTGTTGATAACACTTCAATACTACCTGTTTTTTATTTGCAGATGTTGTCATCTTGGTAGATTTTAGTGCCGAGGCCTTCTCAGCCATCTGATCGCGGTCTTCAGATTTATTTGGCAATTTACTGAGAGAAAACGTCTGGGATGTGATAGTCCTTCTTGCAACTTTGGTTCTCCGTCCTGTCAGAGTAGTTTGTGTTGCCATCTTTGGGGTTTCAACCAAGGAAGAAATGGACCTCTCTTTTCTCTTCGCTGGCAATGTAATAGTTGGAGCCTCAAAAGCATCTACTTCTGCCTTAGATGGAAACAAATAATTTCTGATAGCCTGAATACTTATATCAGCCCTTCAAACAAGGAACCAATCAATCATGTTAGGTAGCAGCATATAGTTGAGTACCTGAGTCGAGATTGCAGGAAAAAAAAGAATGATGGTGGCTGGAATTCTAAGATTTTGCTTCACCAAACAAAAATGTATACACACTTTTTAGCAAGCGTGTGTATTTCAGCCAGTGTTATTAGACAAGATAACAATGTAGCAGGCAGTCGGCACGAAGAGCTGTGATAGCTGTTACATCTTACGCAAGATTTATACAGTAGAATCCACAGGAGTGTAATTATAAGCTAGTATATTCTAACTAATATCCAGAAGGAACCATTTTTAATTTAAATGTGTATAGAGATATTAACAGTACATATACTCTTATTCTTCACAAAAATAATAGGTGCACTTTTCTGCTGTATAAGGGTCGTACATATACTCTTATTCTTCACAAAAATGTTAAGTGCACTTTTCTACTGTATTATATAAGGGTTCAAATGAACTAATTGTTTCTGCAGCTACTAATAAATGGTGTGTGTGAACACCATATTTTACTGAAAGGCACAAATTTTAAAATGCAAAACACAATGGAAATGTATATGAACTCCTATTACTTTAAGGATCAAACTAAGAGGATCAAACATGAATTTCATTAGTCTGTTTTCTCCATTCTGGCCATCTGTTGCTCTATAGTCTATACATCCTTATACTGCCAAGTTCTTAAGGCTGCAGTTGGGCGTCATCGGCGAAGGGAAAACTTACAGAAACAAGGACAGGAGTGTGGGACTGTGGGGTCTGGTCAGTCGGCTGCAGTACGAAAACTGTTGGCCGCTGATGCGGGGCTTTAGTACGTGGACCCTGAGGCAAACTGCCGACTTATCCAATGATGCTCTGCCACGTGCAATAGGAGGGAGAGGAGCCACAAAATTTTGTGTTGGCCCAATTATTACTGAGATGAAAGAAGCCGGAGGACTTCCAGCATGAGCCATTTTGAGGCAGCCGGAGAACTATAGAATTTGTTCTATTGTTACAGATGAACAGAAGATTTTGGATCATGTATTCTTACTTGATTTAGTATCCGTAGAACCTCCAAATGGCTCATTTTGACATCCACTATATGTACTATTAGTGATAAGAAGGCTAAAAAGTGGCAGCACCACTTCTTTAGGCTCACATGTTATTAACGCTATGCAGGTGTACTTATACAGGAATTTAAAGAAAAAAGAGAACTGACAAGTTGGAAAAACAATGTTGTACAGCAGATAACCTTGGTATTTTAACAATTACTTACCGGAGTTTCTCTTCAGGAGTGATCCCAAGAGCAACATCGCACACTGGGCAGGCTTCGATCTCCTCCTCATCTATTTTATTCATAATACATTCCCGGCAAACTGCTTACAAAAAGATGGTCACAAGAGGAACTCTATAGACAAGCAGGCGAGTATCATACAGATATTTGAAAGAACCGAATTTTATGTGCTCGACAGAGGAAAGCTACAATATTAGGAGTAAAATAGAAAGTAGCAACAATGCAATAAGAGCAGATACTTGACTTGCATCCAGATTGATAGCTTGAACAAGACTGACAACTGTGCTGTACTTGCGTTGCAGCAGTAGTTGTCAGGCTTATCGATCAAGAACGTTTTTTTGGATCATCCTCCAGGCCTCTACATCATGTGGTAAAGCCACTTTGCCAAAAAATAAAAGTGGTGTGGCCATTTTTTTTTTGATAATGTGAAGCGCGACTATACCAAAAACATAGATCTGAAAGACTTCCCCAATACAAAACAAATAACTACTCCCTCCGTCCCATAATATATTATGGGACGGAGGGAGTATATAAGACAGCACGCCACTGAATGCCCGTTCTACTAATAACCAGAAGCATCGATAACATAACCAAACGGACACGGGTCAAGCATTTGCTGGCTCTCACCATCCATGAGTAGCGAGCAATGCTCTCTCTGTAAGCTCGATCCCTGGATGATGGTGGAAGAAGATCAACAATTCTGACAAGAAAAGTGCAAAGAGGAGCAGTGGAGGTGGCTTGTGCGGCTGTAGCTGCATGGCATATTTGGTTGGAATGAGAGAAACAAGAGGATTTTCAGAGAGCAGAATACTACGGCTGCTAATGTTTGGGAGGTAGTGAGTGCAGGCTTTAGCTTCCTGATGGAGGCTTTAAGAGTAGTTCTGTTCCAATTTTTTTGTACAGCCGAAGTGTTGTTGACACTGTCGGGTTTTTCTTATTTCTGTTGTTGACCCTGTACTTAATGCAACAGCAAAACACCTGCTACTTACAGTCACACGCGCACATACACACACAAAAGATTCAGCTTGGCTGCATTGTCGACTCCAGAGAACAGGGATGGCATGGCGATTCCGGAGGGACTGGTGCGCGAGAGCACGGGCGAAGAAACCACGGCCTCGATCGGCGGCTGCGGCGGCGGCGGCACGGGGTTTCTCCGGAGTAGCTCCGGCGCACGCGGGTACCCGAGAGGAAACGCCTGCCTCTTGGTCTTGGATGACGAAGCAGACCCAGCTCCAACGATAACAAGAACGCCGGCCAAGCAGAGGGAACGCGGCGGAAGGTGGCCGCCCTGGCCAGACCGCAGCGCACGCAATCAGAAGCCTCGGCAATTCGCACGAGACCGGCGGCGGCTCCGGCGCTCATCTGGGATCAGGAAGTCGCGTCGAACGCCAACCTGATCACCACGCCACCACTGACAGAGATACAGACGGAACAGGGACAGAGAAAGCAGAACATCCGACACCAAAACCAAGGACGGCAGCGCGACGCGGCGGGGGGGGGGGGGGGGGGGGGGGGGGGGGGGCATGGGGGCGTCCGCGCGCAGCGGCGCGGGACGCCGGCGCGTGCAGCGCAGACACGACGGAGAAGAGAGAGAGGGGGGGGGGGGGGGGGGGGCGGACGGAAGAGAACGGAAACCGTAGAGGCGGCGGCGGAGAGCGGGGTAGAGAGAGAGAACTCACAGGTGTGGCCGCACTCGGTGAAGGCGCTGGCCTCGCGGAAGTAGCCGTCGCAGAGCGGGCACGTCACGCACGGGGCGAGCAGCGCCCGCCGCACGCGAGCTACCCCCGGCGCGTGCCCCATCTCCCCGGCGCCGGCAACCACCCCCGCCACCTCCTCCTCCTCGTCGACCTCCTCGTCAGAAGAGCTCGGGGCCCGGGGGAGGCGGAGAATCAGGAATACGCGGCGGGGCGCGATGGAATCGAGGGTATTGAGCGGCCGGCAGAGGGGAGGAGCGGCGGCCGCGGCGGCGGGGCTGCTCCGGCGAGGCGCGGGGGTTTGGGGGGGCCGGGGAGTACGAAGTCTTTTCCTATTGCGCTGTATAAATAGAAGAAATTATTAGAGTGGCAGAGGCGATTGCGTGTTGGCGGCGCCGGGTGCGCGCAGCCTATAAAGGACCTATGTGCGATTTGTATTCGGAACTGTCTTCCTATTGCTTTTCCAAATTTATCTGCTTTTTCCCCTGTTCGGAACCAGGCCATTCCAATTTTCGTTGTTCCATATTTAGTGCAGATAAGATTCATTTTTTTGTGTGTAGGTAGCGAATTCTTACGAAGTCATCAGAGATGCTAAAGAGGGTAAAATTGCAGGGGGTGTTTGGTTGCTCGGCTTGTTTTCGGCCTTCCTCCACGCGTCGCCCTGTGAAGTCTGTACAGGCTGAAACGCCGCGATCGGGACAAAGTTCTGCGGTTCCTTTGGTAGCTCGCATCTCATCGGTGCTTATTTTCTACACCGGAGCTGTGTCTCCCATATTGCGAGGTGTAGCTTCGCCTCGCCTTGCCTCTGGCACTGGTTGCACGGTCGCTTTAGTGGGCCAGCCCATTAAGACGGTTTTGGGAAGATTCTTTCGAATGGTTTAGAACCTTTCATGTGTTTTCTACATTGTATAAACATGTTACAAACAACTTGAACATCATTCTACATTGTATAAACATTTTTCTAAAATGTCATGAACATGTTCTTGAAATGCGTAATTTTTTTTAAAAAGTGTCACGAACGTATTTTTCAATGGTATGAAACCAAAAAAAAATCAATTACATAAACTATTTTGAGAAAATGTGCTGAAATATTTTTTAATGATATAAATTTAAAAAACATTTTATTAAATGACAAAAACATTTTTTTGAAACACATGAATGTTTTTCAAATGTCACGGACATTTTTCTTAATGCTATCAACAATTTTAAATTTTGCATGTATGATGAACACTTTTAAACTTTTGAGTAAATTAATTTCTGAAACAAAACTATTTAGAATATTTCAAGTGACGGGAGCCCTATCTGAATGGTAGTCGTGCCTGGTATTGGTTTGTTCACATAGGGCATGTACAATGGTTCTATTTTAGGAATGTCAAGTAGGATAAATGATGAGGTGGAGGAGAGAGAAATTATAAGAAAAGACTTGCCTTCTCTTATTTAAGAGAAGACAAGAGATGATCTCTTAGCACAATATGTCACACCATGTTTTTAGCAATAGCTAGTTATTGAAGATAAGGCTAAGAGATGACCTATTGTAGACACGTTTTTTTGTCATATCTAAATTACATGCAAAATTTAAGATAAGACTATCTTATTAACCATTGTACATGCCCATAGATAGCCTGCTTCCATGGTAATTTTTCCTATGTAGTTGGCCTCGCAGGTCGGTCTCCCTGGAAAACACTTGTAAACTTTTTGAACATGAGGTCTCGGTCCCGACAGCCGGGAGGGGGCAGACCAAGATCCGACCTAGTTGCCATCATAAGGCGTTTTTTGCCAAATGGTGCATTGAAGGGTAGATACAAGGAGGTTGTAAACTTCAAAAATTCTTCTAAAAGGTCAAGCAGTTGGAAAGAAATTTTGTTGTCTATCTCCCGCTATTGAATGGTCTTTAGAGTTTTGGCCCAGGCCTTTAGTGCACTTCTTGTTTTGTTAGTTAGCGCCCCCTCTAGGCTTGGGTTGAGCTGGCGAGCAGATCATTGCTTTGCATGATGTTCTTACATGTTAGAGACAATTGGATAGCAGGCCTAGAATAAGGTCCAGAAAATTTAATCTAAAAAGGCGGGAGGCTGGAATTGTTGTTGCAACTGATCAAACGTGAAACACGTTAGGGAGATTATACGAGAGTTAGGAAATAACACATCCCATGCTAGATTAAAGAAGACACGATCTAGCCTTTCTAGGGTGGGCCGTTGTCTGTTATTGGACCATGTGAAACGTCTATCTATGAAGGGAAATTCAACCGTTCAATTAGTGTTTATGAAATTGTCGTTTCTTTTTTCATGTGTGTCGCAGAGCTAATATATTGATAGGAGATGCGCAATGTTTTTTAGTTCATTTAGGAATGCTCACTTCTAGTGCTAGGGGAGAGTGCATATACATTGGTTAAAGTGAATTGTGCCCCAGGGCTGGAGCCCAATTGGTCTACCCTGATGTATAGAAATACAGGCCCGAATAAGAAATATTAACAATTACCGCCTTTTGTCTGGACATCAGGTTTAGCCAACAATGGTGCATCTGGAAGGGATGTGAGGTCCAATCTTCTGCCTCTCAAGGGTCACCTAGGCCCATATTTGAAGCTTTCTCAAGTAGCAAGCGAGTAGCCTTTTCCTTGATGGATCTATCCCTATGTTGCCTCCTCCTCGATGTACCTTGTACGATCTATCGATCGATCGACTCAGTTTGTTTCCTATTTGGCGTTTATCCCGTTGTTTACGCCAACTCCTGTTTAGCGCTTTACACACCGTTTAAAGGCAATTTGGTAAAAACACCCCCCCCCCCCCCCGCGCGTCTCTCGTTGGATACTTTATGGGCTAGCCTGCATATGCCACCAATGGGAAGCGTCCCCTTCCTAGTTTTGGGAAACTCCGAGAAGCTTCTAGCCCAAGTTTTGGGAAGTTTTTGGAAACTTTTGTCTACTCTTTTTAACGGTTTTGTTCGCATTTTTTTTCCTTTTTTCCAAATGTGTGACTTTTTCCAAGTTAAAAAACCCTTATCAAAATCATAAACCTTTTTAAATTTCTTGAAGTTTTTAAAAATTCATGAATATTTTCAAATTCGTAAATCTTTTTTCAAAACCCGCAAACCTTATCAAATCTATGAACTTTTTTTTAATCTGTCAACACATTTTCAAACAAATGAATGTTTTCAAATCGACAAACTTTCTTATTTATGATTTTTTTTCCCAAAATAAGTGAACCTTTTAAAAAATTGATGAATTATTTCAACTTATTTTTTCAAAAACCATTAACTTATTTATTGTCACAAACTTTTTCAAAGGACAACATTCATAAAGCTTTTTCAATTTTTGTTGAACCTTTTCTGAATTATTGACATCTTATTGCATTCGCGAACATTTCTCGAGTTCACGAACTCTTTTTGAATTCATGAACATTTCTCAAATATATAATTTCCCAAATTTTCATTGATTTTTCTGAATTCGTGTACTTTTGTTGAATTCATGACCATTTCGCGAATTTGCAAACCTTTTACGAATTTGTGAAATTTTTATGAATTCCTGAACTTTTATTAAATTCATGAAAAAATCTTTTGAACTTCCTGATTTTTCAGTGTTTTTGAATTTTTCAGAAAGGTCAACTATCTACTATTCGTCAGTCAACCTTCCACCAGTCACCTAATGGAAAGAACCGGCGAACGAGCGAGCGACTTCATGTTGTTGGACCGGCCCACATGAGTGTGCGCATCAGCGCTGCCTTTAGTACAATAAAAAAGGCAGGTCAACGAGGGCGGCGGCTATGGCCCACTAGCACAGGAGGTCACAATCTCCTTTCCCTGTTTTTTTTACCTTTTCTGCTTTCTTTTTTATTTTAATTTTGTACATTTTTTACACTTTACAGTATATCAAATATCTTGAAAAAATATTTGATCGATGTTGAACAAATATATGAAAAAAATTGAACAAGTTTTTGAAAAAAATGTTAATCATGTATATAAAAATGTTGAACAAGCATTTGAAAAATGTTGAACAAATATTAAAAAAATACACAAAATAAACCAAAGGAAAAAAACCGAAGAAACAAATGAAAAAACTCAGAGAAGGGAAAAACAAAAGAAAATGAAGAAACAACAAAACGGAGATAACCCAGTGGTTAGCTTCGCAAGTAGGGCGCGCCCTAGCATTTATCATGAACACAGTGCTAACCTAGTGTTTAGCGAAGCTTCGCTAGTCCTCATCGAGGAGACCCAGGTTTGAATCCTGGGTCGTCCCCTCTGCTCGCTCCCTTTTTTCTCGTTAGTTTTTTGAAGTGCATTATATTGGTGTTTACATCATTATCCGTACAAGATGCATACCTCTGTCGATCAATTCTTTATGGGCCAGCCAGTGTAAGGCACTAGTGGGAAGCTCCCTTTTCCATGCTTTGGGAAGCTTCCAGAATATTCCTAGGCCGATTTTGGGAAGCTTCTGGCCTTTTTTTAATATTTCAGATTTTTGGAAAGGCTTTTGTTTGTTTTCCTTTTCGTTTTCCTTTTTCTTTTTTTCCTAATGTGTGAACTCTTTCGAAATTCTGAAAGTTTTCAAATTTCAAGAAACACTTTTTTCAAATTCTTGATTTTTTATTAAATTTGTGAAACTTCCTCAAATTTGTGAACTCTTTTTTGAATACTTGAACTTTTGCCAAATGCATAAAGATACTCAAATCCAAGATTTGTTTTCCAAAATTATGAACTTTGTTTCAAAATCTACAAATGAGAATTGATAAATTGTTTCAAATCCGTGAACTTTTTTTTAAAATCAATAAACCTATTTCCAGATTCATAAAATTTTCAAAAAAGAATGAACTTTCTCATATTCGTGAACTTCTTCTACAAATCTATGTACTTTTTTTAAATCCATGTCTTTTTTCAAACTTCATGTTTTGATTTTTTTTTTCAAATTCATCTTTTCCAAAAAGTAAAAAATGTCAATAGTTGACCTGCCAAATGGAAGGAAAGAGCACTAAAGGCACAAACCGATAGTTCCTATTTGGCGCCAGTTGCGCCCACTAAGGTCTTACCAACAAATGGCGCACATGTACGCGCGTGGTGAGTCGAACCCAAGATCTCATTGTACTTGATAAACGTAGTAACCAATGGGCCACAACGCCAGCCGTGATCATTTCTCCATTTATTCTTTTTCTTCTTTCTTTTATTATTTTTATTTTTTTCCTTTTATTTTTATTTTCTCAAATTCCTGAACTTTTTTAAAAATCCAAAATTGATGAACTTTTTCCAGAATTGGTGAACATTTTTTTTCCAAATTTGATGATTTTTTTTTCAAAATTGATGAATCTACTTTTCAATATCGATGACTTTTTTCAAATTGGTGAACTTTTTCAAAAACTGGATGACCTTGTTTTCAAAACTGATGAATTTTTCTCAGCTTTGTGAACTTTTTAAAAAGTTCATGAACTTTTTTCAAAATTGATGATCATTTTTTCAAATGTATGAACCATTTTCCAGAGTTGATGAATTTTTTTAAAAATCGATGAAGTTTTTCCAAATTTGTGAAGTTTTTTTTTCAAAATCGATAAACATTTTTCAAATTAGTGAACTTTGTTGAAAAATTGATAAAAAAATCGAAATTGATGCCCCTTTTTTAAATCGTGATTTTTTTTGAAGAGGTGAACTTTTTCGCATTTTTAAATTTGTGAGCTTCCAAATTTTTTCGCATTTTTTACAAAGTCTCGTTTTTCTAATTTTTTTAGAATATTTCAAGAATCTAAGTACGACTACAGTTTGTGCCTAGTAGCTCTAGTGGTTAGGCAACCTGGATTGTAGCTAAACAACGTGAGCTCGGTTTCTCATAGGAGCCACTTTTTTGGGTGATTTTCGCGCTATAAATACTTGCTCTCTGCACTGTGTATTCGTGGGCTGGCCCACCAGGTGCGGCAGTGAGCACGAGTTTGCTTGAACCGAAGCATAAAGCACCGTATAGAAGCTCCCAGACGCAACATAGGAGCTCTCTCAGCTCATGTCTAAGAACTGCCATCCTTTGCCTCATTGCCACATGTTACGTATGGCGACATGGCCATGTGCGGACACACCAACTCCCACGGCTAGCCGACCATGGTGAAATCTTGACATACATGGCCGACAGATCATGTGCACGTGCACTGCGAGAAGCCGATCAATACCTAGCCCTAGCGTGGTTAAAAAAAATTAAACAAGGGTAATTTTTATAGCAGGTGTTCGTTTCCAACTCTTACCATGATCTATCTAAATTTGTATCAACTTAAACAACTAGTGAAACAAGGTGCATTAGCTAGGATTTTAACTCATAATTAGGGCACACTTTGTTCAACTATGAAATTGTTCGTGTTGTGTAATTTTTGTTTATCAGTTGCATGTTAGGGTTTCCGCTCCTAACTAAAAACTTGATAGTCTACGCTCGTTAGGGTTTCCGCTCCTCGCGACTATGGGTGTTCGCCCGCCGCCAGAAATCCCTTACGAGGTCCAATCGGGGAATACCTCGGAGTCTTTGTTGTCTATGGATCTGGTACCCACGGGAATCAGATCAGGTCTCTGCGCGGGTCGTCCAATAAAAGGATCGTCGGGGTGTAACCCTAAACGATCGTCATCGTGTTTGGCTAAAACCTTCGACACCTAAATCTCGATTGTCTCCGTCGTTCCTTGGCATGGCGCATCTACTATCTGTCGCCGGTGATCGGGGTGATCAAGGGGGCGTTGTTGAGGCACCCAACCACCCGAAGTCATCTGGTGGCGGCGTTCTTGTGCTCGTACGCGAAAACGAAAAGAGGCAGGTAGCGCCTAAAGCTTCTGAACTGCATAGTCATGTGAACAATGCTAATGGTGGGTTTGTGGATATGGAAGATGTGGAGCGGTGGGACTAGACTCTGATAATGAATGGGAGGAAGATGAGGCCCAGAAAAAGGAGTGGCACCACCTTGCTGTCTATCTGGACCGAGGAAGCCTAACATGAAGGCCATGTTCAAACACTTTGAAGGTGTCTGGCAGTTGAGAACGGGGGTGACTATAACCCCTCGACAGAAGAATTACTTTGTGGTTACCCTATTCTCCGTGGGTGATTACGAGTTTGTGGCCCGAGGTGGGCTGTGGATCTATTGTAGGACCTTGAAGTATGTCTAGAGAGGGGGGGGGGGTGATTAGACTACTTGACCAATTAAAAACTTAACATTTTCCCAATTTTAGAGTTTGGCAGATTTTAGCAATCTTTGGACAAGTCAAGCAATCATCACACAATTCAAGCAAGCATGCAAAGAGTATATGAGCAGCGAAAATTAAAGCATGCAACTTGCAAGAAAGTAAAGGGAAGGGTTTGGAGGATTCAAATGCAATTGGAGACACGGATGTTTTTGGCGTGGTTCCGATAGGTGGTGCTATCGTACATCCACGTTGATGTAGACTTCAACCCACGAAGGGTAACGGTTGCGCGAGTCCATGGAGGGCTCCACCTACGAAGGGTCCACGAAGAAGCAACCTTGTCTATTCCACCATGGCCGTCGCCCACGAAGGACTTGCCTCACTAGCGGTAGATCTTCACGAAGTAGGCGATCTCCTTGCCCTTACAAACTCCTTGGTTCAACTCCACAATCTTGTCAGAGGCTCCCAAGTGACACCTAGCCAATCTAGGAGACACCACTCTCCAAGAAGTAACAAATGGTGCGTTGATGATGAACTCCTTGCTCTTGTGCTTCAAATGATAGTTTCCCCAACACTCAACTCTCTCTCATGGGATTTGGATCTGGTGGAAAGAAGATTTGAGTGGAAAGCAACTTGAGGAAGGCTAGAGATCAAGATTCATATGGTAGGAATGGAATATCCTGGCCTCAACACATGAGTAGGTGGTTCTCTCTCAGAAATGATAAGTTGGAAGTGTAGGTTTATTCTGATGGCTCTTTTCACGAATGAAGAGGAGGTGGAGGGGTATATATAGCCTCCACACAAAATCTAACAGTTACACACAATTTACCAAACTCGGTGGGACCGATTCAACAAACTCGGTCGGACCGATTTAGTAAACCTAGTGACCGTTAGGGTTTTCGGTCGGACCGACATGCAACTCGGTAGGACCGATATGGTTAGGGTTAGGGCATAACGTAATCTCGGTAAGACCGATTACACAAACTCGGTGAGACTGATTTTGGTAATAAGCTTTCCAGAGAGTTGGTCAGGTAAACTCGGTGGGACCGATTCCCTCACTTCGGTGAGACCGAAATGTTACGAAAGGGAAACATGGAGTTTACATTGCAATCTCGGTGGGACCAATCGCTCACTTCGGTTAGACCGAAACGTTACGAAGGGAAACAGAGAGATTACAATCACATCTCGGTGAGACCGAGATCCCTATCGGTGAGACCGATTTGCCTATGGTTTGTGGCAGTGGCTATGACATTTGAACTCGGTGGCGCCGGATAGAAAGAATCGGTGTGACCGATTTTGACTTTGGGTTTAAGTCATATGAGGATGTGAGAAAGTAGTTGAGGGTATTTGGAGCATATCTCTAAGCACTTGAAGCAAGAGGCTCATTAAGCAACACCTCATCCCTCCTTGATAGTATTGGCTTTTCCTATAGACTCAATGTGATCTTGGATCACTAAAATGTAAAATGAAGAGTCTTGAGCTTTTGAGCTTGAGCCAATCCATTGTCCTTGATATTTTGAGGGATCCACTTTCATCATCCATGCCATGCCATTCATTGAGCTTTCCTGAAATAATAGTCTTGGAATAGCATTAGCTCAATGAGCTATATGTTGTTATGAATTACCAAAACCACCTAGGGATAGTTGCACTTTCAATCTCCCCCTTTTTGGTAATTGATGACAACATATAGATCAAAGCTTTGACACATGATAATAAGATTGAAAAACATCGTCGCTTTGAGAAGTATGTGATAAGCAAGAGCTCCCCCTAAATTTGTGCATAGTTTAAAATTTGCTTTGGACTGCAAATGCACAAGGAATTAGGCTCATGGGTTACTCTTCCATGTCACATACATCTTGGTGGAGCGCTCAAAATAATAAAGATTGAATACATGCACTCATCACCAAGCAAAGTGAATGACCATAAAAGGATAGGTAAGATAATATCATCAAACATGCATAGGTGTAGCTTATGATCAAACACATGATCATCAATGTCTCACAAATAATAGCATAGTATCTCAATCAATCAAAAGCAAACAAAGTTTAACCACCAAAGCAAGAGAGAATAAAAGCAACACTCTCTCTCTCGAAGCCTATGATCTATACATTTTTCTCCCCCTTTGGCAACAAGTTACCAAAAAGTTCATAGAAAATGCATAGTGCTAGATCGACTCTCAGGCTTGATCTTCAGGTGGTGGTGTAGAGATGGCTCCTTGGACGAAGGCTTCAGTTGATGTGGATGGAGCTGGAGGAGTTGGTGCTGGAGCTGGTTGCCCTAGAGCTGTAGGAGCTGTAGCTGGTGCAGATGATGTGGCTCTAGTGTCTGTCACAGGCACTGCAGCTGATCTCTGAGCTCTAGGAACTCTGGCAAATGCATCAGTGGTTGTCTTGCCCTTCCTCTCCTACATGTCATCCTGAAGCTGCTCCACAACTGACTGATTCTCAGTTACTTTGACATCTAGATCATAGAATTTTTGTTCCATGATTCTTTCCAGGCTCTCCTGATTTTGAGTTAGGGTGGCCAACCCCTTCTCAATCCTCAATGTTGATGCTATCAAGTAACCAAGTTGCTCCTGCTTGTTCATCAAAAAGTACTCAGATGCATCCTCCTGAGTTGGCATCTTGGCAGCCTTCTCTCTCTTTGCTTTCTCCTTCTTCTCTTGAGCTTGCACTGATGATGGTTCATTCTCATTCATTACAACTTGATTGTCCTCAAAGTCTGGATAGATAGCAAAATGTTCCTTATCCAACAGATATTTTCCTGTGCCCATCTTTGAGTTAATCAACTCCTAAATCTATGGGGCATATCCACAACTTCTCTTTTGATCTGCTGCAGTCCTCTTGATAGTCTCAACCATAAGGCTCATGACCTTGAATTTCTGTGGCACATCAAAAATATGTAGCAAGTTTATTGCATGCCCTCTGATCATGTTGTGGTCACCTGACTTGGGCAAAAGAGTGTGCCTTAGGATCCAGTTGATCGTTGGCAGCCCTGACAGAAGAAAATGGACTGACCCAAACTTGAAAGTCTCAAGAGCTTTGTTTGGGATCTCCTTGTACATATGTGACATAGAATTGTGATCCATCTTCTTCTTGGCATATAATCCTCATCCTCAGATTCAGAGGTTCTCTTCTTCCTTGTCCTGGTGGCAGCTTTAGGCAGATTGCTTGGGGTGCTCCTGCTGCCATCATCTGAAGTGCTTGAGGGACTAGTGCCCTCACTCATGTGAATCTGCTCTTCTGACTTGTTCTGACTATCACTTTGGTCTGACATGCTGAAATCACTGACTGCTGACCCTGTGAATAGTTATAGATGAGATAGAATGGATGAGCATCACAAAATGCAGAGATTTTTGCAAAAGAATGATTCAAAAACTCAGTTTTAGTTTTCCACAGAAAGCATTTCGGATCAACCGATTTTCAAACTCGGTGATACCGAAGCAGTTTTGGAACCTAAACTAGTGAACTCGGTAGGACCGAGTCATAGTTCGGTGGCACCGAGAATGCTAGGGTTTCACAAAGTTCTAAAATCGGTCACACCGATTAGCAATTCTCGGTCAGACCGAGAGTTACTAGTGCAATGGCGTTAGCCAAATCGGTGGGACCGAGTTTTTCAACTCGGTGGGTCCTAGATGGTTTCGGCGGAAACCTAACCCTAAATTTTCAAATCGCATCTATTCTAAGGATATTATTGACTGGATAGGAGTGTTTCAATCGTGGCAAGAATTATAATGAACACAATGTGCTAGGAATTAGACGAGGATAGCACTGTGATTGAGTCCATACCCTAGTTTGGCGATGAACTCGCTATGACGGCAACGGCAGGGGTGAATTCCGTTGACGGTGGCGGAGACCAGCTACAGGAGGCGGCTGGCGACGAGGAGACGATCCGGAGACCCTGGAGGCAGAGCGAGCTATGCGCGGGCGAAGGGGTTTGGAGAAATTTCCAAATTTTTGCCCGTGAGTATATATAGCCCGACCCTGTCGGTGTGACCGAGTGGAACAACTCGGTGGCACCGAGATGCATAACTGTATACAGTTACAGCAACTCGGTGTGACCGAAAAGTTCAAATCGGTTGCACCGAGATTGAAAACCTAGATCGACTTAATGATCTCGGTAGGACCGAAATGGAGGAATCGGTCAGACCGAGAATCACAAAGATGTTTTGGAAGTTTAAGTCTATGACGAATCGAGGACTCCGAGTGCTCCTCACACAAAGTGGTTCGAATCTGACTTGATCAAATTTTGTGATGTAGCATGAATAGAGTTTGAGATGAGAAAAGCATAGATAGCTAGAGCAGGTTCTTAGGCATTCTTTTCCATCCACTTGGCAAAAAGAAAGAGAACCCAAACAATCAAAGCAACAAGTGGATGTCCTCGAATGAGAAAAATATGCAACCAACATGCTCACACAATAGAATGGCAAATGAAATATGTGGCAAAGCATGCACAACCAATTCTAGCATCTATCAAACAATTGGCGATGACTAGGTCATCTATATATGAGTATATTGACTTAGGAGTCAAATGAGAACATTTGATCATAGGTCATACTCATCGTTTAAGCTCAAGTGGGGTTACCACTTTTACATAATGCATTGATGTGTTCACACCATTAGAGTTGCTTTGACTCAATTCTTAGAGTTAAGATCCCCCTAGATGTGAGATCTCCTTTTAGAGGGATGAACTAACCTTGGTTTTTGTCGATGATGACTTCATGTAGGTGTTGAAGATGTGGATGCTCAATGTTGATGTAGATCATTTGGAGCAATCCTTTGGAGTGAGTTGCACTTTCAACATACCTACATGGGTTAGTCCCACAAGGAACAAACAAGAATATCCATAGACATAGAGTGATGCACACACAAGATGATGTCCATGAAATCATTAGGTTACCTTGTCCCTTGCCTTACCAACATGAGGGTTTGTGACTCCTTGAACTAGTGCAAGATGTGGAAGTTGATTGCACTTGTCCTTGCCATAATGATATGAGTGAAGAATGTTGGCGGAGTCACCCTCAAGAACTCTCTAGTTCTTCTTCTTCGGGATCCACATCATCTTGATGGGAATCCTTGGAGTTGTAGTCATACTTGATGAAGTAGAACTTGACGTAGTCTTGGGAACCCACTTGACCAAGGCCTTAGGTGCTTCTTCAAATGCATCAATCTCCTCTTGAAGCTTGTCTTTGCCTTTGTTCTTGTGGTCTTGTGGTAGAAGATCATCTTGTGTTTGTGTTCCCTTGAAGGAAGTAGGACCATACTTCTCTTGTTGAGGAACAAACTTCGTCTTGGGGTATTGATCTTCTTCCCACTCAACTCCATTGGCATTGAACTTTCGTTCAAAAAGAACATCTTGATTCTTCCGGTGCCTTCCTTGCTTGCGTACAATTTCCTCGAATTGCTTACTCCCAACAAGGATCTTGTATACACCTTTCTCTATAATTCCCTTCAATAAGCTATTTTCTTGCTCAAGTGTAACTTGGCTAAGAGAATCATTAGTGGAACCAAGAGAACTACTAGAAGCAACAATATTGGATTTGGCATTATTATTGTTACTACTAGAGGAAGGATCTTTCTTATACTTGTTAGTAGACTTGACTTGAGGCATGTAAGTAGATAAGAGTAAACGCTTGGCAATGTAAGAAGAACTTTTCTTACGGAGATCATCATTGATTGCTTTTAAGAACTCATGCTCTTTCTCAAGATTGAGCTTTTCAAAGCGTAACTTCTCATGAGCCCTTAAAAGTTCTCGATGATCTTCGAAGATAGTTTCATGAGCTAACTTAAGAGTGTTTAGTTCTTTAGTTAGAAGCTCAATCTTCTCCTTATCATTGTCATTCGTTTTATCTTGATTAGCATGATTAATTGACGTTTCATCATATTATTCATCACTAGAGTTGTCAATAAGTAAATCATCATCACCTAGCAAGTCATCTTCATCACTATTGAAATCAACATACTCGGGATGTGTTACCTTTGGACCTTTGTCCATGAAGCATCTTCCAATTCCTTCATTTGGCGAGTCAAATATGTCATAGGAGTTGGTTGACACAAGTGCTAGACCGGCAACACCTTCATCTTGAGTATATTCAGAGTCAGAGTGATAGCTTCTCTCGGAGTGATTGTCGGAGTCGGAGCCGGATACCCATTCACCAACATGAGATTGATGTCTTTGTTTTGTGTAGCTCCTTGATCACTTGTCCTTCCTTTCCGAATCCTTTTTTCTCCGTGAGGGTCTTCGTTCATAACGATCATCTCTACTCCTCCTCTCTCTGGGTGGTGATTCTTCTCTTTTGCTTCTTCTTTTTGGAGAATCTTCTCTTCTTTTGTAGGGTGCCATACACTCATTGGAATAGTGTCCGGGTCTCCCACAATTGTAGCAATTTCGCTCTCGACTAGAAGATGTTTTGTCATTGTAGGACCTTGACTTAGAGCTTCTTTCTTTGCTTCTACTCTTGTAGAATTTGTTGAAGTTCTTCACCATTAAGCTCAATTCTTCATTGAAGGTTTGTTTCTCACTTGATGATGTGGGGGCTTCACATGAGGCTTTGTAAGCACCACTTGACTTGTTGTGAAGTTCCTCCTTATCCTTGAGTGACATCTCATGAGCAACAATTCTTCCAATGACTTCCGTTGGCTTGAGATCTTTGTAGTTTGGCATCATTTGGATCAATGTGCACACGGTATCATACTTTCCATCCAATGCTCTTAGGATCTTCTTGATGATGAATCTGTCGGTCATCTCTTCACTTCCTAAACCGGTAATCTCATTTGTGATAAGAGCAAGCCTATAGTACATTTCAGCGACACCTTCACCATCCTTCATTTTGAACTTGTCAAGCTGACTTTGGAGCACATCCAACTTGGATTCCTTGACGGAGTCGGTACCTTCATGCATATCAATCAAAGTATCCCAAATTTCCTTTGCATTCTCAAGATGGCTGATTTTGTTGAATTCTTCGAGGCACAATCCGTTGACGAGGATATCACAAGCTTGAGCATTGTATTGCAGCATCTTCAATTCATCCGCATTAGCTTCACGGTTCGGCTCTCTCCCATCAAAGAATTCACCTTGCAAGCCAATACAAAGAATAGCCCAAACGGCGGGGTTATGTCCGAGAATATGCATTTTCATCTTATGCTTTCAACTAGCAAAATTAGTACCATCAAAGTAAGGACCTCTACGGTGATAATTTCCCTCGCTAGACGCCATACTCTCCTAGGTTGTGAAACCAAGGCTATGACCACCAAAAGCTATGGAAATCAAAGCAAATGGAGAGCAAAGCTCTGATACCACCTATAGGACCTTGAAGTATGTCTAAAGGGGGGGGGTGATTAGACTACTTGACCAATTAAAAACTTAACCTTTTCCCAATTTTAGAGTTTGGCAGATTTTAGCAATCTTTGGACAAGTCAAGCAATCATCACACAATTCAAGCAAGCATGCAAAGAGTATATGAGCAGCGGAAATTAAAGCAGGCAACTTGCAAGAAAGTAAAGGGAAGGGTTTGGAGGATTCAAACGCAATTGGAGACACGTATGTTTTTGGCGTGGTTCCGATAGGTGGTGCTATCGTACATCCACGTTGATGGAGACTTCAACCCACGAAGGGTAACGGTTGCGTGAGTCCACGGAGGGCTCCACCCACGAAGGGTCCACGAAGAAGCAACCTTGTCTATACCACCATGGTCGTCGCCCACGAAGGACTTGCCTCACTAGCAGTAGATCTTCACGAAGTAGGTGATCTCCTTGCCCTTACAAACTCCTTGGTTCAACTCCACAATCTTGTCGGAGGCTCCCAAGTGACACCTAGCCAATCTAGGAGACACCACTCTCCAAGAATTAACAAATGGTGCGTTGATGATGAACTCCTTGCTCTTGTGCTTCAAATGATAGTCTCCCCAACACTCAACTCTCTCTCATGGGATTTGGATCTGGTGTAAAGAAGATTTGAGTGGAAAGCAACTTGGGGAAGGCTAGAGATCAAGGTTCATATGGTAGGAATGGAATATCCTGGCCTCAACACATGAGTAGGTGGTTCTCTCTCAGAAATGATAAGTTGGAAGTGTAGGTTTGTTCTGATGGCTCTTTTCACGAATGAAGAGGAGGTGGAGGGGTATATATAGCATCCACACAAAATCTAACCGTTACACACAATTTACCAAACTCGGTGGGACTGATTCAACAGACTCAGTCGGACCGATTTTGGTAAACCTAGTGACCGTTAGGGTTTTCGATGGGACCGACATGCAACTCGGTAGGACCGATATGGTTAGGGTTAGGGCATAACGTAATCTCGGTAAGACCGATTACACAAACTCGGTGAGACTGATTTTGGTAATAAGCTTTCCAGAGAGTTGGTCACGTAAACTCGGTGGGACCGATTCGCTCACTTCGGTGAGACCGAAATGTTACGAAAGGGAAACGGGGAGTTTACGTTGCAATCTCGGTGGGACCGATCGCTCACTTCGGTTAGACCAAAACGTTACGAAGGGAAACAGAGAGATTACAATCCCATCTCGGTGAGACCGAGATCCCTATCGGTGAGACCGATTTGCCTATGGTTTGTGGCAGTGGCTATGACATTTGAACTCGGTGGCGCCGGATAAAAAGAATCAGTGTGACCGATTTTTACTTTGGGTTTAGGTCATATGAGGATGTGAGAAAGTAGTTGAGGGTATTTGGAGCATATCTCTAAGCACTTGAAGCAAGAGGCTCATTAAGCAACACCTCATCCCTCCTTGATAGTATTGGCTTTTCCTATAGACTCAATGTGATCTTGGATCACTAAAATGTAAAATGAAGAGTCTTGAGCTTTTGAGCTTGAGCCAATCCTTTGTCCTTGATATTTTGAGGGATCCACTTTCATCATCCATGCCATGCCATTCATTGAGCTTTCCTGAAATAATAGTCTTGGAATAGCATTAGCTCAATGAGCTATATGTTGTTATGAATTACCAAAACCACCTAGGGATAGTTGCACTTTCATCTATGAAACTCACGCACTTCTAGTTGCTCCGTTCAATGGAGATGCCCGTCCTTCTAAAACAGTGCTGGATGCAGTCCCTATGTGGGTTCAGATCTATGATGTTCCATGGAAGAAGCAGAACGAGGCTACTGGTATTGCTTTGGGGTCTACATTAGGAGAAGTGCTACAGGTTGATGTACCCCCTACTGGATCAAACCTGAACGAATTTCTAAGGGTACGCATCAAGTTACCATACAGTAGAAGGTTGCAGCACGAGATCATTCCAATGAAGAATTGCCGACCTGTGGGAAAGAGTTTTAAACTGAAGTATGAGCGGGTTCCATTCTACTACTTCCACTGCGGCTGCATGGGGCATGATAATGATACATGTGAGAATAAGAGGCTAGGTGTTCCGTCCAAGCACTATGATGATGGGTCCATTGCCCTCCATTTAAGAAATTTGAACACATGCCGACTCACTTCCCTTCACCAGCTAATTCGGCGATGCGGAGAGGGCTCGATTTTTCGTCATTGGAAGGGCAGATTCTGCTAGCTCGGGTCGTCCGAGAAGAGAGGCATCAGCTAAGATGAACAGTACGACAAAGTGTCCTCAGTATGGTATGCCGATTGGTGCACATGATGGGTTTGAGGAGGTAGGGTCGGTTGGGAATGTAGAGGTTGATGGTGAGTTATCTGCTCAAATGAATGCTCTGAATGTGCACCTTGCAAAAGAACGAATGGAGTGTATCAATGTTGATGAAATAAATAAGCAGCTTGAGACAAAGGAGAGGCAAGGACAAAAAATTGGGAAGGGGAAGAAGAGTGGGGGAAGCAAGCTGTCATCAAGCGCACGACGCCCTCCTCTCGGCAAAGCAAACCTTTTTACACAGCTGACATGATTCCAGCACTGAGAAACCTTAGTAATTTGGGGGTGTTGTATGGTGATTCAGACACCATCATGACCGCTGCAGATTTGGTACTTGGGAAGCGCACGATAGCAGAGAAGGATGGCCAGAGGTGGTGCCAGCAGAATCCAAGGCACTGGTGCTGTATGTTGCACAGCAGTCCGGTGGTAACCAGAAGCGTGGCAAGGTGATTGTGCAGGGGCTGATACAGAACAGAAGGTGGAGGGAGATGTTAAATTTCTGGAAGCAATCGGTCTTGGGGCTGCCGGTAAACTGACGGGGCCAAGTGTGGTGCCCCGTCAGGAGCCATGAATTGCATTATTTGGAATTGTCGTGGCTGTAGGAATGCCGCGTCAATTCATGAACTTTATGTCTTGGCAGAGACACAGCATCCCAAAGTTATCTTTCTTTCTGAAACTCGTCAAAAGTGTGCTCGTATGCGTCGTCTTAGGAGTCGATTAGGCCTTTCTGGTTTTGCTGGAGTTGATAGTGATGGTTTAAGTGGTGGTTTAGCTTTGTTATGGCATGAGAGTCTATATGTTGAAGTCAAGGATTTGAATGAAAGATTCATTGATGTTTACTTGCATGTCTACCCCTTGGCTCCATTATGTCATGCTACTTTTGTGTACGGAGAGTCATGTTCTGAAAACTGACATTGCATGTGGTCGTTGTTGTGCAATCTCCTTGCGTCCTCATCTCTCCCTTGGATGGCAGTGGGAGACTTCAACGAAGCTCTTTGGCAATTTGAACACTTCTCCCTTACACCTCGGGCTGAATATTTGATGGCTGCTTTTAGGGACATGATGTTGGTGTGTGGGCTGAAGGACTTGGGGTTCAAAGGGCTGCATTATACTTATGATAATGGAAGAGCTCGGAGTGAAAATGTCAGAGTCCATTTAGACCGAGCTCTAGCGGATGATAGTTGGCATGATATTTTTTCCGAGGTGTCTGTGGTGCACTTGGTTTCCCCAGGGTCTGACCACTGTCCAGTTCCAGTCTCGCTAGAGCGTGAAGTGCGAACTCTAAACACTCGCAAGTGTAGGCAATATGAGATTTGTTGGGAGAGAGATGAAGCACTTCCGACAGTCATCAAGGAGGCCTGACAAAGTGTTACTCAAAGGGACGACTTGGCTGGGGTTCATGTGGCGCTCAAAGAGGCAATGAAGAGGATGCATGCATGGGGAGGTCGTAAGTTTGGCAATGTCATGTGTGAGTTGTTGCAGCTTCGCCGGTTGTTAAAGGATCAAAGGGAAACAAATGCAACAGCCGACGTCATTAGGAATACTATGGATCGTATGAATGAAATCCTCTATAGGTAAGAAATGTTGTGGCTGCAACGTTCACGCATAACATGGCTTAAGGAGGGGGACCGAAACACTAAAATTTTCCACCAGCGAGCTGTTTGGCGTGCAAGCAGAAATACAATTGCTCGACTGAAGGATGGGTACGGTATTGTCCATGAATCACCCTTGGAGATGGAATGGATGACGGTCTCGTATTTCAAATCTGTGTGTACCAGAGATCCCTCCCTCTCGGCTGGTCCGATTATCAATTTATTTGAGACCCTTGTGACTGATGGAATGAATGAGCAACTTTCCAAACCGTTCACGGAGGAGGAAATATCCAATGCGTTGTTTCAAATTGGCCCTCTCAAAGCGGCAGGACCTGATGGTCTCCCTGCCCATTTCTTCCAACGTAACTGGGATTTATTGAAGTCAGATATTGTCAAAGCAGTAATTGAATTTTTTTCGTACAAGAATTATGACAATGGGGGTGAATGATACGTCAATTGTGCTTATTCCCAAGATTGACAATCCTTCTGAGCTAAAGGACTTCAGACCAATCAGTTTATGCAATGTCCTAAACAAGATTGTGTCAAAGTGTTTGGTTAACAGATTGTGGCCGTTCATGGGAGAGATAATTTCTGAAAATCAAAGCGCTTTCTTTCCAGGTAGACTAATCACAGATAATGCTCTTCTTGCATTTGAGTGTCTGCACTTTCTGGAACATGGGTCATCACAGAAGAATTCTTTTTGTGCTTATAAAGTGGATCTATCAAAGGCATATGATTGTGTCGACTGGAAGTTTCTAAAGGAGGCAATGCAAAAAATGAGCTTTGCTCATCGGTGGGTGCAGTGGATTATGCAATGCGTTACCACAGTGAGGTATTCAGTGAAATTTAATGGAGCTCTACTAGAAGTATTCTCCCCAACTCGAGGCCTCCGTCAAGGTGACCCTCTCTATCCGTTTCTATTTTTATTTGTGGATGACGGTCTCTTGGCTCTTCTACAGTCTGAGGTAGCAGATGGAGGTCTTACACCGGTGAAGGTGTGTCGTCGGGCACCGGGGGTCTCTCACCTCCTTTTCACCAATGACACACTCCTCTTTTTAAAGGAAAATGCGGAGCAAGCTTTGAGAGTTAAACATTTCATTGATACTTATGCTGCAAGTACTGGTCAACTCATTAATCCAGCAAAGTGCTCAATCCAGTTTAGCAAGCTTTGTCCGCTATCAGATCAAGAAGCAACACGCCAAATCCTTCATGTGGAGCAACAAGTGTTTGAAGCAAAATACTTGGGTCTACCAACTCCGGAAGGTCGCATGGGTCATGGTAAATTCCAGAGTCTTCAGGACAAACTCAAACAGTGTATTTTGCTTTGGGGTGACAATAATCAAGCACAAAGTGGGAGAGAAATCCTTATCAAGTTGATCGCGCAAACACTACCGACATATGTTATGGGAGTTTTTAAACTTCCATTCTCTGTTTGTGATGACCTATCCAAGTTGATCCGAGACTTTTGGTGGGGAGAGGAAAATGGGAAGTGCAAAACAAATTGGCTCAGTTGGGATAAGATGATCAGATCAAAAGGGTAAGGTGGAATGGGATTCCGAGATATGCGGATTTTTAATCAAGCACTACTGGCTCGTCAAGCTTGGCGGTTGCTGCAAACACCAGATAGTCTGTGTGCACGCATACTGAAGGCCCGATACTACCCACAAGGCAATTTACTAGACACTATGTTTACAGGGCAACCCTCGTCAACTTGGTCTGCTATATCTTATGGGCTGGAACTTCTCAAGGAAGGCATGATATGGCGCATTGGTAATGGTGAATCGGTCCGCACTTGGCGTGACAATTGGATACCACGCTCGTCCTCGCTCAAGCCGTTTAGCGCTCAAGGCCGGTCCAGACTCATTAGAGTTTCGAGCTTGCTTGACGAACGGGGTACATGGAATGTAGCTACTGTGTGGGCTAACTTTCTACCGATCGATGCTAGGGCCATTTTATCCATCCGTACCTCACTACGACGTGAACCGGGCTTTCTTGCTTGGCAGCCGGAAAAAAAGGTATCTTCTCTATTAAGAGTTCTTATAAGCTTGGTCTCAGCTTGACAGAGCATGCTCGTAATGTGCCAGCCACAAGTATTAGGCCGAACGGTGATCGTGAGATTTGGAAGAAGCTGTGGAGTTTGCCAGTTCCTCCCAAAGTCCGTACTTTTGCATGGCGCGCAATTACTAATTCATTAGCAACAGAGGAAAACAAGAAAAATCATCATATCCCAGGCACCGGAGTGTGCATGATATGTGGGCAGAAACAAGAGGATGTAAAGCATGCTCTTTATCGCTGCCTGCCGGCTTGGGCTTTATGGAACGCCATGCGTTCTATTTGGGACCTTCCCTCACATGCGATTATGGAGCGTCTACAAACTAAATGGATCCCGAAGCTCTTATTCCCACGCACCGACCAAGTCTGTGCTCGTATCCTGATGATTCTCTTGAGAGTATGGCATGGACATAATGAGCTTACTCATGACAAGCCTTTTCCATCTGTGGAAGGATCCCGACGGTTCTTATGCAGTTACCTGGCAAGTTTATCGCAGGTCAAGAACCAGTCTACTGAGCAAATTATCAGAGGAAAAGGTGTACTGAATGGACCGACCCCGGCTGTAGTTTCACATATAACACATGCTACAACCAATAGTTGGGAGAGACCACCTACTGGCATGCTAAAGCTGAATATTGATGGGTCATACAATGAGAGTATAGGAGTGGCAGGGGCAGGTATGATTCTCCGTGACGACTATGGAAGAATTATTTTCTCTTCCTGCCATTTTCTTCGTCGTTGCGGATGAGCACTTGAGGCAAAACTAAGTGCCTGTATGGAAGGCATGTCCCTTGCACTAGAGTGGAGTCAGCGGGATGTCCTTGTTGAAATAGATTCCACGGAGGTTGCTAAGATGATTAATAATCCATCTCAAGATAGCTCACAGCTGGGTCATCTAGTTGAGCACGTGAATCATCTCATGAACCATGGGAGGCATTTTGTTGTCAACAAAATCTCATGGGAAATGAACCAAGCAAGCGATCTGCTTGCTCGTTTTGGTCGTCTAGAGGAATGAACAGTAGTTTGGTTAGGATCAGGGACCGATGAAATATTAGACCTCATCCTACGGGATTGTAATGTGACTATTATTTGATCAATACAATCCCTTTACCCCGCAAAAAAAGTTGCATGTGTAATATGGATAAATTTCTTTTTGACAAAAGAACCATTACAAGATGCTCCAAAAGACCTCATTTGGGAAGAGGGGATTTAGTATGATCTTGGCACTAGAAAATTGATATAACACTACCATCATAATTTCATGGCTTGGAGGAATATCCTAAAGGCGATTCTCAAAGCTTTAGTTGTTGAGGTACCTTCATTTTGGCAGTTATTTTGTTCTACTTGAATGTGCCATTATATTATTTATCCTGTAGGTTACTGAACCATGATGTATGATGATGTATTTAGGAATTTGGAAATGCAAGACATCATTTTCAAGTAATTTTGTCTTTTGTTGTACTCCCTCCATCCCAAAATAAGTGTCTCAACTTTAATACAACTATTATACTCCCGTCGTCCCAAAATAATTGTCTGGGAGGAAGGACTTGATTTTCGGCATGAAGAGATTCGTGAATTCCATTTCTTGTAGAGGAAAAATGGTTGATGGATGTGATTTTGAACAGTACTACCGCACATTTATCGCATCACCAAGGCCTGATAAGTTCCACAAAATAATTGAAAAGGAATATTTCTTCATGGTAGAGCTACATTGCGCTAATTACAGCTAACAGAGCAGTTGCACATCCTAAACAAACTACTAATAGCGACGGAGTGAGCATTAATGCAAAATCTACCAGGAGAGTGTTGGGAATCATAGTAGAAAAAAATAGAAACACTATGAAGATAGATACAAGGTTATCTCGTCGTTACCAACTCGAAGTTGTGGAGAAAGAAGAGTTGGCAAGACAGTTCTTGAAGTCCTTCGAACCGTGCCATGGACAGCTCCCTCAAATGAAGATTGAACACACGATCTCTCTATGGGTTGCACACATACCGAAGTACTAGTTCACAAGAGCTCTGTCATCCAGAACAAAGAACCACTAAGAAAACTAGAGGGAGAAGTAGCCTGGTGATGTCGACATCCAGATCAACTAGACGCGAGAGAAAAACTAGGCACAGGGCAGCAACGAAACAACCTCCAAGGATTTTGTGTGTTCTAGGGGTTGCCCATCCCCCTGTATTTATATGTTGGAGCCTGGGGTCACAACTTGGGGAGCGGACCTCCCCAAAGTGGGTTTGGATCAAGGGGAAGAGTCCTCCTTGGAGTCCAATACCAAACAACATGAATCCTGGCATTTTCGTAAATGTATTGGACTCTAGTGTCTGGTCCAGGGGTAAACACCATGGACTCTAGTGTCTTGCCCTTGCTCCCAAGCAACTCCTTGTTGCACTGACCTAAGGCCTCGTGGGCGTTACCCCTTGGCCCAATTAAGGTGTCGTCGTATGAGGGACCCTTTGGATTTATCTGGAAGGTCACGGAACCTTCTAGAGACTACCAGTACTTTCTAGGACCCTCTCGGAATCTCCTAGAACATTTTTGGGGACATCCATCATACTTCTAAGACCATGATACGTCTCCAACATATATACATTTTTTGAATGTTTCATGCTATTATATTATCATTCTTGGATGTTTTACAATCATTTTATAGCAACTTTATATCATTATTTTGGACTAACCTATTGACATAGTGCCTAGTGCCAGTTGCAGTTTTTTTGCTTCCTTTTTACTTCGCAGAATATCCCTATCAAAAGGAGTCCAAACATAGCGAAACATTTTGGAGATTTTTTTGGACCAGAAGACAACTTGGGAGCCAAGGAAGCACCTGGGGGAGGCCCGTGGGGCCCACAAGACACCAGGGCGCACCATAGGCCCTTGGCGCGACCTGAGGGGTCGTGGGGCCCACGTGGGTCTCCTGCACCGCCTCTTCGCTCTATAAATTCTCATACATTCCAGAAACCCTAGGGGAGCATACAAAACACAATTCCAACCGCTGCAAGTTCAACAACCATGAGATCCAATCTAGAGCCCTATTCCGGCACTCCGCCGGAGGGGAACACGATCATAGAGGGGTTCATCATCCTCATTGGTGCTCCCCCGATGATGCGTGAGTAGTTCGCCATAGACCTACGGGTCCATATGCAGTAGATAGATGGCTTCTTCTCTCTTTTTTATTATCAATAAATGGTCTCTTGGAGATCTATTTGATGTAAACCTTTTGCGGTGTGTTCATTGGGATCCGATGAATTTTCAGTTTATGATCAGATATATATCCATGAATATTCTTTGAGTTTCTTTGATCTCTTAGATGCATGATTGTTATATCCTCGTATTTCTTCTCCGAATCTTTGGTTTAGTTAGGCCAACTAGATTGATTTTTGTTGCCATGGGAAGAGGTGCTTTGTGATGGGTTCGATCTTGCGATGTCCTCACCTAGTGACAGAAGGGGTAGTGAGGCACGCACGTATCATTAATATTAAGAATAAAAAGATGGAGTCTATTGCTACATGAATAGATCTTGTCAACATCATGTCATCATTCTTATTGCATTACTCTGTTTCTCCATGAACTTAATACACTAGATGCATGTTGGATAGTGGCCAATGTGTGGAGTAATAGTAGTAGATGCAGAATCATTTCAGTCTACTAATCTTGGACGTGATGCCTATATACATGATCATTGCCTTGGACATCATCATAATTATTCGATCTTCTATCAATTGCCCAACAGTAATTTGTCTACCCACCATATGCTATTTTCTCGAGAGAAGCCACTAGTGAAATCTACGGCCCCCGGGTCTATCTTTTATCATATTGCTTTTAGATTTATTTTTCACCGTATTTTTTTTAGATCTATTATTCCAAAAACCCAAAAATAATTTGTTGCACTTTTTATTTGCGTCTTTTATTTCTCGTTTTATTCAGGTCTATTTATCCAATCTCATACAATTTAATCTATCCTTTTACCAAGGAGGGATTGACAACCCCTCTTAAGCGTCGGGTTGCAAGTATTTGTTCTTTGTGTGTAGGTACCATTTACATAGTGTTGCTTGGTTCTCCTATTGGTTTAAGAACCTTGGTTTCACAACTGAGGGAAATACTTACCGTAGTTGTGATGCATCATCCCTTCCTCTTTGCGGAAATACTGACATAGTCTCAAGCCACGTCAAAGGAATTTCTGGCATCATTTCCGGGGAGACATCATCAAAACCTATCAGGTTCCTAATCACAAATCTCATCTCTTTTCAATTTACATTATTTGCCATTTGCCTCTCATTTTCATCTCCCCCACTTCACAAAAAATTGCCGTTTTATTCGCCTTCCTTTTCTTTCGGCTTCTTCTCGTCAGATCTGTTGCTTGAATACTTTGTTGCTATGGCTAGTTCTTCCTCTATTGTGTGTACCCCCGAGAATTAGGTTCTTAATTTTAAACAAAGGGGAGGTGAGAATCTAAAAGATGCTTGGTATAGAATTTGCAAAGTTCATAATAGATCTATTTATAAGCAAGCTACCGTTGGTTTTTATGTAGGCGTTACCACTTGGTATAGATTCGTCCTTGATATGATTACCGGTGGAAATTTCTTGATGCGTCCATCTTTGGACGCTTTTAATGCCATGAGAGATCTAGTGGGTGCACCACCTATTGTTGTTAATGAAACAAATTTAACTCTTGAGCATGTTATGCAAAGATTAGATTCTATTGAAAAGAATATGATCACCGAACAAAAAATTGAAAAATTGGATAAAAGGATGCATAATCTTGCTAATAAGATTGGGTCAAAAACAGGAGATGTTTTTAAATTACTAAGGGAAAAGGAACCGTAGTTGATGAAAGAGTAGGAGAAAGCCCCTCTCGGATTGATAAGTTGGAAGAAATTTTTAGTAACTTGAGCTTAGCTTTTTTTTCCGTTAAAACTATTGAAAAAACTCCCATAAAGATTTGCAAGCCTACACAAGTTACTAAGAACAAGAGTGCTACTTCTAATAGCAACAATGAAGATCTTAAAATCATTAGTATTCACCCCAATTTTGTTGAAGTAGTAAAAGGCCCTTCTTGCAAGAATGAATTCTTCAATCTAATTCCTAGAAGTACTGTTATTAAGAACATGCATGCCAAATCTTTGAAGAATTGTGCAGTTGAGGAGTTGGAAACTAAAGATGACTATACCTGAATCTATGCATTATTCCTAGCTAGGGGCATAAAACGATAACGCTTGTTGGGAGGCAACCCAATGAATAAAATTTATTTTTGCTTTTTTCTGTTCTTGAGTGTTTGGACAATAATGCTGCTGTTATGATTGTGTTTTTTTATGTTTTAATCGGTATTTGTGCCAAGTAAAGCCTTTAGGATCATGTTTGGTGATAGTTGATTTAATCTTGTTAGAAAACAGTAACTTTTGCGTCCAGTAACAGAATTATTAAAATTCACAGAAGAGATAAAAGCTTCTGAACTTTTTTTTTTTCAAAAGATTGATATACCAATTGCCTATGCTTTCCTAATTTTTCAGAGTTTTTGGAGTTACAAAAGTATGAGTAAAATTCGCGTCTTTACAGATTGTTCTGTTTTTGACAGATTATGTTTTTGCTGCATTGTGTGCTTATTTTGATGAATCTATGGTTTGTATCGGGGGGCGTAAGCCATGGTAAAGTTAGAATACAGTAGGTATAGTGCAATAACAAAATTTGAATGGGTTTTCAACAGTACTTAAAGTAAAGATTGGTTTTCTTATACTAACGGATCTCATGAATGTTTTGTTAAGTTTTGTGTGATTGAAGTTTTCAAGTTTTGGGTGAGATCACGATGGATGAAGGAATAAGGAGTGTTAAGAGCCTAAGCTTGGGGATGCCCCATGACACCCCAAGTTAATATTCAAGGAGAACCAATCATCCGGTGGGTTCTACTCAGCCCAGCCCACCTCCGGTGCCCATCTTCTAGTATATAGGTCGTTTTGACCTAGAAAAAAAATTCAGGAGAGGACTTTCGGGAGATGCGCCGCCTTCTTGAGGCGGAACTTGGGCATGATCACTTTTGCCATCCGGCGGAGTGATTCCGCCAGAGGAACTTCCCTCCCGGAGGGGGAAATCAAAGCCATCGTCATCACCAATAACCCTCTCATCTTTGGGAAGGAAATCTCCATCAACATATTCAACAGCACCATCTCCTCTCAAACCCTAGTTCATCTCTTGTGTTCTATCTTTGTAGCGGAACCTCAGATTGGTACCTATAAGTGACTAGTAGTGTTGATTACATCTCTTGAGCATGATCATCATTTGTGAGTAGTTACTTTTGTTCTTGAGGTCACGGGAGAAGTCATGTTGCAAGTAATTAGGCGAACTTGATATGTGTTCGATATTTTGATGATATGTATGTTGTGATTCCCTTAGTGGTGCCATGTGAACGTCGACTACATGACACTTCACCATATTTGGGCCTAAGGGAATGCATTGTGGAGTAGTTATTAGATGATGGGTTGCTAGAGTGACATAAGCTTAAACCCTAGTTTATGCGCTACTTCGTAAGGGACCGATTTGGATCCAAAAGATTAATGCAATGTTTAGATTTTATCCTAATATTTTTATCATAGTTGCGGATGCTTGCGAGGGGGTTAATAATAAGTAGGAGGTTTATTCAAGTAAGAACATCATCTAAGCATAGGTCCACCCACATATCAAATTATCAAAGTAGTGAACGCAAATCAAACCAACATGATGAAAGTGACATGGTGAAATTCCCGTGTACCCTCAAGAATGCTTTGCTTATCATAAGAGACCTTTTTGGCCTGTCCTTTGCCACAAAAGGATTGGGCTACCTTGCTTCACTTTATTTACCGTTATCGTTACTTGTCCTTTACAAATTATCTTGCTATCAAACTACTTGTTACCGACTATTCCAGTGCTTGCAAAAAATACCTTGCTAAAAAACAATTGTCTTTTTCTTCTGCTCCTCGTTGGGTTCAACACTCTTACTTATCGAATGATCCCCTATACTTGTGGGTCATCACCTACCATTAACCCTAGCCTGTCAAGATAGCCAATGGTCTCATATCTTTCATGTCCTTAAACAACGCGATGGAGCAATTATCGGCGTGCTGGCTGTTCGAAGAAGAGCGTGTTGCCCTCATGTAGGATGGGGCCCTGTACAGCAACACGTTGGCTCATGGCTGTTCAAATGTATGTATCACATTGTATGTTGTAACATTACTTCTTGTGGTATTACTCTGGGATTGTAGGACCTCACCACGCTAAGGCCTGCGTGCCTACATTGTAGAGCGTCCAGTACTCGACCTTCCCTAGATATACTCTGTACTTTGTAACAGTTGCATTAATCAAGGAAATATTGTTTCCAACTTGGTATCTGTCTCTAGGTTTCTTCCATGGTCGGGACAGACTCTTCTTCCTCCTCCGCTGCCATGGACTCCTCCACCTTGTCGGGCTCCTTTTCCTCCATGGCGCAGGCCACCTCTGCTGCTACCTCCCCACCAATTGTGTTCGGCACCAACCCCTCGCCCTTCAGCGGCAGCACCAATGCTGACGGATCCCAGTTTGCTCCTCTCTTTTCTTCCTCCACTCCAGTGTTGTCGGCCCCTGCTTCCCGCACCACCCCATCTATAGGGACCACATCTCCAACCAGATGAAGTTTGTGCTCAACCCCACGGATCCCAATTACCACAAATGGAAATGCTTCTTCTACATGGTCCTCCTTCACTATGGTGTCACCTATCTCATTGAGTGCCCACCCCCTCCCAATGCCGACGCCGCCTACCTTGAGCTCGACGCCACGTCACCCTATGGATCTACGCTACCCTTGTGGGTCCCATGATGGATCACGTTGTCGGCGCCACCACCACTTTCTCCATCTGGAATAACATACATGACTTCTTCCTCGCCAACCGCGTGGCTCAGTTCATGGTTCTCAACCGGCAGTATCGCAATATCAAGCAAGGCGATCTCCCGGTGGCTGAGTACACACGCGACATGAAGCTCCTCCTTGACAGGATCACCAACATCAACCACACCGTCACCGGGGTTGATCTGACCACCCAATTTCTCCATGGTCCGGACAAGTGCCTCGACACCATCCGGGTCATTTTTTGCGATCAGGAGCTCCCGTTCGACATTGTCCTCTCGTGTGACATTGAGGGAGTCCTGGACTGTGGGTTCCTCGGGGAGCCGGCCTATGTGACATGGGCCGGACTGGTGGGCCGTGATGATATGAGATAGAAGGCCTTCTCCCATGTCCGGATGGGAATCTCCTTTGCGTGGATGGCAAGCTTGGCGTCCGGATATATAGTTTCCTTCCTCTGTAAACCGACTTTGTACAACCCTAGTCCCCTCCGGTGCCTATATAAACCGGAGGGCGTGGTTTGTAGAGACAAGGACAATCATACAGGCTAGACATCTAGGGTTTAGCCATTACAATATTGAGGTAGATCAACTCTTGTAACCCCTATACTCATGAAAGTCAATCAAGCAGGAAGTAGGGTATTACCTCCATTAAGAGGGCCCGAACCTGGGTACACATCGTGTCCCCTGCCTCCTGTTACCTTTGATCCTTAGACACACAGTTTGGGACCCCCTACCCGAGATCTGCCGGTTTTGACACCGACATTGGTGCTTTCATTGAGAGTTCCACTATGCCGTCACTAGAAGGCTCGATGGCTCCATTGATCATCTACAACAATACCGCCCTGAGGGAGACTTTTCTCCCCGGTCAAATTTTCGTATTCGGCGGCTTCGCACTGCGTGCCAACTCGATTGGCCATCTAGAGAAGATCGACAGCTACGCCCTGGGTCATCAGATCAGTTTTGGAAATCTGAACTATGTCGCTGACATCCTAAGAGACTTGATCTTCCAAGGGTTCGTGGCCCCAATCACCGCTCTGGCCTTAGATCCGGAGTGCACCAGCAGGTCCGAAGACGGGAGTTTAAAACCCGCCGGACTCTCTGCAGCTATAGAGCCTGACACTGGAGAACCGGAGGGGATCGCATCATCGGCAGGCCTAGAGTCACGCCAGGCTCCCTCTATCCTTGAGGAGCCGGACTCGCCTCCGGACAATAACTCTGAATTCTCGAGATCCACATCATATGAGCTTGGCCAGGGAACTTCTGTCCCGCCCTGCTCCACAGACTCTCGCTTCCCTGTCCAAACCTCACTCTTAAATGAGGCCCTGGACTTAATGCAATCTCTCGCCATTGCAGAAGAATCACTGCCAAACTATGCCCATCCCACACTAGGGGCTAAGAGCAGGGAATTTTACGTCACACCCACCACCCACTTCATAGCCACTGTCGAGGACTTAACTGACATGATCGATTATGCTTCCAAAGACATTGACGGCATGGACGACGATGCCGGAGAAGAGCAAAGCCAGAACCCACCATTTACCGGACGTTGGACGACCACTTCCACATATGATGTGTACATGGTGGACACACCCAAAGAGGATGATGGCGATGGTGGGAAGGAGCCAGTCAAGGACAAGCCTCCCGTGGCACCACCAAAGCGTCGATGTCAGCGGCGCCGCTCGAAATCGCGTCGTGAAAAAGACAGCAATACCGGCACCAGAGACAACAATACTCTGGATAACACCGAAGACCAAGAAGCCCGTATCGAACCAACATCCGAGCATGATGATTGGGAGGATGGGCAAGTCAAACCCGATGATCCTACCGGGAATGAGGGCACGGAGGATAGTAACTACTTACCAATCTCCGAAGAGGACAAGAGCCTCGGCGATGAAGATTTCATCATGCCAGAGGAACCCCTCGAACTAGAGCGCTTTAAGCGCCGGCTAATAGCCACTGCAAGAGGCCTGAACAAGAAGTAGCTGCAGCTTCAAGCTGATCAGGATCTGCTCAATGACAGATGGACTAATGTTAGGGCAGGCGAGAAATACAGTCTCAAATGTGCAACTAAGAGTTACCCAAAGCGCAAGCTGCTACCCCAATTCGACGATGAGGCCTCAGAGCCTATACCACCAACATGTAACGCTACCGAAAGACCTGACCGACCACCAGGTGGCTGGGACAGAGCGGTAACTCAAGCCAAACACCAGCCTGCACCAACCCGCCATAAAGGCAGAGAGACAGCGGCTCTAGGATACAGTTATGACCTACAATAGGACCTAGATAATAGAGCCGGTCAGACCAGATCGATCTATGGATCAAGGGGGCGTGCCCTAGCACGAGAAGACGACCATCAGGCTTGGCGTGACAAGCACACCTTCACCCGGGCCGAAAATCGCATATAGACTCCATCCGAACTGCGTCGTGATGTTGCCTGATACAGAGGCACCGAACACCCCCTATGCTTCATCGATGAGGTAAGAGAGCACCAGTTACCAGAAGGGTTTAAACCCGTGAACATTGAATCATACGATGGCACAACAGATCCTGCAGTATGGATTGAAGACTTTCTTCTCCACATTCACATGGCTCGCGGTGACGATTTACACGCCATCAAATACCTCCCCCTAAAGCTTAAGGGACCAGCTCGGCACTGGTTAAACAACCTCCCAGAAAACTCTATTGGAAACTGGGAAGACCTGGAAGATGCCTTTAGAGACAACTTCCAAGGCACTTATATCCGGCCTCCAGACGCCGATGACCTCAGTCACATAGTCCAGCAGCCTGGAGCGCCAGCCAAAAAATTCTGGACCCGGTTCCTAATTAAAAAGAAGCAAATTGTTGATTGTTCGGACGCCGAGGCTCTAGCAGCCTTTAAACATAGCATCTATGACGAATGGCTCGCCCGACACCTCGGCGAAGAAAAGCCAAAGTCCATGGCAGCCCTCACATCACTCATGACCTGCTTTTGTGCAGGCGATATAGCTGGCTAGCCTGTAGCAGCAATGGTACCACCGACCCTGGCACTTTTGAAGCCAGAAACAGCAATGACAGGTCCTGACGCAACAAAAATAAGCGTCGGAGCAACACTGACAATGCCGAAGACATGACGGTCAATGCCGGATACAGTGGCTCCAAACCCGGTCAGCAGAAGAAGCCATTCAAAAGAAACAAAGTCGATTCATCTAGCCTAGACCTAATACTCGATCGACCTTGCCAGGTTCATGGCACCCCTAATAAGCCAGCCAACCATACCAACAGAAGTTGTTGGGTCTTTAAACAGGCTGGTAAGTTAAACACTGAGCACACGGGAAAGGGTCGCCCAGCGTGGATGACGACGAGGAGTCTCGCCCACCGAACACAGGGGGACAGAAGAAATTTCCCCCCGAGGTCAAAAAGGTGAACATGATATACATTACTCACATCCCCAAGAAGGAGCGCAAACACGCGTTAAGGGACGCCTATGCGATAGAGCCAGTCACCCCAAAATTCAACACATGGTCAGCATGCCCGATCGCAGAGACCATCCGACCAGTATCCTTCATGGAGGTTCAGCCGTGTTGGTCCTCGACCCAATTATTGATGGATTCCACCTAACAAGAGTCCTCATGGACGGCGGCAACAGTCTTAACCTGCTCTATCAGGACACAGTCCGCAAAATGGGTATTGACTCATCAAGAATCAAGCCCACAAAAACTACGTTCAAAGGAGTAATACCTGGTGTAGAGGCCCGCTGCATGGGCTCAATCACATTGGAGGTTGTCTTTAGTTCGCCGCACAACTTTCGAAGCGAAGACTTGATCTTCGACATCATCCCTTTCCGTAGTGGCTAGCATGCACTACTTGGAAGAACTGCGTTTGCCCGCTTCAATGTGGTCCCACATTATGATTATCTCAAACTCAAGATACCAGGACCACATGGTGTTATAATAGTCCATGGAAACATGGATCGCTCCCTCCGTACTGAGGAACACACCGCGGCCCTCGCAACGGAAGTACAGGTCGACCTTATCAAGCCAAACTCCACATCGACAGTCAAGCCCACAGACCCTGTCAAACGAGTCCGGACTACCCTGCAGAATGACAGTCCAGCTTGTCAAGAGCTCGATTAGCAACTCGGCCTCTGTCGTAGCCCCAACCGAACTGCGGCGTATGTACCGCGTGCACATAACTATGCACTAAAGGTACCATGGGCGACGATGGAGGCATATCAAGGATAAAATCCATAATACGGCTCGACCGTACCTGGACCCTCATATCTACCTTATTCTTATCTTTGTTTTTTTAGGTTCCCGACAACCCACATCACCTTTTTATGGTGCCAAGGGCCCTTTTCTCGGCTCCTTGTGAAAACCTGCTCAGTGATCCTCTCAAAGGATCACACACCAAGGTGAAAAGCAGCGTAGATGTATGGCAAAGTATCTAAAGGATCTTAAAAGATCACCTCTTCCCCTTTTTAGTACATGTACACAGCTTTCCCTTGTGCTCGGCATGTAAAATAGCCTCGATGCTTATAGCACTATCTGTACAAATATGTTTTGACGGATCAATCAGACTATAATGGAAATAGTTTTTTGCCCAACCTATTTGGTACTATTTTATTTCTTAATCTGTATTCCCTCTTTTTATTTAGTCTGATTGTCATGTACACCTCGGCACGACTTAAATCTCCAGGGGCTCCATTCAGTCGTGTACACTTCTTCAAAATACAATAAGTTCGAACACTTTTTATGGTACAATTCGGTGTTCCAAACATAGCATTATATGCATCGACTCTGAATCATGTCTTTGGTCAATACTTGGGTTGCCCGGCTCCTGTGGTTACTACCTTACGTTCTGCTTGTTCGACTAAGGTAGTAAAGGGAGAACTACTGCGATTGTGTTTCTGGCTCATCCGGATAAACACCTCAGCAGAGAAAGCCAAAAACCGACTGTCATGATGCGGCGAGAGCTAGTCAGCTATTCGGCGGCTAATAAAAAATCTCTTGCGTTTTTTTCTGCATTATGCGACAGACCGGTCTTTGCCGGGACGGGAGTCTACGTCACCCATGTTTGGACCATCGAACAATACCAGGGGTTGCGCCTACAATCTTATTGTCAAACTCCTATGGCTAAGTGAGAGTAATAAAGCCACATAGTCTGATTACCTGGTTCGCCGCACTAACACCTCCTTCAAGGACCAGGTCGTTGGGTTAAGTGTGTTTTTGTGCTGTTCCAAACACCCCCGTACTATCTACGTGAGGGGTTGAAGCTGACGACTGGCCAACTCTCAGATACAATAAATGGTCGCAACAGAGAGAAAATAATTTCAGATGAAACAAGAAAATATTATACAAACGACTTGTTTTCATAAATACAAAGTTTGGGCAGAACAGATACATTCATTCAAAAATGATGTCCTTCGAACACTGGCCCTCTACAATGCGGGATCCTTCAAGGATGTCGTCAAAATACTGCTCCGGCGTACGGTGCTCTTTGCGTGCGGGCAGTCCCTCAGTTGCAAGATTGGTGGCATTCATCTTCGCCCACTGCACCTTGACACGGGCGAAGGCCATCCGGGCACCTTCGATATAGACTAGCTGCTTTATAGCGTCAAGCCGTGAGCAGGCATCGACTAGCCGCTTCACAAGCCCAAAGTAGCTGTTGGGTATGGGTTCAGCTGGCCAAAGACGGACTATAACGTCCTTCATGGCCAGTTCGGCCACCCTATGCAGCTCGGTCAACTGTTTCAACTGATCACTGAGGGGCATAGGATGCTCTCGCACAAGGTACTGCGACCAGAACAGCTTCTCTGTTGAGCTCCCCTCTTCGGCTCGGAAGAAATCTGCATCATCAGCAATACTCCAGGGTAGATCCGCAAACGCTCCTGGAGAACCCCAAATGCGCGTCAGTAAGGTGTACTTTCTCCTTACAAATTTGCTCTACATATTAAAGGCCTTACCCGCCGCAATCTGCTTGGCCTCTCGGATCTCCCGATAGGCACCTTGGGCTTCAACCCAGGCCTCCTTCGCACTTTGGAGCTCCGTAGCAAGTTCGGAGTCTCGATCCGATGCCTTGCGCTCCAAGGACTCACATTTGCTTATAACATCCTTGAGCTCTTGTTGAACTTCATCCAACCTCACTTCATGTTTTCGGCGGGCGACTCACTCCTTGTCCACCTCCTTCTTGGCCTCGGCCAGCGCGCTCTTGAGGGCCTCGACCTCACACGCGTCAACTGCGAGCATAATCATAAAGCTCATTTAGATAAAAAATTGGAACTCATATCATTTTAGATATGCTTTAGTATCGCATACCTTGCTTTTCCTCCAACTTCTGCTTTAGTTTGGACACTTCGGTGGCATGCGAGGTTGCCGCTAGCATCGAAGCCTGTTCATCAAAAGAGACATATATGTTGGCTCCTGCGAAGCATTATTTGATCCTTTGTTCGACCTTTCTTCGCGAACGCCGAATAGAGTCTCAGGTGCTACTATATATACACATGCATTCATTTTGCAAACAGCCAAAAATATATTACGTCACATACATAAAAGCCTGTTAAAAGGCTGGTATAGGCTTTGTTCAATCCGTTTTTACCGGAACGAACCTTTTCAACCATCGTACCCATAAGGGTATGGTGTTCCTCCACAATGGAAGCACTCTGAAGCGCTTCCACGAGAGTGTCCGGTGCCTCCAGATTGATAGAGGGCGCTGGTGGAGATGGCACCCCCTTCTCTTGAAGGAGGCTACTAGCCCGATTTCGGAGCCATATGGATCTCCAGAATAATATTCGATTGGGGACCGAATTGAGCATGGCCCCCGTTGCCGGTCTCCATGGGGGTCGATTTCCCCCTCTTTTCGGCAACAGAGGTATCACCCTCCATCGCCACCTTCACGGCCTCCCGCACCTCCTTGTGACCTGGAGAGGTTCTTTGGGACAACACTTCAGTGTTGTTCGTAGCAGTGGGTGGAGAGACCTGCGGAGGCGACTCACTTTCCATTGTGTTAGGACCTAGCGAGTTCCCAGATGACGATGATCATTGGGGGAGATCGCGAGCTGGGCTGCAACGCGCAATTCAATATGTTAGAACCACAAGGCATGAAACTGGATATATGAACGGTGTCTTTGGATACTTACGATCCGTCCACGGGCTTTGGCCTGGGGTGCCACTCGGGGATGGCATCGGCATCCATTTCGGAATCATCCGAAAGGGAGAGTTTCCCCTTCTTGGACGCCTTCGCCTCTAGATCCGCAGAAGCCGCCCTTTTCTTCTTTCCCTCCTTAAGGGGAGAGTTGCTCTCTTCCTCCTCTAAATCTTCGTCATGAGAGGAGAGAGTCTCGTTGTCTTCGAACACAATGTCCAAAGTGGCCTTACTGCGGAGGCCACCTCTAGTCTCCTTGCTCTTCTTCTTAGCCTTCTTTTCTGGCGCCTGATACAACGCCAGCACCAGCATCCTCATCAATAGAGGAGTGGATGAGTCTTCAGGCAGCGGAGCAGGGCATTGGATCGGCTCCACCTTCTTTGTCCAGCCCTATGGGGAGGATGGAAAGCTTAGTGTATTCCTTGGATTTACAAATTGAGGTCGTCAGAAAACTTACGGGAGTGGCCGGATGAGTGCAGTCGAGGCCAAGGTCTTCAGTCATCTTCGGCCACGGCTTATGAGCCTTGAAAAGCAGCTTCCATATGTATTCTTGCGTCGTGCCGAAGAACCGCTGCACGGTCCGAGGACTGGACAGGTTAAACTCCACATATATAGAGTCCGGCGTTGGCAAGGGAGAATCTGGCAAAAAAGCATCACCTAGATCACACTGGAAAGACTGGTATTCTTGTTTATCATACCCTTGACGTGAATCTGTAGCATCGTCACCTCGTCGGATAGCTCCCAATATAGGCCCTTATTGAGCCAGGATGTAACCCGCATCGGGGGCCCGGACTTGAACTCAGGAGCGGAGGCCCATGTGGCGTCACGGGGTTCCGTGACGTAGAACCACCCCTGCTGCCACCCTTTGATGGTCTCCATGAAGGTCCCCTTGGGCCAAGTGATGTTGAGAAGCTTGCTCACCATGGCGCCACTGCACTCCGCCTGTTAACCGTCAACCACCTTCAGCTTCACATTGAAGACCTTGAGCCACAGGCCGAAGTCAGGGGAATGCGGAGGAACGCCTTGCACACGATGATAAACGCCGAAATATTGAGGAAGGAATTTGGGGCTAGATCATGAAAATCTAACCCATAGTAAAACATGAGACCGCGGACGAACGGATGAAGAGGAAACCCTAGTCTGCGAAGGAAATGGGGATGAGCACTACCCTCTCATTAGGCTCCGGGGTGGGAATGATCTGCTTTTTGGCAGGGAGCTAGTGGACTATGTCCGCAGCCAAGCACCCAGCTTTCCGGAGCTCCTTGATGTTCTCCTCTATAACAGAGGAAGCCATCCACTTGCCCTGCGTTCCAGATCCAGACATGGCTAGTGTGTTTGGTGGCAATGGAAAAGATTGGAACTTGGGCGCTAGAGCTTGAATGGCAGATGGGCTAAGGAGGAAGAAGGCGTGCGGTAAAAAGACGGATCCTTATCTTCTTATAAAGGTAGTGGATATCAAGCGTCCCCTCATAAGCCTTAAATCTCGCCTATTCCCAAGGGGACATGTGAAAGGCATGGTTGGATTACCCAAACCCCTATTGATGAGAATCCCGTGATAAGGGGACACGATCCCTGCTTTGACAAGACGTGCCTGTGACCGTGCCTCGAAACACAAAGCAGGGGCTATAAAACGGTTCAGAATACTAACAAGGCCAGGACATAACACCTCACCGGAAAAATTGCCTATGGACATGACTTACTTTGTTTTGAGTATTTTTGCCCTTACAGCTTAAGGTTGTAATTATTAAAAAAAGCCGGATACAGCTATTATGTGCGGAGGACTGCTTTGGAGTATTCAAAGAAGGAACCTGCCTTGCAATGCTGAAAACAATCCGTGCGCCGGATACATCGTCATTGAAGCCCGGTTCACGGCTACTGAGGGAGTCCTGGACTGTGGGGTCCTCGGGTGGCCGACCTATGTGACATGGGCTGGACTGGTGGGCCGTGAAGATACGAGATAGAAGGCCTTCTCCCGTGTCTGGATGGGAATCTCCTTTGCGTGGATGGCAAGCTTGACGTCCGGATGTATAGTTTCCTTCCTCCGTAAACCAACTTTGTACAACTCTAGTCCCCTCCGGTGCCTATATACACCAGATGGCATGGTCTGTAGAGACAAGGACAATCATACATGCTAGACATCTAGGGTTTAGCCATTACTATCTCGAGGTAGATCAACTCTTGTAACCCCTATACTCATCAAAGTTAATCAAGCAGTAGGTAGGGTATTACCTCCATTAATAGGGCCCGAACCTGGGTAAACATCGTGTCCCCTGCCTCCTATTACCTTTGATTCTTAGATGCACAGTTCGGGACCCCCTACCCGAGATCTTCTGTTTTTGACACTGACAGTCAACCTCACCAAGGAATCCCAGGCGCAACGCGCGGCTGAAGAGAGCACCTTGCTGTTCCCTCTTCCCGATGGTGATCACGGACAGAGTAGCGTCTCCGGTGTGGGTGCTCGCAGCCAAGGCGATCACGCGGACCGTCCCTCACACCACCCCAATGACCACGCCCAAGGCCATCCTCACCAACCAAATCAAGCCCCTAGACACGGTTGCGGTGACCGCTCTGCCGATGGTGGTGACCGCGGCCTTGGACGCGAACGTGGACGGGGTGACAGTTTTTGTCGTGGAATAGTCACGGCAGATGTCCTAGTGTGAGGACTTAGTCATGGAGCCATCACAACTAGGTTAGCTTAAAGGGGTTAAACAGGACAAAGGACACATGAGTTTATACTGGTTCGGCCCCTTACGGTGAAGGTAAAGGCCTAATCCAGTTTGAGGTGGTATTGCTTATGTCTCGATTACCAGGGAGCGAATCCGCTTAACCTAGCTTTCGATCTCTTATTTCCTGCCCCTGAACCGCCGCTTGGGTCATCCCTTTATATACACAGGTTGACACCGAGCGGCTGACAGAGTCCCGGCCGGCTCATAGATAATGTGTCCGGCTTGGTCACTAAGTTAACTTGCCTTACAATATAAGTCATACACATATGGCGGTTTTATCCTATGTGCCTTAAGTCGCTCTTGGGCCTTCGCTCCATGAATCGCCATCTTCAGTATCCTCATGGGCTTCATATTGATGAACCGCCATAGGTATAACCCGGCCCCTCCTGGGCGGGTCATATCTAATAGTTATATCCCCAACATTAGGCCCTAGATTGATTTGAATTTGTTCATGTGAATCTTCAACACTTAGAAAAAAAATCCTTCCTTCTTCATTTGTGCGAGATCTCATAACCCGCCATGACATCATCTCCTGCGATTGTGGTAACCCGCCATGACGTCATCTGCTATTTAATTTTTACACAATATCCAACATATCTTAATGGATCTTTATCTTTAATGACCATCCCAAAAATCGAGGCATCTGAACCGCTGGATAATCATTCTTTGGCCTCCTCGTTTTTCACGCCTACCTGTTCACCCTTTTCCTTATAAATAGGTTCAGACAACCTCCTTCATTTCCCCTTTCCCCCCTTCTCCTTCTCGTTTTCCTCCTCTTCTCGTGACTCATCTACCGCTTCGAGCTCCGCCGCCGCCGCGAGCTCACCGTCTTTCTCATCCTTGGCCACTGCATCGACCTGAACGGGACTAGAGAAACTGCAGTGCCTTCTCATTGCTCCTCGGATCCAGTAAGCTCCTTATCCTCTCCATCGTAGATCTCCATTAGGGTTTCTTCGAGTTCTTCGTCATTCTTCGACGTTCTTCATTGTACCTCTAGTTAGCTCTTATTTTAGATCCAAATATATCCCTTAGGATGCGCGGAACCTATTTCTGCTCCTTTTGTTGTCTCAAAACTTGTTTCACAGATGCAGAAATCTTGCCCTTGTGCTAGTTCCTCTGCTGCCGCAATATTTAGGTTTTGAATTATTTTCTTTTTTCATACTACGCTAGATCCAAATCATCTGCTCCATTTTATAAAACATGTTTATTCAACACTTAGCAGATTTCACCCTTGATAGATATCCATCTAGTCATGGCGGCTTATCTAGTCATGGCGGCTTATCTGGTCATGGCGGCTTCTATCACCAGTTGTAGCTAGTCATATATCATTAGGCCCCTTTTAAGCCGCCACTCTGAATATGTACTGTAGTGTTTTTCCTCCAGCTTAATGAATCAATTTAAACCGGCAAAATTTTCCTTTCTTTTAGGCTTCTTTCTTCACAATGCCGCCGAAGACAACCACTTCATGTAACTGGGTTCCCTCCCTTGTCACTGAGGATACACTTCAGTACTTTGTGAAAACCGGCTATTTGCCAGAGAAAATTGTCATGCATTATCTTGCCCCCAATCCAAAAGAAGAAAGACCTCAGCCAAAGAATGGTGAAGTCGTCGTTTTTACTGATCACATGAATCGGGGATTCTCACCACCCGGTTCTAAATTTTTCTGAGATGTTCTACACTTCTTTGAACTTCATCCTCAAGACATTGGACCCAATTCCGCGTCAAACATCTGCAACTTCCAAGTCTTCTATGAAGTATACCTTCAAGAGGAGCCCAGTGTCAAACTGTTCAGGGAATATTTTTATTTGAACTGCCAAAATGAGTTTACGAATGGACCAGCTTGGAACTTGGCGGAATCTCAATTCAACGGAGAAGAGATGCCATCTTCCCCTATGCTTGCTTGTCGAGTCACCCTAAAGATTGGAAACAGACATGGTTTTATTACCAAGATACCTCTCCGACTCACGAGAATCCTCTATCGGGTTACCGTGCCCAGCGTTTTTGACTCAAAACACCATCTTCCCGAGAAGCTTACGACTAATGAACGTAAAAAAAAACTTGCCCCCACCATTGCAAAGGTCAAAGCTCTGCTAGGAAACGGTTTAACTGGTATTGACTTGGTTCGATGCTGGGTTGCATGGTGGATCATACCATTGAGTCGCCGATCCAGCTTAATGTGTACTTACATGGGTGGTAAAAAGGATCCACTGCACCACAGCTCCGTGCGTCTAACTGATGACGCCATCAATGAAATGACAAAATCCCTTCTGAATGAAGACCCGATTGACTGCAGCAAAGTGGGTCTGAACCCTTTCTGCACACTTAACCCGCCACCAAAGATGAGTCTTTATCTTACTTACTTTACCTTCATCATTCAAATCTTCTATTAACTCAACTTTTATGACTTTCACGGGCTGATGATGATTTTTGGAAAAAGAAGTACGACCATGAAGCTGCCAAAAGGGCCAGGGCTGCCAAGAAAGCCGCCAAGAGAACCACCAAGAAGAAGGGGAAGAAATCCAGTACTTTCGAGCTGTTTGAACTTAACGACAACTCTGAGTTGGAGATAGCTCTTGATTCTCTTGGCTCCTTTTTCAACTTTCTTATTGACACCGATTATCATCAGGATGAGACGGGGGCCAGTCAAGCTGGCAATGAAGAGGTAACTATCATTTCCTCTGACTCCGAGCCTTTGGCAAGACAGAAAATTTGAAGAGTAACCTCAAAAGTAAGCTTTTCACACCCCTTAGCTCATCTAGATCCTCACTTTCTTTTGAAGCAATAGCAACACGAGAGCTGGCGACAGACTCGGACCAGTGGTGGTGAAGAATTATCTTCCGGCTTACCGAACACTCCACGGAAACATTGAAACGAGGTCATCCCTGATTTAAACTCTTCTTATCCTCTGGAAGGTCTCATCCGCCGACCACTTAATTCTTCCGATTCAAATTATCAAGAGACGTCTCATTCCTCTTCCGATGACTCATCACAGCCCCATCTGTTGGCTTTCAAAACTGCTCCTGGGTAATAACAAATACTTATTATTTGCTTCTTATGCTCCTTTATGTTTACACTGACTTCTCATGAACCATGTAGCGGAAAGGCCAAGCCTAGTAAGAAGGCAAGGGTGACTAAGCCAGCTGAAGACCCCAAAGTTAATGAACCGGAGCAACAAATTCCAGCGCCTGAAACTTCTGTCCCTCAACTAGAATAACCGGTTCTTGACGTTCCACTAGTGATTCTTGACCCTTCTATTGATCAGACAAACAACAATCCTCTAAACACAATCCTCAAGCCCAATTAAAATGGCTAAGACACATGATGATGATGTGGTGATTACCAGCACTGGCTTTAGAGAGCCGGGAAGACCTACTGTCTTGGCCAAGCACTCTGCCAAGGAAGAACACATTGAACGGTGAAAAGTGAGATTTGATGTTGCCAACTACTCTCAACTGAGCATTGGTGAAGTATATTCTGGCTATTTCAATCAAGTGCACACCAACCGCGATCTTGAAGTTGACATGGTGAAGCAGATGCATCAAAAATTTGAGGTATGAACTCCTTCTTTATTGAGTTATGCACATCCTGTCAGCCCCCAAGTCTACTGTTTATGATGGAATTGAATATGCTGTAGACTTAGATTAACCATGAGTATAAATAATACCCTTTCATAGAACCCTTCAAAATCTGGCTTACACCATCCGGGTTAAAGCAGATCTATAATGATTAATACTGAATCCGTAGCCCCCAAGGGCCGGTTTAATCGGCATGAATGAGCCGATCCTTTGTATCATTGTGTATAAAGCAGAACTTACTTGTGTAGCCCTCATGAACCGGCTGTGTTTGTCTACATCACATCCGGGTCATCATAAGATTATAATGAAATATGAGCAATATGCATTAGCCCCCAAGTGCCAAGTACTCTTGCTTGCAAAGTGCTTGGGATTTAATCACATGAACCGTTGTATGAATAAGTTTTCGACAGGCATTAGCCCCCAAGCACCAAGTGTTGTTGCTTGCAAAAGGCTTGGGACTTCATTTCTGTAATCCAAATCTGAGCTTGACTTTGAACCGGTGTATGTACAGGCCACCACTTCTCAACTTCAATCAGAATTGACTGACGTGAAGACTCGTCTAGAGCAGCAAGAATCTGAGACCTGGAAGGCAGACTCAAAATTCCAATTTAGCATGGCTGAAACAGAAAAGCTGAAGACCAGTTTTGAGGTTGAAAGAAACACTTGGGCTGAAGAAAAAACTTCTTTGATACATCGAGCTGAGAAGGCAGAGGCGGCTCTTCAGGAGGTGACCACTGAGCTTACCAGCTTAAAACACCATGTGTCTCACATGGTTTCTGCTATTTTTGGCAAGTCACCTTGCTAGTATCAAATTTGAATCTCTTCCTTGATGGTATAAACCGTTTCTAACCAACCCATGATTATTATTCAGGTCACAGGAGCACCAATCTTAGCCAATAGATGCTTGTGAAGATGAAAGCTATTTATACACTTGTTGAGCAGCTCTATACTGGGACACAGCACGCACTGGCCACAATTTCTTCGGCTAATCGAGCACCTACTCTTTTGATTGATGTCTTAAGGAATCTTTATGTTATGCCTGAGAGGTTTAATGAGATGAAGCGATCATCTGCAAGAGCTGGTGCTGTGACAGCCTTAAGCCGGGCCAAAGCATGGCTACCAGAGCTAGACCCGACCGATATATCTACCAGGTACCCAAGCTTGAAAGAAGATGGCACTCCCTTTGAGAAGAAAGACTTTGCCGCCTGCATGAAGGAGATATGTCCCCTGGCCAGTCTGATTGCCAATGAAACGGATCTTTCCAGATATCAACTGTCTTATGACATGGAAAATCAGAAGCTGTCTATGCCGTCTTATAAAGTGATGGATCTAATTCGCCCAATCCGTAAGCACACTTTTGCTCCTGAAGTTGACCCGTCTGAGCTTATAGATGATGAAGCTGATTTCCAAGCCTTGTGTGGCATTGATTGGTCATCACCAAACTTCCAGGCAGCAGAGGAGGACGAAGAAGCGGAGAAGGATGATCCAGAAGCTTCAAACCGTGAGGGCCAAGAAGATTGACCCGCCGGGTGGTTTATATATTTGATCTTCTGAAAACACTTAATCATTTGGCTCCTTGAGTCGTGTAATAGGCTAGTAAAAACTTTGCTCTATCGTGCCATCATGCACGTTTGTGTTTTTCCCAGCCCTGTTTGATCTGCCACTTGAAAACTATCATTATGTCCTTATGATGATGTTGATTTATGCAGATGAAATTTAGTCTTAGCCTGCACACAGGTAGATCACAAGATCCCTGGTGGTTTACCGTAGGGCGGGTCATAACATCCCATATATAATAATTGATGTGTAAAATAGTTTATAGGCAGGGCCGATTTAATCATGATTAGATATAATCATAACAAAAAATATCGTACCTGTGATATTGAATCATACTGCCGGCTTATGATGCTTGTGCAGTAAGGGGGATAACCCAAAGCTTAGAAGCCAATATTTCCAAGTATTTAATATCATCATATACTGGCGACTTATCGTCCAAAGCCAGGCCGGGTTACCAGAAACCACGGGTATGCTTCAAATATGAGCTGTGAGGATTGAGGCTACATGGCCTGAATCACTTTAAACCATATGTTAAGATGGTATCAAGATGAACCGAAAAAACATTCAAAAAACCAAGCAAAATGAGAAAACAAGGCTATGATTCGAATACGAGCAGGAAACCAGACCAAAAGGGTTATTTCATAGCTATGCTTCGAATACGAGCAGGAAGCCCCCAAGTGGTTTGCGGCCTTGAGCCGATCACGAGGGTATTTATAGCTATGATTCGAATACGATCAGGAAGCCCCCAAGTGACCATAAGGTTTCGCATTGCGCCGATCAAGAGGGTATTTATAGCTATGATTCGAATATGATCAGGAAGCCTCCAAGTGACCACAAGTTTTGGCATTGCGACGATCAAGAGGGTATTTATAGCTATGATTCGAATATGATCAGGAAGCCCCCTAGTGACCATAAGTTTTGGCATTGCGCCGATCAGGAGGGTATTTATAGCTATGATTCGAATACGATCAAGAAGCCCCCTAGTGACCATAAGTTTTGGCATTGCACCGATCAAGAGGGTATTTATAGCTATGATTCGAATATGATCCGGAAGCCCCCAAGTGACTACAAGTTTTGGCATTGCGCCGATCAAGAGGGTATTTATAGCTATGATTTGAATACGATCAGGAAGCCCCCTAGTGACCATTGGAATTATGATGAAAAAGACTCATTATTCTTGGAAATGAAACGACAAAGGCCCTGCTTTATCAGGGATGCCGGCTTTATTATAAACATCATAATATATACATCGTAAAAATTATGTACATCATAAGAGCCGATGGCTCAAGTGTAGTAAGGCCGAAGTTGAGCAATATTCCACGACCGGTGGGTCTCCTCCTCCGACTTACGTGAGTCCTTGTGCTCTCGGATATCGATAAGGTAGTATGACCCATTGTTAGATTCTTACTGACCACAAAGGGTCCTTACCAAGGTAGGGATAGCTTGTGCATATCAGTTTCATCCTGGATGAGCCGGAGCACCAAGTCACCTTCTTGAAAGGTTCTGGTCTTAACCCGGCGGCTGTGATAATAGCGTAGATCTTGTTGGTAAATCACCGAGCGAGCTGCCGCAAGGTCACGCTCCTCATCTAATAGGTCAAGTGCATCTTGACATGCTTTTTCATTATCGGCTTCAACATAAGCCGCCACGCGGGGCGAGTTGTGACGGGTATCACTAGGGAGAACCGCCTCAGCTCCGTAAACCATGAAGAAAGGTGTGTAACCCGTACATCTTTTGGGGGTAGTATTGTTACTCCATAGAACTGAAGGTAATTCCTCCACCCAACAACCCAGCGTTCTCTGCAAAGGAACCATAAGACGGGGCTTGATGCCTCTCAAAATTTCTTGATTGGCTCTGTCGGCTTGACCATTGGATTGAGGGTGAACTACAGACGACACATCAAGTCGAATATGCTCACATTGACAAAACTCTTTCATAGCACCCTTGGACATATTAGTGCCATTATCAGTTATAATGCTGTGGGAAAAACCAAAGCAAAAAATCACCTTTTTGATGAATTAAACCGCCCCAGTTCCCCCCTTCACTGGCTACTTTGTGCCATATGGTATGGCCTTCCCATCCCGGCGCTCTGGCTGGGTGCCACCAAACATCGCCGGCGTGCTCGGTCCGTGCACTAGGTCCTGAAGGAAATATGCCCTAGAGGCAATACTAAAGTTATTATTTATTTCCTTATTTCATGATAAATGTTTATTATTCATGCTAGAATTGTATTAACCGGAAACATGATACATGTGTGAATACATAGACAAACATATAGTCACTAGTATGCCTCTACTTGACTAGCTCATTAATCAAAGATGGTTATGTTTCATAACCATAGACATGTGTTGTCATTTGATTAACGGGATCACATCATTAGGAGAATGATGTGATTGACATGACCCATTCCGTTAGCCTAGCACTTGATTGTTTAGTATACTGCTATTGCTTTCTTCATGACTTATACATGTTCCTGTAACTATGAGAATTATGCAACTCCCGTTTACCAGAGGAACACTTTGGGTACTACCAAACGTCACAACGTAACTGGGTGATTATAAAGGAGTACTACAGGTGTCTCCGAAGGTACATGTTGAGTTGGCGTATTTCGAGATTAGGTTTTGTCACTCCGATTGTCGGAGAGGTATCTCTGGGCCCTCTCGGTAATGCACATCACTATAAGCCTTGCAAGCAATGTGACCAATGAGTTGGTTACGGGATGATGCATTACGTAACGAGTAAAGAGACTTGCCGGTAACGAGATTGAACTAGGTATTGGATACCGACGATCAAATCTCGGGCAAGTAACATACCGATGACAAAGGGAACAACGTATGTTGTTATGCGGTTTGACCGATAAAGATCTTCGTAGAATATGTAGGAACCAATATGGGCATCTAGGTTCCGCTATTGGTTATTGGCCGAGAATAGTTCTAGGTCATGTCTACATAGTTCTCGAACCCGTAGGGTCCGCACGCTTAAGGTTTCGATGACAGTTATATTATGAGTTTGTGAGTTTTGATGTACCGAAGGAGTTCGGAGTCCCAGATGAGACCGGGGACATGACGAGGAGTCTCGAAATGGTCGAGACGTAAAGATCAATATATTGGACGACTATATTCGGACTTCGGAAAGGTTCCGAGTGATTCAGGTATTTTTCGGAGTACCGGAGAGTTACGGGAATTCGCCGGGGAGTATATGGGCCTTATTGGGCCATACGGGAATAGAGGAGAGAGGCCGAAAGGAAGGAGGCGCGCAGCCCCCCTCTGGTCCAAATTGGACAAGGGGTGTGGCCCCCCTTTCCTTCCTCCTCTCCCCCTCTTTCCCCTTCGCCTACTCCAACAAGGAAGGAGTGGGAGTAGGACTCCCCTTGGCGCGCCCCTCCTAGGCCTGCCGCCCCCTCCCCCCCTTGCTCCTTTATATACGGGGGCAGGGAGCACCTCTAGGCACAACAACACAAGTTGATCTACGGATCGTTCCTTAGCCGTGTGCGGTGCCCCCCTCCACCATATTCCACCTCGGTCATATCATCGCGGAGTTTAGGTGAAGCCCTGCGCCGGTAGAGCATCATCATCGTCACCACGCCGTCGTGCTGACGGAACTCATCCCCGAAGCTTTGCTGGATCGGAGCCCGGGGATCGTCATCGAGCTGAACGTGTGCTGAACTTGGAGGTGCCGTACGTTCGGTACTTGGATCGGTCGGATCGTGAAGACGTACGACTACATCAACCGCGTTGTCATAACGCTTCCGCTTACGGTCTACGAGGGTACATGGACAACACTCTCTCCTCTCGTTGCTATGCCATCACCATGATCTTGCGTGTACGTAGGAAATTTTTTGAAATTACTACGTTCCCCAACAGGTCCTATGCTCACTGTACCACCTGGTGCCTCCTACTCCTCCTCACTACTACCCACCACAGCCGCCATCCGGGGAGCACCTTGCCATGCTCAATGCCACCTACAGCAACTCCGACTTCCCCAACAACTCCTGCCCCTAGTGGTACATCGACAACGGCGCGTCCTTTCATGTGACCGACACTCAAGGTAACCTAACCATGTCTAGTTCTTATTTAAAGCTTCTTCCTTCTAGCATTCTTGTTGGTAATGGGAAATATCTCCCCGTCATGGCCACTAGTTTTACCACACTTCACCCCTAGGATTTTAGTCCCATGGATATTCTTGTTTCACCCAATGTTGTTACTAATCTTATTTCTGTGAGCAAGTTTACTAAACATAACTCCTACTATGTTGAATTTTATCCATGTGGTTTTCTTGTGAAGGATCTATGCACTCAGAAAGTTCTCATGATCTCCACCAGCACCGGTGATATCTACCCCTTCATTGGCAATAATCCAGCTCGGGCGACCGCTTCTTTCACCTTTTCTCGGAGTTATGGCACTGCCGTCTTGGACATCCCGGAGCTCAAACCCTCTCTACATTGTCTAGAGATTTTCTTAGTTCTTGTAATAAGAAGCCGCATTCACCATGTAGTGCTTGTCAATTAGGGCGCCAACCACACGTCCCATTTCCTTCTTCCTTTAGCAAAACATGTGCTCCCTTTGAATTAATTCATTGTGATTTGTGGACCTCCCCCTTTGTAAGCTTTTCTAGATTTCAATAATATCTTATAGTATTGGATGATTACACTCATTATTCGTGGTCCTTTCGTATGCGTCACAAGTCCGAGACATCCACCATCTTGCAATGCTTTTTTACATTCATCCACACTCAATTTCATGTGATCATTAAGAGTATGCAATGAGACAATAGTGTGAGTTCATCAACTCCTCTCTCCGCTCCTTCTTCTCCTCCAACGGCGTTGCCTATCGCTTTTCTTGCCCGCAAACCTCCCCCCAAAATGGAAAAGCCGAACATCTTATTGATACGTCTCCAACGTATCTATAATTTATGAAGCATTCATGCTATTTTATTATATATTTTGAATGATTATGGGCTTTATTATACACTTTTATATTACTTTTGGGACTAACCTATTAACCGGAGGCCCAACCCATATTGCTGTTTTATTGCCTGTTTCAGTATTTCGAAGAAAAGGAATATCAAACGGAGTCCAAACGGAACGAAACCTCCGCACTGTGATTTTTGGGAAGATTATGATCCAGGAGACTTGGAGTGCAAGCCGGGGGGTCATCGAGGAAGCCACGATATAGGAGGGCGCCCCCCTACTGGGAGCGCCCCCTATCTCGTGGGCTCCTCGAGCACCTCCCGACCGACTTATTTCTCCTATATTAGCCTACGTACCCTAAAACCATCGAATATCAAGATAGATCGGGAGTTCCGCCGCCGCAAGCCTCTGTAGCCACCAAAAACCTCTCGGGAGCCCTTCCTGACACCCTGTCGGATGGGGGATCCTTCACCGGTGGCCATCTTCATCATCCCGGTGCTATCCATGACGAGGAGGGAGTAGTTCACCCTCGAGGCTGAGGGTATGTACCAGTAGCTATGTGTTTGTCTCTCTCTCTCTCTCGTGTTTTCTCTCGTGTTCCCTCTATGGTACGATCTTGATGTATCCCGACCTTTGCTATTGTAGATGGATCTTATGATGTTTCTCCCCCTCTACTCTCTTGTGATGAATTAAGTTTTCCCTTTGAAGTTATCTTATCGGATTGAGTCTTTTATGAGAACACTTGATGTATGTCTTGCCGTGCTTATCTGTGGTGACAATGGGATATCATGTGCCACTTGATGTATGTTTTGGTGACCAACTTGCGGGTTCCGCCCATGAACCTATGCATAGGGGTTGGCACACGTTCTTGACTCTCCGGTAGAAACTTTGGGGTACTCTTTGAAGTACTTTGTGTTGGTTGAATAGATGAAGCTGAGATTGTATGATGCACATCGTATAATCATGCCCATGCATACTTGAGGTGACAATGGAGTATCTAGGTCACATTAGGGTTTTGGTTGATTTGTGTCTTAAGGTGTTATTCTAGTACAAACTCTTGAATAGATCGATCCGAAAGAATAAATTTGAGGTGGTTTCGTACCCTATCATAATCTCTTCCTTTGTTCTCCGCTATTAGTGGCTTTGGAGTGACTCTTTGTTGCATGTTAAGGGATTGTTATATGATCTACCTATGTTATTATTGTTGAGAGAACTTGCACTAGTGAGAGTATGAACCCTATGCCTTGTTTCCCACCATTGCAATACCGTTTATGCTCACTTTTATCGCTTGCTACCTTGCTGTTTTTATAATTTCAGATTACAAATACCTTTATCTACTATCCATATTGCACTTGTATCACCATCTCTTTACCGAACTAGTGCACCTATACAATTTACCATTGTATTGGGTGTGTTGGGGACACAAGAGACTCTTTGCTATTTGGTTGAAGGGTTGCTTGAGAGAGACCATCTTCATCCTACGCCTCCTATGGATTGATAAACCTTAGGTCATCCACTTGAGGGAAATTTGCTACTGTCCTACAAACATGTGCACTTGTAGGCCCAACAACGTCTACAAGAAGAAGGTTGTGTGGTAGACATCAAGCTCTTTTCTGGCGCCGTTGCCGGGGAGGCAAGGTAAACGGCACTCACACCCCGTCAACTAAGCTCTTTTCTGGCGCCATTGTCGGGGAGGTGAGTGCTTGAAGGTATATCTTTAGATATTGCAATCAAATCTTTTTGTTTCTTGTTTTATCACTAGTTTAGTTTATAAAAGAAAACTACAAAAAATGGAATTGAGTTTGTCTCATACGCTTCATCTTTTTAATATCTTTCGTGAGAATGATGGTAAGGAAAATTGTGCTCAAGTACTAGAAGAAGAAGTCTATAAAATGTTTTGCATGAAATCTCTGAATAATGAGCATGATTGCAATGTTGTTAGTATGAATTCCTTGAATATTCATGATGATAATGATATGCAAAGCCACAAGCTTGGGGAATCTATGTTTGATGAGGATGATATTTTTTGTCCCCCAAGTTTTGATGAGAATATTTATTTTGATGATAGCATGCCTCCTACTTATGATGATTATATTGATGAAAGTGGGTTTGGAAGAGTGTCAACTTTAGGTAGTAGTGATCCCACTATTTTGGAGGATGTTGAATCTTATTGTGATGAATATGAAAGTGGATTTGGAAGAGTGTCAACTTTATTTAGTGATTCCACTATCTTGGGAGAGGTTTCAATGGATTATGATGAGTACGAAGTTGCTAATTATGATGATTATTGTGATGAAACTTATGCTATAAAAAGTAGTGATGATTATATTTATAAAGCTTGTCATGATTTTTATTACACTTTTTCTGAACATTACTCTTTTAATGTGGAAACAATTTTTAGTGTTCAAGTCTTTTATGATACTCTCACTATTCTGAATGAGAAGAATTTTGCTTATGTGGAGAGTAGTAAATTTTCTATGCTTGTAGATCATGAAAAGAATACTGTAGGTGCTGGTTATATTGTTGAATTCATTCATGATGGTACTGAAAATTATTATGAGAGAGGAACATGTGCTTTTAGGAATTGCAAGAATATCAAGTTTCCTCTCTATGTGTTGAAATTCTTGAAGCTATGCTTGTTTTATCTTCCTATACTAATTGATTATTGTTCCCATAAGTTGTTTGTTCACAAAATCCCTATGCATAGTAAGTGGGTTAGACTTAAATGTGCTAGTCATATTCTTCATGATGCTCTCTTTATGTTTCAATTCTTATCTTTTATGTGAGCATCATTGGCATCATCATGCCTAGCTAGAAAGGCATTAAAGAAAAGCGCTTGTTGGGAGACAATCCAATATTTACCCTTACTGTTTTTGTGTGTCCACATGATTATGCTACTGTAGTAATCATGTTTTATAGCTTTTGTTTCAATAAAGTGCCAAGTAGAACCTTTGGGAAGACTTGGGTGAAGTCTATATGATCTTGCTGTAAAAAACAGAAACTTTAGCGCTCACGAGAATAGCTGCAATTTTTTACTGATTCGTGCTTTTAGGTTGATTCTTTTTGCAGATGATTAATAGACAAATTCCTCAGGTCCTCCAGTTTATTTCAGAATTGTTTGAGTTCCAGAAGTATATGTTTGATACAGATTACTACAGACTGTTCTGTTTTTAACAGATTCTGTTTTCTATGTGTTGTTTGCTTATTTTGATGAATCTATCGGAGGGTATGAACCATAGAGAAGTTAGAATACAGTATATATTACACCAATATGAATTTAGAATGAGTTCATTACATTAACTAAGTGGTGGTTTTATTTTCTTATACTAACGGAGCTTACGAGTTTTGTTTGAGTTTTGTGTGGTTGAAGTTTTCAAGTTTTGGGTAGAGATTCGATGGACTATGGAATAAGGAGTGGACAGAGCCTAAGCTTGGGGATGCCCAAGGCACCCCAAGGTAATATTCAAGGACAACCAAGAGCCTATGCTTGGGGATGCCCCGGAAGGCATCCCCTCTTTCGTCTTTGTTCATCGGTAACTTTACTTGGAGCTATATTTTTATTCACCACATGATATGTGTTTTGCTTGGAGCTTCATTTTCTTTTGTTAGTATTTGCTTTCTATTAGTTATAATAATGTTTTGCATCTTTAGTTTCAATAAAAATGTCAAGGATAGCCTTTGCCATGATTATTTTGCTAGTATACATGTTGCTGTTTGAAAACAGAAAGTTTACCGCTGTTGCAAAAATTCCCTAGAAAAGTCAGAGAGTGATATAATGTTGAATCTTTTTGAATAATGAGATATGATAAATATTTTACAGCTTAGTATTTTTCTTATAATTTTTCGAGTTAGAAAAGTATGATGAATCTTGCATTCTTTAAAGACTATACTGTTTTGGCAGATTGCTGTTATGTTTGCATTGTTTGCATATGTTTGCTTGTTTAATGATTCTATTTAAGGATAGGAGTATTAAATATGCAGAGACATTAGTATTAAATGTTGAATAATAAAGTTAGTAATTTTATAGTAGAAAATGATAAGGTTTTGCATTGGTTTATACTAACCTATCTCACGAGATCTTGTTGAGTTTGTGTGGATGAAGCTTTTGATAAAAAGAGAAACCATGATATGAGAGGAATTAAGGAGACACAAAAGTTCAAGATTGGGGATTCCCAAGGCACCCCAAGATAATATTTCAATAAGTCTCAAGCATCTAAGCTTGGGGATGCCCCGGTAGGCATCCCCCCTTTCTTCTTCAACAACTATCGGTTAGTATCGGTTGAACCTAAGTTTTTGCTTCTTCACATGAGTTGTGCTATCCTTGCAATGTCATTTTATTTTGTTTTGATTGCTGTATGAATAAAATACCAAGATCTGAAATTCTTAAATGAGAGAGAGAGTCTTCACATAGTTGCATAATTATTTAGCTACTCATTGATGTTCACTTATATCTTTTTGGAGTAGTTTTTCATTCACTCGTGTGCTTCACTTATATCCTATGAGTAAATGGTTGAATGAGTTGAATGTCATAAATCTGAAATTATATATGTTTCATTTGCTTATCCCATGGGGAGTAATGACTTCACATCTAAGAAGTAGAGGTTGTAAATTTATTGACGGTTAGCAAGCATTGTATTGGTCATTTGAACAATTCATGAAATAATATTGAAGGAAGAGAGATTTCACATATAAATATACTATCATGGACATCTTTTATAATTGTGAGCACTCATTAAGTATGACATGCTAAAGAGTTGATGTTGGACAAGGAAAACAACGTAATGGGTTATGTTTTCTCGCATCTCAGTTAAAGTATATTGTCACGGATCATTCAAACATGTTGAGCTTGCCTTTCCCCCTCATGCTAGTCAAAATTCCTAGCACCAAGTAGAGATACTACTTGTGCTTCCAAATATCCTTAAACCCAGTTTTGCCATGAGAGTCCACCATATCTACCCATGGATTGAGTAAGATCCTTCAAGTAAGTTGTCATCGGTGCAAGCAATAAAAATTGCTCTCTAAATATGCATGACTTATTAGTGTGGAGAAAATAATCTTTGTACGATCTTGTTATGGAAGCAATAAAAGAGACGGACTGCATAATAAAGGTCCATATACAAGGGGCAATATAAAGTGATGTTCTTTCGCATTAAGATTTTGTGTATCCAACCCTGAAAGCGCATGACAACCTCTGCTTCCCTCTGCGAAGGGCCTATCTTTTACTTTATGTCTTTTACTTTATGCAAGAGTCAAGGTGATCTTCACCTTTCCCTTTTTCATTTTATCCTTTGGCAAGCACTTTGTGGTGGGGTGGTCCTGATATATATATCCAATTGGATGTACGTTAGCATGAACTATTATTGTTGACATCACCCAAAGGCGAATACGTTTGGAGGCAACATTATAAGCCCCTATCTTTCTCTGTGTATGATTAAAACTCCATAACCACAAGTATTGCTTGAGTGTTAGCAATTGTAAAAGACTATATGATAGTTGAGTATGTGAAGTTTGCTAAATCAAAGCTCTAACATAGACTCTTCCTGAAAGTAAGATGAATTGCAATTGGTTGATGACAAAGAATGAAGTTTGCTAGTTTTCAAGAAATTTTATGGTCTATGCTTTAACATGTGAATTGCTTGTTACTAGTTCTTGAAAAGTTTTATGAGATGAACTACTATTATGACATATAATGATGCTAGTAAAGGTGATTGAAATTATCATTGATCAAACTTGTGCACCTCTAGCATTCACACTTCATAAATTATTTCTTTATCATTTACCTACTCGAGGACGAGCAAGAATTAAGCTTGGGGATGCTGATATGTCTCCAACGTATTTATAATTTATGAAGCATTCATGCTATTTTATTATTTGTTTTGAATGATTATGGGCTTTATTATACACTTTTATATTACTTTTGGGACTAACCTATTAACCGGAGGCCCAGCCCATATTGCTGTTTTATTGCCTGTTTCAGTATTTTGAAGAAAAGGAATATCAAACGGAGTCCAAACAGAACGAAACCTTCGGCAGCGTGATTTTTAGGAAGATTATGATCCAGGAGACTTGGAGTGAAAGCCAGGGGGGTCATCGAGGAAGCCACGAGATAGGAGGGCGCGCCCTCCCTCCTACTGGGCGCGCCCCTGTCTCGTGGGCCCCTCGAGCACCTCCCTACCGACTTCTTTCGCCTATATAAGCCTACGTACCCTAAAACCATCGAATATCAAGATAGATTGGGAGTTCCGCCGCCACAAGCCTCTGTAGCCACCAGAAACCTCTCGGGAGCCCTTCCCGGCACCCTGCCGAAGGGGGGATCCTTCACCGGTGGCCATCTTCATCATCCCGGCGCTATCCATGACGAGGAGGGAGTAGTTCACCCTCGAGGCTGCGGGTATGTACGAGTAGCTATGGTTTGATCTCTCTCTCTCTTGTGTTCTCTCTCGTGTTCCCTCCATGGCACGAACTTGATGTATCCCGACCTTTGCTATTGTAGTTGGATCTTATGGTGTTTCTCCCCCTCTACTCTCTTGTGATGAACTGAGTTTTCCCTTTGAAGTTATCTTATCGGATTGAGTCTTTTATGAGAACACTTGATGTATGTCTTGCCTTGCTTATCTGTGGTGACAATGGGATATCATTTGCCACTTGAAGTATGTTTTGGTGACCAACTTGCGGATTCCGCCCATGAACCTATGCATAGGGGTTGGCACACGTTCTTGACTCTCCGGTAGAAACTTTGGGGCACTCTTTGAAGTACTTTGTGTTGGTTGAATAGATGATTCTGAGATTGTGTGATGCACATCATATAATCATGCCCACGGATACATGAGGTGACAATGGAGTATCTAGGTGACATTAAGGTTTTGGTTGATTGGTGTCTTAAGGTGTTATTCTAGTACGAACTCTTGAATAGATTGATCCGAAAGAATAACTTTGAGGTGGTTTCGCACCCTACCATAATCTCTTCATTTGTTCTCCGCTATTAGTGGCTTTGGAGTTACTCTTTGTTGCATGTTGAGGGATTGTTATATGATCTATCTATGTTATTATTGTTGAGAGAACTTGCACTAGTGAAAGTATGAACCCTATGCCTTGTTTCCCACCATTGCAATACCGTATACGCTCACTTTTATCGCTTGCTACCTTGCTGTTTTTATAATTTCAGATTACAAATACCTTTATCTACTATCCATATTGCACTTGTATCACCATCTCTTTGCCAAACTAGTGCACCTATACAAGTTACCATTGTATTGGGTGTGTTGGAGACACAAGAGACTCTTTGCTATTTGGTTGCAGGGTTGCTTGAGAGAGACCATCTTCATCCTACGCCTCCTACGGATTGATAAACCTTAGGTCATCCACTTGAGGGAAATTTGCTACTGTCCTACAAACCTGTGCACTTGCAGGCCCAACAACGTCTACAAGAAGAAGGTTGTGTAGTAGACATCACTTATTCATACTACGAACGACATCATTCATACTATTCTTCTCCAAGCCAACCTCACACCACCATTTTGGGTAGAGGCACTTCACACCGCCACTTACTTACTTAACCGGCGCCCCTCTCGCACTATTGCACCCCACACACCGTACTACCTCCTTCACGGAAAGCACCCCGATTATACACATCTCCGCATATTTAGTTGCTTATGTTACCCTACTCTATGCCACCATGGACCATAAGCTTGTTCCCCGCTCCTCCCGCTGCAATTTCCTAGGCTATCCCCTCAAGCACAAAGGGTATCAGTGCTATGACCTCGCCACTCGCCGTGTCATCGTGTCTAGGCATGTCACTTTTGATCAAAATGTGCTCCCCTACACACCCACACCGTCATGGCACAACACCTCCACGTCCACATACAATACCCATGCAAACCAACCGCACTGACCGGATCTCTTGATCCCCCGCACCCACCTACCTCGGCCGGGACACACCATCCACTAGCTGCAGCTCGCCTGCCCACTCCCGCAACGCCCTCTGCCCCATGCGCTGCCATGTGCTCGCCCGCCACTGGACATACACTCCCGTTGCAGATCACCCTCGCCCAGCGCGCCGGTCTCCCCTGCCACCCACCAACCCACTTGCCACCGAATCGGCCTTGGATCTCACACCCACTACCACTGCCACCCCTGACTCTGTCCCCACTGGATCCTCATGTCTTTCCGTGCCCTCCACTCCCCACGCGCCACCTCTGCCATGGCACACTGTTCCGGTACAGCCCCCACACAACGCACACCAGATGTCCACCCGTGCAAAAATAGGCTATCTTATGCCAAAGCGTTTATTTCTTGCTGATGCTAAATCCATCGCTATTTCCCCCATTCCACCCACCTACAAATCTGCTCTCAAAGATCCCCATTGACGTCGAGCAATATTAGATGAGTATCATGCTTTAATGAACAACTTCACTTGGTCTTCGGTGCCTAAGCCTGAGGTGTCAATGCTGTCATGGGCAAATGAATTTTTCGCCACAAGTTTAACACGAATGGATCTCTCGCTTGCTACAAAGCTCGTTGGGTGGTATGTGGTTTCACACAAAAGGAAGGAGTGGATTATGGTGAAACATTCCGTCCTGTAGTGAAGCCAGCAACAATTCGTGTGGTTTTAAGCATTCCTGCCTCTCGCTCATGGCCAATCCACTAGCTCGATGTAAAAAAATGCTATTCTTCATGATGATCTCAATGAAACAGTGTATTGCACTCAACCATCGAGGTTTGTGGACAGCTCACAACCGGATCATGTTTGTCTCCTCCGCAAGTCTCTCTATGGGCTCAAGCAAGCACCAAGGACTTGGTTTTTACGGTTCCAGGTGTTCCTCCTCTCATTGGTGTTTCAAGCTTCCAAGAGTGACTCTTCACTCTTCATATTGCATCATGGTACCTCTATCGCTGCGTTGATGATGTCATTCTCACTGCTAGCTCCTCATCCACTCTTACATATATCATCAATTCCCTCAAGTCGTAGTTTTCCATGACCGACTTAGGTGCTCGCCATCATTTTTTAGGCATCAATGTCACCAACAACTCCTCCGCCCTCTTCTTGTGCCAACAATATATAGTACATAGTCGAGATTCTAGAGCGTGCCAAGATGCTCAATTGCAAGCATGTCTCCACCCCCATTGACACCAGCTCCAAGCTATCCTCTCAAGATGGCACCGTCCTCTCCAACCCCACACATTACCGTAGCTTGGCCGGTGCCCTCCAATATCTCACTCTTACACGCCCCGACATTGCCTACGCTGTTCAACAAGCTAGTGTGCCTCTTCGTGCATGCACCTAGTGAAACTCACATGCAACTTGTCAAGCGGATCCTATGTTACCTCCAAGGCACTTCTCATTATGGCTTGCAGCTCTACAAGTCTTCCTCCATGGATCTTATTGCCTACACTGATGCGGATTGGGCAGGCTGCCCGGATACCCGCAAGTCCACTTCAAGGTTCTATGTTTTTCTTGGTGCCAACCTTGTTTCTTGCTCTTCGAAGAGGCAACCAACCATCTCACGTTCAAGTGTCGAAGTTGAGTACAGGGGCATCGCAAACTGTGTGGCCGAGTCTTGCTCGTTGCGGCAACTTCTCCATGAGCTCAAGCTTCCTCCAACACATGCCACCGTTGTGTATTGTGACAACATCAATGCTTCATATCTCACGAGCAATCGAGTTCAACATCAGCGTACTAAGCACATTGAGATTGAGTTGCACTTCATTCGTGACTGATACGTCTCCAATGTATCTGTAATTTTTGATTGTTACATGCTATTATATTACCCCTTTTGGATGTTTATGGGCTTTATTTTACACATTTATATCATTTTTGGGACTAACCTACTAATCAGAGGCCCAGCCCGTATTGCTGTTTTTCTTGCCTATTTCAGTATTTCTAAGAAAAGGAATATCAAACGGAGTCCAAACTGAATGAAACCTTCGGGAGCGTGATTTTTGGAACGAACGTGATCCAGAGGACTTGGAGTGCAAGTCAAGAAGCAATCGAGGCGGCCAGGAGATAGGAGGGCGCGCCCACCCCTCCTGGGCGCGCCCCCCTGTCTCCTGAGCCCGTCGAGCGACCACCACGTACTTCCTCCTAGATATACCTCCGTACCCCGAAAACATCCAAGGAGCCACCGAAGAAATATTTATGCCATCATAACCTTCTGTATCCACGAGATCCCATTTTGGAGCCGTCGCCGGTGTTCTACCGGAGGGGGAATCCACCACGGAAGGCTTCTACATCAACACCATAGCCCCTCCGATGAGTTGTGAGTAGTTTACCACAGACCTTCGGGTCCATAGTTATTAGCTAGATGGATTCTTCTCTCTTTTTGGATCTCAATACAATGTTCTCCCCCTCTCTTGTGGAGATCTATTCGATGTAAACTCTTTTTGCGGTGTGTTTGTCGAGATCCGATGAATTGTGGGTTTATGATCAAGTTTATCTATGAGAAATAATTGAATCTTCTCTGAATTCTTTTATGTATGATTGAGTTATTTTTGCAAGTCTCTTCGAATTATCAGTTTGGTTTGGCCTACTAGATTGATCTTTCTTGCCATGGGAGAAGTGCTTAGCTTTGGGTTCAATCTTGCGGTGTCCTTAGCTAGTGACAGAAAGGGTTGCAAGACACGTATTGTATTGTTGTCATCGAGGATAAAAAGGTGGGGTTTATATCATATTGCTTTAGTTTATCCCTCTACATCATGCCATCTTTCTTAATGCATTACTCTGTTCTTATGAACTTAATACTCTAGATGCATGCTGGATAGCGGTCGATGTGTGGAGTAATAGTAGTAGATGCAGGCAGGAGTTGGTCTACTTTTCACGGACGTGATGCCTATATACATGATCATGCCTAGATAATCTCATAATTATTCGCTTTTCTATCTATTGCTCGGCAGTAATTTGTTCATCCACCATAATACTTATGCTATTTTGAGAGAAGTCACTAGTGAAGCCTATGGCCCCCGGGTCTATATTTTGTCATATAAGCTTTCAATCTACTTTTATTTGCATCTTTACTTTCTACATCTATATTATAAAATACCAAAAATATATTTATCTTATCATATTATCTCTATCAGATCTCACTTTCGCAAGTGGCCGTGAAGGGATTGACAACCCCTTTATTGCGTTGGTTGCGAGTTCTTTGTTTGTTTGTGTAGGTGTGTGGGACTTTTGAGGAGCCTCCTACTGGATTGATACCTTGGTTCTCAAAAACTGAGGGGAATACTTACGCTACTATTGCTGCATCACCCTTTCCTCTTCAAGGAAAACCAACGCAAGCTCAAGACGTAGCAAGAAGGGTTTCTGGCGCCGTTGCCGGGGAGGTCTTCGCTCAAGTCAAGACATACCAAGTACCCATCACAAACTCATCTCCCTCGCATTTACATTATTTTCCATTTGCCGCTCTTTTTCCTCTCCCCCACTTCACCCTTGCCATTGTATTTTCCCTATCTTTCCCAATCACTCTCTCTTTTTTGCTTGCCTTTTTCTGTTTGCTTGTGTGTTGGATTACTTGTTGCCATGGCGCAAGATAATACCAAATTGTGTGATTTCTCCAATACCAATAATAATGATTTCCTTAGTACTCCGATTGCTCCTCTTAATGATGTTGAGTCTTGTGAAATCAATACTGCTTCGCTGAATCTTGTTATGAAAGATCAATTCGCCGGCCTTCCTAGTGAAGATGCCGCTACTCATCTAAACAACTTTGTTGATTTGTGTGATATGCAAAAGAAGAAAGATACGGATAATGATATTGTTAAATTAAAGTTATTTCTGTTTTCACTTAGAGATCGTGCTAAAGTTTGGTTTTCGTCTTTGCCTAAAAATAGTATTGATTCTTGGAACAAGTGCAAAGATGCTTTTATCTCTAAGTATTTTCCTCCCGCTAAGATTATCACTCTTAGGAACGATATTATTAATTTTAAACAACTTGATCATAAGCATGTTGCCCAATCTTGGGAAAGAATGAAATTGATGATTCGCAATTGCCCTACTCATGGTTTGAATTTATGGATGATCATACAAAATTTCTATGCCGGTTTGAACTTTGCTTCTAGAAATCTTTTAGATTTGGCCATGGGAGGCACGTTTATGGAAATCACCTTAGGAGAAGCTACAAAGCTTCTTCATAATATTATGGCTAATTATTCTCAATGGCACACCGAGCGGTCTACTAGTAAAAAAGTGCATGCTATAAAAGAAATTAATGTTTTGAGTGGAAGGATGGATGAGCTTATGAGATTGTTTGCTACTAAGAGTGCTTGTATTGATCCCAATGATATGCCTTTATCTATCTTGATTGAGAATAATAATGAATCTATGGATGTAAATTTTGTTGGTAGGAATAGTTTTGGAAACAATTCTTATAGAGCAAACTTTAATTCTAGACCGTTCCCTAGTAATTCCTCTAATAATTATCGAAATTCCTACAATAATTCTTATGGTAATTTTAATAAGATGCCCTCTGATTTTGAGAATAGTGTGAAAGAATTTATGATTTCTCAAAAGAATTTTAATGCTTGGCTTGAAGAAAAATTGCTCAAAGTTGATGATTTGGCTAGGAACGTTGATAGACTTTCGCTTGATGGTTGATTCTCTTAAACTTAGATCTACTCCTCCTAAGCATGATATCAATGAGTCTCTCAAAGCCATGGGAATTTCCATTGATGAGTGCAAAGAAAGAACCGCTAGATTGCGTGCTAAGAAAGATTGCTTTGTTAAATCGTGTTCTTCTAGTTTCCATGAAAATAATGATGAAGGTATTAAAGTTATTGATGCGTCTCCTATTAGATCTTTGTTTTGCAATATGAATCTTGATAATAATGGGACTGGAGATGAGTCAACTTTATTTAGAAGGCGTCCCAAGAATTCGGAGTTTTTAGATCTTGATGCTAAATTTGGTAAATGTGGGATTGGAGAGGTCATGACTTTAAATAGTATTGAACCCACTATCTCGGATTTCAAGGAATTTGATTATGATAATTGTTCTTTAGAAAGTTGTATTTCCTTGTTGCAATCCGTTGTTAATTCTCCTCATGCTTATAGTCAAAATAAAGCTTTTACCAAACATATCATTGATGCCTTGGTGCAATCTTTTGATGAAAAACTTAATTTGGAAGTTTCTATACCTAGAAAACTTAATGATGAGTGGGAACCTACTATAAATATTAAAATTAAAGATCATGATCGTTTTGCTTTGTGTGATTTCGGTGCTAGTGTTTCCACGATTCCGAAAACTTTATGTGATATTCTAGGTTTCCATGATCTTGATGATTGCTCTTTAAATTTGCACCTTGCGGATTCCACCATTAAAAATACAATGGGAAGGATCAATGATGTTCTCATTGTTGCAGATAGAAATTTGGTGCCCATAGATTTTATCGTTCTTGATATAGATTGCAATCTTTCTTGCCCTATTATTCTAGTAGACCTTTCTTTAGAACGATTGGTGCGATTATTGATATGAAGGAAGGGAATATTGGATTCCAATTTCCACTAAAGAAAGGCACGGAGCACTTTCCAAGAAATAAAGTCAAATTACCTTATGAATCTATCATGCGAGCTACCTATGAATCAAGTGCCAAAGATGGCACTACTTAGATCTATCCTCGCTTTTATGCCTAGCTAGGGGCGTTAAACGGTAGCGCTAGTTGGGAGGCAACCAAATTTTCTTTGTTTTTCTTGTTTTTGTTCCTGTTTAGTAATAAATTTTGTATCTACCTTATGTTTAGATGTGTTTTTATGTTTTAATTAGTGTTTGTGCCAAGTAGAACCTATAGGATAACATATGATGATAGTTGATTTGATTCTGCTGAAAAACAGAAACTTTGCGCTCACAAGAAAAAATTCAATAAATCACATAAAGGTGATTTTGCATTGATTCTTTTTGCTTCTGATCAATAAACAAATTTTCAAGGCCGTCCTATTTTGGTAGTATTTGTAAAGTTCCAGAAGTTTGCGTTAGTTACAGATTGCTACAGACTGTTCTGTTTTGACAGATTCTGTTTTTCGTGTGTTGTTTGCTTATTTTGATGCATCTATGGCTAGTATTAAGTGGTATGAACCATAGAGAACTTGGAATACAGTAGGTTTAACACCAATATAAATTAATGATGAGTTCATTACAGTACCTTATGTGGTGGTTTTGTTTTTTTTCACTAATTGAGCTTATGAGATTTCCTGTTGAGTTTTGTGTTGTGAAGTTTTCAAGTTTTGGGTAAAGATTTGATGGACTATGGAATAAAGAGTGGCAAAGCCTAAGATTGGGGATGCCCAAGGCACCCCAAGATATTCAATAATATCCAAAAGCCTAAGCTTGGGGATGCCCCCGGAATGCATCCCCTCTTTCGTCTTCGTTCCTTGGTAACTTTACTTGGAGCTATATTTTTCGCCACATGATATGTGTTTTGCTTGGAGTGTCGTGTATTATATTAGTCTTTGCTTTTTAGTCTACCACAATCATCCTTGCTGTACACACCTTTTGGGAGAATCCCACTTGATTAGAATTTATTAGAATATGCTATGTGCTTCACTTATATCTTTTGAGCTAGATAGTTTTTGCTCTAGTACTTCACTTATATCTTTTAGAGCACGGCGGCAGCTTAATTTTGTCGAAATTGCTAGTCTCTCATGCTTCACTTATATTATTTTGAGAGTCTCTTATAACAGCATGGTATTTGCTATGGTTATGAATTTGGTCCTAGAATGATGAGCATCCAAGTTGGGTATAATAAAAACTATCATAGAAAGTGCATTAAACACTAGGATCAATTTGATGCTTGATAATTGTTTTCAGATATAAAGGTAGTAATGTTAGAGTCATGCTAGTGGGTAATTATGAAATTGAGAAATATTTGTGTTGAAGTTAGCAAGTACCGTAGCATGCACGTATGGTAAAAGTTGTGTGACAAATTTGTTGCATGAGGTGCTCTTTTGATTGTCTTCCTTATGAGTGGCAGTCGGGGACGAGCGATGGTCTTTTCCTAACAATCTATCCCTCTAGGGGCATGCGTAGTAGTACTTTGCTTCGGGGGCTAAGTAGACTTTTGCAATAAGTATATGAGTTCTTTATGATTAATGTGAGTCCATGGATATACGCACACTCATCCTTCCATTTAGCTAGCCTCTATTATACCGCGCAACTTTCGCCGGTAGCATGCACCCATTATTTACCTTCCTCAAAACAGCCACCATACCTACCTATTATGGCATTTCCATAGCCATTCTGAGATATATTGCCATGCAACTTTCCACCGTTCCGTTTATTATGACACGCTCCATCATTGTCATATTGCTCTTTGCATGATCATGTAGTTGACATTGTATTTGTGGCAAAACCACCTTCATAATTTCATACATGTCGCTCTTGATTCATTGCATATCCCGGTACACCGCCGGAGGCATTCATATAGAGTCATATCTTGTTCTAGCTTTGAGTTGTAATTTTTGAGTTGTAAATCAATAAAAGTGTGATGATCTTCATTATTAGAGCATTGTCCTAAGTGAGGACAGGATGATGAAGACTATGATTCCCCCACAAGTCGGGAGGAGACTTCGGACTTTATAAAAATAAAAGAGGCCAAAGAAGCCCATGAAATAAAAGAGGCAAAAGAAGCCCACAGAAAAGAAAAGAAAAAGAAAAGGAAGAAAAAAAAGGAAGAAAAAGAAAAAATATAAATTGAGAGAAAAAGAGAGAAGGGACAATTGCTACTATCTCTTTTCCACACTTGTGCTTCAAAATAGCACCATGATCTTCATGATAGAGAGTCTCCTATGTTGTCACTTTCATATACTAGTGGGAATTTTTCATTATAGAACTTGGCTTGTATGTTCTAATGATGGGCTTCCTCAAAATGCCCTAGGTCTTCGTGAGCAATGATACGTCTCCAACGTATCTATAATTTATGAAGCATTCACGCTATTTTATTATATGTTTTGAATGATTACGGGCTTTATTATATACTTTTATATTACTTTTGGGACTAACCTACTAACCGGAGGCCCAGCCCATATTGATGTTTTATTGCCTGTTTCAGTATTTGGAAGAAAAGGAATATCAAACGGAGTCCAAACAGAATGAAACCTTCGGGAGCGTGATTTTTGGGAAGAATATGATCTGGGAGACTTGGAGTTCACGTCAGAAGAGCCTCGAGGAGGCCAGGAGATAGGAGTGCGCCCCCCTACTGGGCGCGCCCCTGTCTCTTGGGCCCCTCGAGCACCCCCCGACTGTAGGATTTTGGGTTCCGGCAGACCCTCTAGATTCGAACACTGGGGTGCGCGTGGAGATTTCGCCCTCTGCCTACCTACACCTCACCGCCTCGCTATGAACTAAGCAATCAAAGGAACAACATGAGAGACACAGAGTTTATACTGGTTCAGGCCACCATTGTGGTGTAATACCCTACTCCAGTGTGTGGTGTGGTGGATTGCCTCTTGGGTTGATGATGAACAATACAAGGAAGAACAGCCTCGCGAGGGTCTGTTCTTGGCTGGTGCGATGAATTACTAGGGGGAGTTCAGTCGCTCTCTCTACTGGTTTCTTGGTGAGGATCCGATGCCTCTACCTTGTGGTGGCTAGTCCTATTTATAGGCAAAGGCCCTGGGCCTCTTCCCAAATATTGAGCGGGAAGGGCGCCAACAATTGGCCATTTTGAAGGGGAACATCTAGTACACTTATCCTGACTAAAGTTGGTCCTCGCCTGTCAAAGGCTCTGGTGGTGACGCCGGCTTGGGCTCCACGATGACCTCCATCCTGCCGTTCTGCTGGTCTTGGTCTTGTTGCACCGAAATGGATTCCTTTGCTTGATGCTCTCGCCTGCGCTTGCTCCCTTTGCACCAAAGAGGAAAGAAGGACACTGCGCGGGCTGGCGCCCGCCTGGCGCCCTTGGTCGTCATGGCTTGCGTCATGGGCACCTCGTGAGGTACCCCGCCTTGATCTCTCCGCCTCCTCGCGAGCCAGCCTGACGAGGCCGTGCCTGAGGAAGCTTCCTGTCGTCCACCCCGCGAGGCTTGGCCCCTCGCGAGGGTCTTGAGCTCGTGTTGATGAAGATGGGCCATGCTGGGCCGCCCCTTGAGCCACGCCGCAGGCCGCAGGCAGGCAAGTCTGGGGACCCCCGTTCCCAGAACGCCGACAGTAGCCCCCGGGCCCAAGGCGCGCCCGGACTTGGCCGAACAGAGAAGCGAAGGGGTAAGTGCGAAGCGCCGCGGGCCCTAATAGCCTGCGGCCTCGGGCACCGCGTGGCGGTTGATTAGACGTGGGTGGCCCTGCTTCCCCACGCCTCCTTATTTTGCGCCCAGCTAGGCGGACCCGTGGTTGCACACAGTCTTTCCTCTTCTCGCCGCTCGGCCGTCCCCTGCTCTTCCTCCTCTCGAGCTCCAGTCTCTGCTTCCAATCCAATATCGAATCCTCCCTCTTCCCGTCGCCATGGCTCCGACAAAGAAGGGAAAAGGGAAGAAACCGGTGCCTCCGCCTCGCTCGCCGTCGGCGGCGGCTCCCGTCGTCGATCGGTCGATCATACTTAACCGAGAAGGCTTGGGCAAGGTCAGCTCTGCTCTAGCCACCATCTTCAACGAGTGCGGGAGGACGACAACCTGGCCCCATCCCACTTCTCCATCGACAGGGTGGTCACCGAGGTCCGGTACTTTGCCGACGCCCTGTGGGCGGGATTGGTTCCCCCCTTCTCTGATTTCTTCAATGCTGTGCTTTCCCATTACCAGATCCATATGATGCATTTGGGTTCTGAACCCATTACTCTTCTCGCCGTCTTCGCCTTTGTCTGTGAGGCGATGATGGGCATCCCTCCCTCGGTTGCCTTGCTGCGCCACTTCTTCTCTCTGCGCCTCGTCGATTCCACCCAATGCTCAGGGTGCGTGAGCTTCATTGCCGCACCAGAAACAACGGCTTCAGGGATTCATTTCAGCCTTCTTCCGTCCGCGCCTGGGTTCCGCAAGCGGTGGCTGTACGTGGATGTAGGGGTGCCCAGCCCCCTGCTTTCGGAGCCAAAGTCGCCCGCTGTCCCCAATTCAGGCTGGGGCCAGGAAACGCTCATGAGCCCCCGGCTCATCTTCGTCTGGCATCGCTTCGCGCTCTTGAGGGAGCTTGGTGTGACGGCGCCCAAGGTGGTGAAGGAGTTCCTGCTATGCCGCATTACTCCTCTCCAGCACCACTCCTGCCGGATGTGGTCCTTCAGTGGGCGTGAAGATCGCATGAGGCTCCAGGAGGAGGACCTGATGCCCGAAGCAATGAGGAAGGTGCTCTTGGTCTTGACTGGGGACCCTTCCCCCGGCAGCATCCGGCATGGGTGGGCTTTGCTGTACCTTTGCTCGAACAGGGGCGACTTTGTGAAGCAGATGCCCGACTTTGACGAATGGGGGCTGCGACCCACCGGCCTCAGGGGTCCTCGCGAGAACCCAGTGATGGTGACTGCCTTCCCAGTCACCCACGGCGGTCCTTCCTCGAGTGGCGGAGCAGGGAGGCATGGGCCGCCGGAGGCTGAGGGGGCCCCCGCCGGAGTGACGACGCCAGGCGGCACTCCTGAGGGGGCAGCTCCTAAGGCCCGTACTGCTGCGGCTGGAGGCGTTGAGCCGCTGCCCGCGGCGCCCGTGGTTGAGGCCCCTGGGGCCCCAGATATCCTTCTTGGCGAGGTGACCAGCGGCGTGCATCAGGATGACGCACCAGATGTTGGGCATCTCGACGCTTCTTTTTCGCCGCAGGCTGACCCCTACGCTCAACTCCTGGGTCACTTCCGCGTGGACTTCGAGGCTCCCCGGAAGAAAAGGGAGGCCTTGGGTGACGATTACCCTTATCGCCTGCTGAAGCGCCAGAAGTATTTCTCCATTGATGAGTAAGCCTTCCCCTTTCCTAGCTCCTGATCCTCCCGCTGCTTTGGCTGATCCTTGCTCTGCAGGGCCCTTCCTGCCGAGCTCGCGGAGATGGCTGAGGAGCCATCCCCCCAGGCTCCGCCCTCTCCATCGCCTTCGAGCGCTCCGAGTTCCAGCAGAGCCCTCGCAGTGAGGCCGGCCGGAGAGGTGAGCCATCCTGTGGTGCATCACGGCCCTGCGCGCCTTGCGACCCCCCTTCGCGAGCCTTCTCGGGGCATAGCCAGCCTGCCTTGGGCCTCGCGTCTGATCATGGATGGCGATTGGCTGAGGTCAGCCCTGCGCTCTTCACTTGGGGAAGGGCTGGCTCCTGGCCGGGCTTCTGGCGAGGCGTGCCAGACCATCATGAGGGCGCCAGCCCCCAGCCCCCTGCCCAGAGGAGGAGTGCTGATTCGTGGCCCCCGGCGCTTACTTGGGGCGGATGACGACGCAGAAGACATGCTCGAGCGCGCCCAGAGGCGTCGCGTCCTTCGCCAAGGGTTTCTCCGGAGGGCGGTTGACGAGGTGAGCCGGCTTGGTGAAGAGCTTGCTGATGAAGACGCGCGCCTTGAGGCTGAGGGCCTGCGCCTGGCTGAAGAGAGGCGCAAGCTGGAGGCGGCCGCTGCCCTTGCACGCCACCAACGTGACCTTGACAATGAGGAGGCCGAGGCGTTGCTGGCGGCCTCTAGGGAGGCCCGCTCCCGGGCTGTCGAGGAGTCCCGAGAGGCTGACCGACGGCGCGAGGCATCGGAGGAGCGGGCGCGGGAACTACTGGCCCGGTGCCACTCCCTGGAGCAGCAGGCGGAGCTGTGTGAGATGACCCTTGCGTCGATGAAGGTGGCTTCGGTCGACCAGGTAGAGCTCCTGAGGCGCGAAGAGGCACTGACGCTGGAAGCTGCTGAGCGCGCACGTGACCTTGAACGTCTGGAGACGAGGGAGCGCCTGGTGACACGGGCGGAGGATGACGTTGTAGCACGCGAGGCCCGAGTCCTGGAAGAGGTTGAATGCGGGGTAACAACGGCTCGCTTCAACCTTGAGCGCGAGCTCGAGGAGAGGCTGGGGTTGATCCGGGTCGAGGCTGAAGGCAGGACCGCCGCCCTGAGGGCCAAGCTGGAGGAAGCGACGCGGTGAGCCGATGCTTCCCAGGCCGCCCTCGACGCAGCGCAGGAGGAGCTGACCACCTCCCGCGCTGAGGCGCTTCTTCTCCGCCAGCGGGTGGACGAGGCCGAGGCCGTCGCGCGTCAGAACGAAGACGAGATACGCCAGCGGCGGATTCTGGAGCACGAGCATGGCCCCATGCTCGCCAGGCTCCGGGAGAGGGCCAACGCGGCCTTGGGTAACATCTGCGAGGCGGCTGTTGTCCAGCCCCACGCAGTCAACTATGCTGGCAATCTTCAGTTCTTCACCAACATGGTGACGCAGCTGGAGGCGCGGTCGGTCGGTGCCAACAGGCTGGTGGAGGAGAGGAGCCGCGCCCTGCTCGGATGCGCCTTCTCCCGTGTCTTCAGCCACCTTCAGAACATGGACCCCCACTTCGACTTTGACGCCGCCATCGCTCCAGTGCCCCAGGCCGTCTGGGGCGACCTGGCGCGTTGGGTGGAAGACAACATGGATGCCCTTGTCAGGGCCTTCGCTTCTGATAATGACAACACGGTCGTGGCTGCCGATGAAGGTGATGTGGTGAACGGCCCTGGCGCCGCTGCCGGTGACGCGGAGGGCGATGGCGAGGCCAGCGACGCCAACGATGATTCAGGAGGCGCCCCTGAGGATGCATTGGGGGATTTATCCAACTGACCGCGTGTTGTCCCTGCTTCGTTACCCTGCGCAGCTAGAGTTCGGGCCTTGCCCTGAAGGTCGTAAGAGCATTTTGGGAGGGGGAGCCCCTCATGTAAAAACTCGTATTCAGCGTATAAGTAGATGCGATATCACTCGTACGCCTGCGCCAAGCGGCTGGCTTCGCGACGAGCTGGCTAGCTTGTTTACCTTCGACCCGCGTGGGCCTCGAGCCAGCCTGCGGGGGGCGGTGGTGCTTCGAGCGTCCTCCGAACGAGCCCGTAAAACTTGTAATGAAAACCTCCTGAGAGGGTGCAGCGACGACAGTCTGGGCTGCACGCAAGCTAGGCCTGGCCTGGCTCATGAGGGGCTCACGAGGGGAGGCAGCTGAAGCAAAGTGGTAACCAAAACGCGAGAGATTGCTCGAACGAGACTAAACACCCCTTCCCCGAACACACGCAAATCTTCGAGCTCAAATCCAACTTAAATTCAACGGGGAAAACGGCAACCAAGGGAAAAAAGCAACGAAGGCAGAAAAAAGGCCGCATCCGGCATCTAGTCTAGTCTTGGACATCTTCTCACCAGCGCGGAGCTAAGTGCTGCCACTGGGCGTGGGAGGGAGCCCCAGGGCCTGAGGCCGGCACCCCTGGGACTCCGGGGCATGTACAGCCCCACTCATTATTACGTGAGAGTGTCACGGGGCGGCAAGCTTCACAGGCACTGGGCCTTCTTCACAGGTACCGGCCTTGCTTCATATCGCCAGACGAGGGCCCCGCCTTGCGCCACACTCTAGTGCCACTGACGACGACCGGAAACCAGGACGCCGCCGATTGGGTAGAGCGGTCGCCAGCGGTTCCCCCGACGACCACAGGTCCTCTGCCAGGGGCAGGCTCTAGGGCACCTCCCCAGCAGAGGGCCTACCTCCTGAGGACGCCTTGCTCCGAACGCCGCGGTGAAGATGTCGAATCTTGGCCCCTCTCCTGCAGCCCCCGGCGCCCTCCTCCTGAGGGGTAGGAAGCTGCGGGAGTGGGACAGCCGCTCGTTGTCGTGACCTGCACCTCCTGCAACCCATGGTTGGCGTATGCCTGCTCCTGAGGAATTAGCGGTACATGATACTCGTTGTTCACAGCGTAGCCGACGGGGCCTTCTCGGGGCTCCTGGAAGAGTTCAGCTTCTGGTGCCTCGTCCCCCCAGCTTGGGCCGAGGAGCAAGCCTTGTTCATCCTCATGCGTGCGCCCTTGGTCCATCATATGAGGCACGTACTCTTCTGGGGCCGCCATCCCGAAGGCCGCGCCATAGCGCCCCGCGTGCCATGCAGCGCTGCTTGAGGCGCCCGCCTGGGGGTGGTAGCGCGGTGGCCCACCGGGGCCGCAGGTTGTGGCGAGTCCTTCTTCAATGGCCAGGGGCGGAGGCAGCGCCGCTGCTGGCCCGGGGCTAATGGCCTGGCCGGCGTTGGGGTGGCCTTTGAGTCTGCTTGGGGCCGCACGGGCGTGCACGGAGCCCCCGTGCGGGCCACCCTGGACCTGAGGTGGGAGTTGGGTGCAGAAGGGGGGAGCCCCCGAGGCGGCGAAGCCTAGGAGCACCGCCACCCGCTCTAGCAGCATGTCGTGACTGCCTTCCAGCAGCCTGCACTGCAGCAGCTCTCGGGCCACGGTGAGCGCGGCCCTCGAGTTCGCCTGGTCCCGCCAGGTGTACGGGACCGTGGCCGCAGCATGGTGGGAGGCCCTCGCCACCGACCGCGCCTGTCGCGTCGAGAGAGCTGTCGCCGCCTGTCCGCGCCGCTCGCGGACCGCGAGCTGCCTGGGCGTGGGGTTGCCCGGGGTGAGCGGTTCTACGTGGGCGGGCCAGGCCGCCCAAGGATCAGGGTTGCCTGCCTGGTCGCCGGACATGATGATGACGATGCGACGGGACGGGAAGCGGCAGAAGGTGGATTCCGGCGCACCCCTACCTGGCGCGCCAAATGTCGGATTTTGGGTTCCGGCAGACCCTCTAGATTCGAACACTAGGGTGCGCGCGGAGATTTCTCCCTCTGCCTACCTACACCTCACCGCCTCGCTATGAACTAAGCAATCAAAGGAACAACACGAGAGACATAGAGTTTATACTGGTTCATGCCACCATTGTGGTGTAATACCCTACTCCAGTGTGTGGTGTGGTGGATTGCCTCTTGGGCTGATGATGAACAATACAAGGAAGAACAGCCTCGCGAGGATCTGTTCTTGGCTGGTGCGATGAACTACTAGGGGGAGTTCAGTCGCTCTCTCTACTGGTTTCTTGGTGAGGATCCGATGCCTCTACCTTGTGGTGGCTAGTCCTATTTATAGGCAAAGGCCCTGGGCCTCCCAAATATTGAGCGGGAAGGGCGCCAACAATTGGCCATTTTGAAGGGGAACATCTAGTACACTTATCCTGACTAAAGTTGGTCTTCGCCTGTTAAAGGCTCTGGTGGTGACGCCGGCTTGGGCTCCACGATGACCTCCATCCTACCATTCTGCTGGTCTTGGTCTTGTTGCACCGAAATGGATGCCTTTGCTTGATGCTCTCGCCTGCGCTTGCTCCCTATACGCCAAAGAGGAAAGAAGGACACTGCGCGGGCTGGCGCCCGCCTGGCGCCCTTGGTCGTCATGGCTTGCGTCATGGGCACCTCGTGAGTTACCCCGCCTTTATCTCTCCGCCTCCTCGCGAGCCAGCCTGACGAGGCCGTGCCTGAGGAGGTTCCCTGTCGTCCACGCCGCGAGGCTTGGCCCCTCACGAGGGTCTTGAGCTCGTGTTGATGAAGATGGGCCATGCTGGGCCGCCCCTTGAGCCACGCCGCAAGCCGCAGGGAGGCAAGTCTGGGGACCCCCATTCCCAGAACACCGACACCGACCGACTTCTTTCACCTATATAAGTCCACGTACCCTACAAACATCAACGGAGAAGATAGATCGGGAGTTCTGCCGCCGCAAGCCTCTGTAGCCACCAAAGGTCAATCGGGACCCTATTCCGGCACCCTGCCGGAGGGGGGATCCCTCACCAGTGGCCATCTTCATCATCATCCCGGCGATCTCCATGACGAGGAGGGAGTAGTTCACCCTCGGGGCTGACGGTATGTACCCGTAGCTATGTGTTTGATCTCTCTCTCTCTCTCTCTCATGTTCCCTCTATGGCACGATCTTGATGTATCGCGAGCTTTGCTATTATAGTTGGATCTTATGATGTTTCTCCCCCTCTACTCTCTTGTGATGAATTGAGTTTTCCCTTTGAAGTTATCTTGTTGGATTGAGTCTTTAATGATTTGAAAACACTTGATGTATGTCTTGTCATGCTTATCTGTGGTGACAATGGGATATTCACGTGATCCACTTGATGTATGTTTTGCTGATCAACTTGCGGGTTCCGCCCATGAACCTACGCATAGGGGTTGGCACACATTTTCGTCCTGACTCTCCGGTAGAAACTTTGGGGTACTCTTTGAAGTACTTTGTGTTGGTTGAATAGATGAATCTGAGATTGTGTGATGCACATTGTATAATCATGCCCATGGATACTTGAGGTGACAATGGAGTATCTAGGTGACATTAGGGTTTTGGTTGATTTGTGTCTTAAGGTGTTATTCTAGTACAAACTCTTGAATAGATCGATCCGAAAGAATAAATTTGAGGTGGTTTCGTACCCTATCATAATCTCTTCCTTTGTTCTCCGCTATTAGTGGCTTTGGAGTGACTCTTTGTTGCATGTTGAGGGATTGTTATATGATCTACCTATGTTATTATTGTTGAGAGAACTTGCACTAGTGAAAGTATGAACCCTATGCCTTGTTTCCCACCATTGCAATACCGTTTACGCTCACTTTTATCGCTTGCTACCTTGCTGTTTTTATAATTTCAGATTACAAATACCTTTATCTACCATCCATATTGCACTTGTATCACCATCTGTTCGCCGAACTAGTGCACCTATACAATTTACTATTGTATTGGGTGTGTTGGGGACACAAGAGACTCTTTGTTATTTGGTTGCAGGGTTGTTTGAGAGAGACCATCTTCATCCTACGCCTCCCACGGATTGATAAACCTTAGGTCATCCACTTGAGGGAAATTTGCTACTGTCCTACAAACCTGTGCACCTGCAGGCCCAACAACGTCTACAAGAAGAAGGTTGTGTAGTGGACATCAAGCTCTTTTCTGGCGCCGTTGCCGGGGAGGTGAGTGCTTGAAGGTATATCTTTATATCTTGCAATCTAATCTTTTTGTTTCTTGTTTTATCACTAGTTTACTCTATAAAAAGAAAACTACAAAAAAATGGAATTGAGTTTGCCTATTATGCTTCATCTTTTTAATATCTTTTGTAAGTATGATGAAAAGGAAAATTGTGCTCAAGTGCTAGAAGAAGAAATCTATAGAATGTTTGATACTAAATCTTTGAATGATGAGCATGATTGCAATGTTGTTAGTATGAATTCTTTGAATATCCATAGTACTAATGATGATTGCACTAGTTATGATAAAAATGTCTCTTATAAGTATGTTGATTTTTGTGGAGAACATTGGGTTTGCATGGACACACTAAATAGGGAAAATGGATATTGCAAGAGGCATAAGCATTTAGAAACTAAATTGTTGCAAGAAAAGTTAAATGGGAGTGCTGAAAATTTACATTTCCTTTGCCGTAGTTGTGAACTATGCAATGAACGTGGTCATCTACATGTCCTATGCAAATTATTTCATGATCGTATCGTGTCCAAAAATTATGATGATTTGATTTCCCTTGCACATTATAATGAACTTAGTTTGCTTTTGGGTTATGAAGAATTGAAACGTTTAACTAAGAATCTTCCAGATTTTGCCCTTAAGAAATTCCTTGATATTGATCTAGAGAAGATTTATTTGTATTGTGCGGTGAATTGCATTGAAAATCCTTATGTTGCCAATTACATAAAGAAAAGAAAGCAACTAGAAGATGATGAGAATACTAATGAAAGGGAAGAGACTTCCCAATATCCTCCTATTATTTCTTATGATAAATCATGTAACGAGGAGGAACTTTCTATTGAACCAATGTCATCAATAAGGAGCTCAAAGAAGATGGTTGAACCCACACATAATGTGAAGAAGAAAAGGAAGAGAAGGAGCAGCAAAGGTAAAAAGGTATCCCTCCCAAATGATGTTTGTCCTACTACTCATTGTGATGATGATAATTGCTATACTATTGGTGCTATCCATACTATTAATGACGAGAATGATTATGCTTATGATATGAAAAGGCCCAAGCTTGGGGATGCTATGTTTGATGAGGATGACATATTTGAGAATATATTTTCTGAAATTAATGTTTGTCCCAAGCTTGGGGAAGCTACGTTTAATGAAGATGATATTTTTAGCCTCCCAACTTTTGATATGCAAAGTTGTTATGATGATAGCATGCTTCTTGCCTATGATGACTATATTGATGAAAGTGGGTTTGGAAGAGTGTCAACTTTAGGTAGTACTGATCCCACTAATTTGGAGGATATTGAATCTTATTGTGATGAATATGAAAGTGGAATTGGAAGAGTGTCAACTTTATTTAGTGATGATTCCACTATCTTGGAAGAGGTTTCAATCAATTATGATGAGAACAAAGTTGCTACTTATGATGATTATTGTGATGAAACTTATGCTATAAAAAGTAGTGATGATTATATTTATAAAACTTGTCATGATTATGATTACCCTTTTTCTGAACATTACTCTTTTAATGTGGAAACAATTTATAGTATTCAAGTCTCCTATGATACTCCCACTATTCTGAATAATAAGAGTTTTGCTTGTGTGGAGAGCAATAAATTTTCTATGCTTGTAGATCATGAAAAGAATGCTTTAGGTACTGGTTATATTGTTGAATTCATTCATGATGCTACTGAAAATTATTACGAGGTAGGAATATATGCTTGTAGGAATTGCAATAATATCAAGTTTCCTCTCTATGTGCTCAAAATTTTAAAGTTATGCTTGTTTTGCCTTCCTATGCTAGTTGATTATTGTTCCCATAAGTTGTTTGCTGAAAAAATCCCTATGCATAGGAAGTGGGTTAGACTTAAATTTGCTAGTCATATTCTTCATGATTCTCTCTTTATGTTTCAATTCTTATCTTTTATGTGAGCATCATTGAAATCGTCATGCCTAGCTAGAAAGGCATTAAAGAAAACTGCTTACTGGGAGACAACCCAATATTTACCCTTACTGTTTTTGTGTGTCCACATGATTATGCTACTGTAGTAATATTGTTTTATATCTTTTGTTTCAACAAAGTGCCAAGTAGAGCCTTTGGGAAGACTTGGGTGAAGTCTATATGATCTTGCTGTAAAAAACAGAAACTTTAGCGCTCACGAGATTAGCTGCCATTTTTTTTACAGAAGAGCGCTTTTAGGTTGATTCTTTTTGCAGATGATTAATAGACAAATTCCTCAGGTCCACCAATTTAATTCATAATTTTTGGAGTTCCAGAAGTATATGTTTGATACAGATTACTACAGACTGTTCTGTTTTTGACAGATTCTATTTTCAATGTGTTGTTTTCTTATTTTGATGAATCTATGAGTAGTATCGGAGGGTATGAACAATAGATAAGTTGGAATATAGTAGATATTACACCAATATGAATAAATAATGAGTTCATTATAGTACCTAAGTGGTGGTTTGTTTTCTTATACTAACGGAGCTTACGAGTTTTGTTTTGAGTTTCGTGTTGTGAAGTTTTCAAGTTTTGGGTAAAGATTCGATGGACATAGCATAAGGAGTGGTAAGAGCCTAAGCTTGGGGATGCCCAAGGCACCCCAAGGTAATATCCAAGGACAACCAACAGCCTAAGCTTGGGGATGCCCCGGAAGGCATCCGCTCTTTCGTCTTTGTTCATCGGTAACTTTACTTGGAGCTATATTTTTATTCACCACATGATATGTGTTTTGCTTGGAGCGTCATTTTCCTTTATTAGTATTTGCTTTCTGTTATCTAGAACAATGTTTTGCATTTATATTTCCAATAAAAATGTCAAGGATAGCCTTTACCATGATTATTTTACTAGTATACATGTTGCTGCTTGAAAACAGAAAGTTTACTGCTATTGCAAAAATTCCCTAGGAAAGTCAGAGAGTGATATAATGTTGAATCTTTTTTCATAATGAGATATGGCAAACCTTCTACAGCGTAATATTTTTCTTATAATTTTTGGAGTTAGGGAAGTATGATGAATCTTGCATTCCTTACAAACTATACAGTTTTGGCCGATTGATGTTATGTTTGCATTGTTTGCCTATGCTTGCTTGTTTAATGATTCTATTTGAGGATAGGAGTATTAAATATGCAGAGACATTTAGTATGCAATGTTGAATAATAATGTTAGTAATATTTTACAGTAGAAAATGATAAGGTTTTTGCATTGTTTTATACTAACTTATCTCACGAGTTCTTGTTGAGTTTTGTGTGGATGAAGTTTTTGAGATTTAGGAAAACTGTGTATCGGTTGAACGTAAGTTTTTGCTTCTTCACATGAGTTGTGCTATCCTTGAAATATCATTTTGTTTTGCTTTGCTTGATGTTTGAATATAATACCAAGATCTGAAATTCTTAAATGAGAGAGTGTCTTCACATAATTGCATAATTATTTAACTACTCATTAATCTTCACTTATATCTTTTTAGAGTAGTTTTTCATTTACTCGTGTGCTTCACTTATATCCTATGAGTAAATGGTTGAATGAGTTGAATGTCATAAATCAGAAATTATATATGCCTCATTTGCTTATCCCATGGGGAGTAATGACTTCACATTTAAGAAGTAGAGGTTGTAAATTTATTAAAGGTTAGCAAGCATTGTATTGGTCATTTGAACAATTAATGAAAGAATATTGAAGTAAGAGAGATTTCACATATAAATATATTATCATGGACATCTTTTATAATTGTGAGCACTCATTAAGTATGACATGCTAAAGAGTTGATGTTGGACAAGGAAGACAACGTAATGGGTTATGTTTTCTCACATCTCAGTTAAAGTATATTGTCATGGATCATTCAAACATGTTGAGCTTTCTTTTCCCCCTCATGCTAGCCAAAATTCCTTGCACCAAGTAGAGATACTAATTGTGCTTCCAAATATCCTTAAACCCAGTTTTTGCCATGAGAGTCCACCATACCTACCTATGGATTGAGTAAGATCCTTCAAGTAAGTTGTCATCGGTACAGCCAGAGTCAGGAGGCAATACAAATTCGGTCCATCATCTCTCAAGCCTCTAGAGAAGTTACCATACGAGAGGAGCGATGAGGAAAACCAGAAGATCTCTGAGGGCCAAGTGAATGACTTCTTTCAATCAGTAAAAGCTAAGATACATCCACCTCCGGCGAAGAAGATAGATCCGATGAAAGCGAAGCACACTTTGGATGCCCTGCAGCGACCACAACCGCCTCCGCCGCAATCCAACAATGACCGCATCATTGAAATGACATATAAGGAAGCAAAGCGGTCGGGAAGTACTTGCACTGATCAAAGGCTAGTAGAACAAAGAAAAGGGAAAAAATTCCCCAGCTCGGTGAACAAGCGAAGCAATCGTGCCCCCCGCTCAATGTGTCTAGCGATATCGTCGCTAATCTTTCAGGGATGCTGCCCATGAAGGAAATATGCCATAGAGGCAATAATAAAGTTGTTATTTATATTTCCTTATATCATGATAAATGTTTATTATTCATGCTAGAATTGTATTAACCGGAAACTTAGTACATGTGTGAATATATAAAAAAATAGAGTGTCACTAGTGTGCCTCTACTTGACTAGCTCGTTGAATCAAAGATGGTTAAGTTTCCTAGCCATAGACATGAGTTGTCATTTGATTAACGGGATCACATCATTAGAGAATGATGTGATTGACTTGACCCATTCCGTTAGCTTAGCACTTGATCATTTAGTATGTTGCTATTGCTTTCTTCATGACTTATACATGTTCCTATGACTATGAGATTATGCAACTCCCGAATACCGGAGGAACACTTTGTGTGCTACCAAACGTCACAACATAACTGGGTGATTATAAAGGTGCTCTACAGGTGTCTCCAATGGTACTTGTTGAGTTGGCATAGATCAAGATTAGGATTTGTCACTATGATTGTCGGAGAGGTATCTCTAGGCCCTCTCGGTAATGCACATCACTATAAGCCTTGCAAGAAATGTAACTAATGAGTTAGTTGCGGGATGATGCATTATGGAACGAGTAAAGAGATTTGCCTTGAACTACGTATTGAGATATCGACGATCGAATCTCGGGCAAGTAACATACCGATGACAAAGGAAACAACGTATGTTGTAATGCGGTTTGACCGATAAAGATCTTTGTAGAATATGTAGGAACCAATATGAGCATCCAGGTTCCGCTATTGGTTATTGACAAGAGACGTGTCTCGGTCATGTCTACATAGTTCTCGAACCCTTAGGGTCCGCACGCTTAACATTCAGTGACGATCGGTATTATGAGTTTATGTGGTTTGATGTACCGAAGGTAGTTTGGAGTCCCAGATATGACCATAGACATGACGAGGAGTCTTGAAATGGTCGAGACATAAAGATCGATATATTGGAAGCCTATATTTGGACATCAGAATAGTTCCGGGTGAAATCGGGATTTTACCCGAGTACCGGGAGGTTACCGGATCCCCCCTGTAAGTGTATGGGCCTTATTGGGCCATAGTGGAGAGAGAGAGAGGAGACCAGGGCAGGCCGCGCGCCCCATCTCCCTCTGGTCCGAATTGGACTACGAGGGGGGAGGCGCCCCCCTTTCCTTCCTCCCTCTCTCCCCCTTCCTTCTCTCCTAGTCCTACTAGGGAAGGGGGGGAATCCTACTCCCGGTGGGAGTAGGACTCCTCTAGGGCACGCCATAGAGGACCGGCCCTCCCCCTCCTCCACTCTATTATATACGGGGAGGGGGGCACCCCATAGACACACAAGTTGATTACTAATCTCTTAGCCGTGTGCAGTGCCACCCTCCACCATAATCCACCTCGGTCATATCGTCGTAGTGCTTAGGCGAAGCCCTGCGTCGGTAGCTTCATCATCACCGTCATCATGCCATCGTGCTGACGAAACTCTCCCTCGAAGCTCTACTGGATCTTGAGTTCATGGGATGTCGCCGAGCTGAACGTGTGCAGATCGCGGAGGTGTCGAACGTTCGGTACTAGGATCGGTCGATCGTGAAGACGTACGACTACATCAACCGCGTTGTCATAACGCTTCCGCTTATGGTCTACGAGGGTACATGGACGGCACTCTCCCCTCTCATTGCTATGCATCACCATGATCTTGTGTGTGCGTAGGAATTTTTTTGAAATTACTACGTTCCCCAACAGTGGCATCCGTGCCAGGTTTATGCGTAGATGTTATATGCACAAGTAGAACACAAGTGAGTTGTGGGCTATACTAGTCATACTGCTTACCAGCATGTCATACTTTGATTCGGCAGTATTGTTGGATGAAGCGGCCCGGACCGACATTACGCGTACACTTACGCGAGACTAGTTCTACCGATGTGCTTCGCACACAGGTGGCTGGCGGGTGTCAGTTTCTCCAACTTTAGTTGAATCGAGTGTGGCTATCCCCGGTCCTTGTGAAGGTTAAAACAACACATACTTGATGAAATATCATTGTGGTTTTGATGCGTAGGTAAGAACGGTTCTTGCTCAACCCGTAGCAGCCATGTAAAACTTGCAACAACAAAGTAGAGGACGTCTAACTTGTTTTTGCAGGGCATGCTGTGATGTGATATGGTCAAGACATGATGCTAAATTTTATTGTATGAGAAGATCATGTTTTGTAACAAAGTTATCGGCAACTGGCAGGAGCCATATGGTTGTCGCTTTATTGTATGAAATGCAATCGCCATGTAATTGCTTTACTTTATCACTAAGCGGTGGCGATAGTCGTAGAAGCAATAGTTGGCGAGATGACAATGATGCTACGATGGAGATCAAGGTGTCGTACCGGTGACGATGGTGATCATGACGGTGCTTTGGAGATGGAGATCAAAGGCACAAGATGATGATGGCCATATCATATCACTTATATTGATTGCATGTGATGTTTATCTTTTATGCATCTCATTTTTCTTAGATCGACGGTAGCATTATAAGATGATCTCTCACTAAATTTCAAGGTATAAGTGTTCTCCCTGAGTATGCACCGTTGCGAAAGTTTGTCGTGCCGAGACACCAAGTGATGATTGGGTGTGATAAGCTCTACGTTCACATACAACGGGTGCAAGCCAGTTTTGCACACGCAGAATACTCGGGTTAAACTTGACGAGCCTAGCATATGCAGATATGGCCTTGGAACACTGAGACCGAAAGGTCGAGCGTGAATCATATAGTAGATATGATCAACATAGTGATGTTCACCATTGAAAACTACTCCATCTCACGTGATGATCGGACATGGTTTAGTTGATATGGATCACGTGATCACTTAGATGATTAGAGGGATGTCTATCTAAGTGGGAGTTCTTAAATTTGATTAATTGAACTTTAATTTATCATGAACTTAGTACCTGATAGTATTTTGCATGTCTATGTTGTTGTAGATAGATGGCCCGTGCTATTGTTCCGTTGAATTTTAATGCGTTCCTAGAGAAAGCTAAGTTGAAAGATGATGGTAGAAATTACACGGACTGTGTCCGTAACTTGAGGATTATCCTCATTGCTGCATAGAAGAATTACTTCCTGGAAGCACCGCTAGGTGCAACAAAAAAACCCGCTGCAGGAGCAACACCGGAGTTGTGAACGTCTGGCAGAGCAAAGCTGATGACTACTCGATAGTTCAGTGTGCCATGCTTTACGACTTAGAACCAGGACTTCAACGATGTTTTGAACGTCAGGGAGCATATGATATGTTCCAGGAGTTAAAGTTAATATTTCAAGCAAATGCCCGGATTGAGAGACATGAAGTCTCCAATAAGTTCTATAGATGCAAGATGGAGGAGAATAGTTCTGTCAGTGAACATATACTCAAAATGTCTGGGTATAACAACCACTTGATTCAACTAGGAGTTAATCATCCTGATGATAGTATCATTGAAAAAATTCTTCAATCACTGCCACCAAGCTACAAGAGCCTCGTGATGAACTATAATATCCAAGGGATGAACAAGACAATTCCCGAGCTCTTCGCAATGTTAAAGGCTGTGGAGGTAGAAATCAAGAAGGAGCATCAAGTGTTGATGGTCAATAAGACCACCAGTTTCAAGAAAAAGGGTAAATGGAAGAAGGGAAACTTCAAGAAGAACGGCAAGCAAGTTGTTGCTCAAGTGAAGAAGCCCAAGTCTGGACCTAAGCCTGAGACTGGGTGCTTCTACTGCAAAGGAACTGGTCACTGGAAGCGGAACTGCCCCAAGTATTTGGCGGATAAGAAGGATGTCAAGGTGAACAAAGGTATATGTGATATACGTGTTATTGATGTGTACCTTACTAATGCTCACAGTAGTGCCTGGGTATTTGATACTGGTTCTGTTGCTAATATTTGCAACTCGAAACAGGGACTACGGATTAAGCGAAGATTGGCTAAGGATGAGGTGACGATGCGCGTGGGAAATGGTTCAAAAGTCGATGTGATCGCGGTTAGCAAGCTACCTCTACATCTACCTTCGTGATTAGTTTTAGACCTGAATAATTGTTATTTGGTGCCAGCCTTGAGCATGAACATTATATCTGGATCTTGTTTGATGTGAAACGGTTATTCATTTAAATCTGAGAATAATGGTTGTTCTATTTATATGAGTAATATCTTTTATGGTCATGCACCCTTGAAAAGTGGTCTATTTTTATTGAATCTCGATAGTAGTGACAAACATATTCATAATATTGAAGCCAAAAGATGCAGAGTTGATAATGATAGTGTAACTTATCTGTGGCACTGCCGTTTGGGTCATATTGGTGTAAAACGCATGAAGAAACTCCATTCTGATGGACTTTTGGAATCACTTGATTATGAATCACTTGGTACTTGCGAACCATGCCTCATGGGCAAGATGACTAAAACTCTGTTCTTCGGAACAATGGAGCGAGCAACAGATTTTCTAGAAATCATATATACTGATGTATGTGGTCCGATGAATATTGAGGCATGCGGCGGGTATCGTTATTTTCTCACCTTCATAGATGATTTAAGCAGATATGTGTATATCTACTTAATGAAACGTAAGTCTGAAACATTTGAAAAGTTCAAAGAATTTCAGAGTGAAGTGGAAAATCATCGTAATAAGAAAATAAAGTTTCTACGATTTGATCATGGAGGAGAATATTTGAGTTATGAGTTTGGTCCTCATTTGAAACAATGCGGAATAGTTTCGCAACTCACGCCACCCGGAGCACCACAATGTAATGGTGTGTCCGAACGTCGTAATCATACTTTACTAGATATGGTGCAATCTATCTCTTACTGATTTACCGTTATAATTTTGGGGTTATGCTTTAGAGACGGCTACATTCATGTTAAATAGGGCATGATCTAAATCCGTTGAGACGATGCCTTATGAACTATGGTTTGGCAAGAAACCAAAGTTGTCGTTTCTTAAAGTTTGGGGCTGCGATGCTTATGTGAAAAAGCTTCAACCTGATAAGCTCGAACCCAAATCAGAGAGATGTGTCTTCATAGTATACCCAAAGGAGACTGTTGGGTACACCTTCTATCACAGATCCGAAGGCAAGATATTTGTTGCTAAGAATGGATCCTTTCTAGAGAAGGAGTTTCTCTTGAAAGAAGTGAGTGGAAGGAAAGTAGAACTTGATGAGGTAATTGTACCTGATCCCTTATTGGAAAGTAGTTCATCATAGAAATATGTTCCTGTGACTCCTACACCAATTAGTGAGGAAGCTAATGATGATGATCATGTAACTTCAGATCAAGTTACTACCGAACCTCGTAGGTCAACCAGAGTAAGATCCGCACCAGAGTGGTACGGTAATCCTGTTCTGGAGGTCATGTTACTTGACCATGACGAACCTACGAACTATGAGGAAGCGATGATGAGCCCAGATTCCATGAAATGGCTTGAGTCCATGAAATCTGAGATGTGATCCATGTATGAGAACAAAGTGTGGACTTTGGTTGACTTGCCTGATGATCGGCAAGCCATCGAGAATAAATGGATCTTCAAGAAGAAGATTGACGCTGACGGTCATGTTACTATCTACAAAGCTCGACTCGTTGCGAAAGGTTTTCGAAAAGTTCAAGGAGTTGACTATGATGAGACTTTCTCACCCGTAGCGATGCTTAAGTCCGTCTGAATCATGTTAGCAATTGCCGCATTTTATGATTATGAAATTTGGCAAATGGATGTAAAGACTGCATTCCTGAATGGATTTCTGGAAGAAGAGTTGTATATGATGCAATCTGAAGGTTTTATCGATCCAAAGGATGCTAACAAAGTGTTCAAGCTCCAGCGATCCATCTATGGACTGGTGCAAGCATCTCGGAGTTGGAATAAACGTTTTGATAGTGTGATCAAAGCATATGGTTTTATACAGACTTTTGGAGAAGCCTGTATTTACAAGAAAGTGAGTGGGAGCTCTGTAGCATTTCTAATATTATATGTGGATGACATATTGTTGATTGGAAATGCTATAGAATTTCTAGATAGCATAAAAGGATACTTGAATAAGATTTTTTCAATGAAAGACCTTGGTGAAGCTACTTATATATTGGGCATCAAGATCTATAGAGATAGATCAAGTCGCTTAATTGGACTTTTTCAAAGCACATACCTTGATAAAGTTTTGAAGAAGTTCAAAACGGATCAAGCAAAGAAAGGGTTCTTGCCTGTGTTACAAGGTGTGAAGTTGAGTCAGACTCAATGCTCGACCACTCCAGAAGATAGAGAGAAAATGAAATGTGTTCCCTATGCTTCAGCCATAGGCTCTATCATGTATGCAATGTTGTGTACCAGACCTGATGTGTGCCTTGCTATAAGTTTAGCAGGGAGGTACCAAAGTAATCCAGGAGTGGATCACTGGATAGCGGTTAAGAACATCCTGAAATGCCTGAAAAGGACTAAGGATACGCTTCTCGTTTATGGAGGTGAGAAAGATCTCATCGTAAATGGTTACGTCGATGCAAGCTTTGACACTGATGCGGATGACTCTAAGTCACAAACCGGATACATATTTTATTGAATGGTGGAGCTGTCAGTTGGTGCAGTTCTAAGCAAAGCGTCTTGGCGATATCTACATGTGAAGCGGAGTACATAGCTGCTTCGGAAGCAGCAAATGAAGGAGTCTGGATGAAGGAGTTCATATCCGATCTAGGTGTCATACCTAGTGCATTGGGTCCAATGAAAATATTTTGTGACAATACTGGTGCAATTACCTTGGCAAAGGAATCCAGATTTCACAAGAGAACCAAGCACATCAAGAGACGCTTCAATTCCATCCATGATCAAGTCAAGGAGGGAGACATAGAGATTTGCAAGATACATACGGATACGAATGTTGCAGACCCGTTGACTAAGCCTCTCTCACGAGCAAAACATGATCATCACCAAGACTCCATGGGTGTTAGAATCTAGATTATTGACTCTAGTGCAAGTGGGAGACTGAAGGAAATATGCCCTAGAGGCAATAATAAAGTTGTTATTTATATTTCCTTATATCATGATAAATTTTTATTATTCATGCTAGAATTGTATTAACCGAAAACTTAGTACATGTGTGAATATATAGACAAACAGAGTGTCACTAGTGTGCCTCTACTTGACTAGCTCGTTAAATCAAAGATGGTTAAGTTTCCTAGCCATAGACATGAGTTGTCATTTGATTAACGGGATCACATCATTAGAGAATGATGTGATTGACTTGACCCATTCCGTTAGCTTAGCACTTGATCGTTAAGTATGTTGCTATTGCTTTCTTCATGACTCATACATGTTCCTATGACTATGAGATTATGCAACTCCCGAATACCGGAGGAACACTTTATGTGCTACCAAACGTCACAACATAACTGGGTGATTATAAAGGTGCTCTACAGGTGTCTCCGATGGTACTTGTTGAGTTGGCATAGATCGAGATTAGGATTTGTCACTTCGATTGTCGAGGTATCTCTGGGCCCTCTCGATAATGCACATCACTATAAGACTTGCAAGCAATGTGACTAATGAGTTAGTTACAGGATGATGCATTACGGAACGAGTAAATAGACTTGCCGGTAATGAGATTGAACTAGGTATTGAGATACCGACGATGGAATCTCGGGCAAGTAACATGCCGATGACAAAGGGAAGAACATATGTTGTTATGCGGGTTGACCGATAAAGATCTTTGTAGAATATGTAGGAACCAATATGAACATCTAGGTTCCGCTATTGGTTATTGATAGGAGACGTGTCCCGGTCATGTCTACATAGTTCTCAAACCCGTAGGGTCCGCACACTTAACGTTCGGTGACGATCGGTATTATGAGTTTATGTGTTTTGAACTACCGAAGGTAGTTCGGACTCCTGGATATGATCACGGACATGACGAGGAGTCTCGAAATGGTCGAGCCATAAAGATTGATATATTAGAAGCCTATATTTGGACATCAGAATAGTTCCGGGTGAAACCGGGATTTTACCGGAGTACCGGGAGGTTACCGGAACCCCCCGGTAAGTGTATGGGCCTTATTGGGCCATAGTGGAGAGAGAGAGAGAGGAGACCAGGGCAGGCCGTGCTCCCCCACTCCCTCTGGTCCGAATTGGACTAGGAGGGGGGCGGCGCCCCCCTTTCCTTCCTCCCTCTCTCCCCCTTCCTTCTCTCCTTGTCCAACTAGGGAAGGGGGGATCATACTCCCAGTGGGAGTAGGACTCCTCCAGGGCGTGCCATAGAGGGCCGACCCTCCCTCCTCCTCCACTCCTTTATATACGGGGAGGGGGGCACCCCATAGACACACAAGTTGATTATTGATCTCTTAGCCATGTGCGGTACCCCCCTCCACCATAATCCACCTCGGTCATATCATCGTAGTGCTTAGGCGAAGCCCTGCGCCGGTTGAGGGAGTCCTGGAATAGGGGGTATCCGGACAGCCGGACTATATACATCGTCCGGACTATCGAAGCGTGAAGATACAAGACACAAGACTCCGGCCCATGTCCGATGGGACTCTCCTTTGCGTGGAAGACAAGCTTGGCAATCCGGATATTGTATTTCCTTCCTTGTAACCGACTTCATGTAAACCCTAGCCCTCTCCGGTGTCTATATAAACCGGAGAGGATGGTCCTTAGAAGGCCGATCACAATTACAATCATACCATCATAGGCTAGCTCTTAGTGTTTAGCCTCTATGATCTCGTGGTACATCTACTCTTGTACTACTCATATCTTCAATATTAGTCAAGCAGGAAGTAGGGTTTTACCTCCATCGAGAGGGCCCGAACCTGGGTAAACATTGTGTCCCTTGCTTCCTGTTACCATTAGCCTAAGACGCACAGATCGGTACCCCCTACCCGAGATCCACCGGTTTTGACACTGACATTGGTGCTTTCATTGAGAGTTCCTCTGTGTCGTCGCCGCAAGGCAAGATGGCTCCTCTCGTTGTCAAGGACGACATCATCTCTGGGGCAGCGCTGGCTGTAGGCCAAACTCTCTGACTTGGCGGTTTCATTATGGCCGCCCCATTGGCTGTCGCGCCAACGACGGCCTCTCGGGTCGTCACGCATAACCTTCGCATCAATTTGGAGCTTGCCGAAAAGATGGATTCGATTGAGCTCTCCTCCCTTAATGAGCTCTTGGATCGTATCGCCGCTTTGGGAGTCGCTACGGTCTACGACCAGATTGGGCTTAAACCCGACCAAAGGGACATTAGATCCCCGCCGGCCACCCATGAGATAGCGGTAGTGGAGGAACCACACACGGGTTGCCCCTCAACTTTGAGGACGAATCATGTCCAGATCACCGAACTCAGTGAGCCGAACACCTACTCAAAGGAAGACATGAATTGGGTCCCTGACTCAGAATCAGGCATCGGGCCGAAGAGATTGGGTAATACTCCAGATCCCGAACTGTCAGGCTGGGAACCTCCCATACCCCCGGGCGTTAGATCGGATCAAAATCCGGATTCATCCAACGACACTCGCTCGGACCTAAACCGTCTCTCCCGCATCAGGCAAGAGCCCCAGGAGACGGTACACCGTTGCTGGGCCAGATTCCTCCTTGCGCTTAACAAGGTCGAGGACTACCACAAGGAGGACATAGTCTCACTTTTCTGCAAAAACTTCATGAACAAAGGACGCCTTAATGCTATAAGTCGCCGTGACATAGTACACTTTGCGGACTTGGCAACCATAGTACAGAAGTACTTTGCGATGGAAAGCACCTGGAAGACCCAAACAGAATTTTGGGATAGTACGGCCCTCACCAGAACCTTTGTCCGAACTAAACGGCCGAACTCTCGAAAGTCTACCAATTCAATTCCCAAGAAACCAAAACCCGCCCCAGGGCGTGGAACCGTATTGGAAGAATAGCTCAATGGGCCATGTAAGCTTCACAGTACGCCGGACGCAACACCAACCCATAGCCTTAGGGCATGTTGGATACTCCGGCAGGTAGCAAAAAGTGGCGAGGATCTCCTCGGGAGCCATAAAGAAGAACAACATCCCGCCAAGGAACACAATACGGTACTAACAGTCTTCGATACCTTCGCCTCAAACAATAGGCGCAAGTGAGCTCATCGAAGCTCCGCTGAAATCTGCCATGTGGCAAAAATAAATTCGTGGAATGACACTGCTATAACTTTCAATGCCAGTGACGAACCCCAATTCCAATCCATCTGGGCACCAGCCGCTCTGGTCCTTAGCCCAATAGTGGACGGCTTTCGGCTCACTAAAGTACTCATGGACGGCGGAAGCGGATTAAACTTAATCTACGAAGAAACACTTAAGAAGATTGAAATTGACAAAAGCCGCATTAAACAAAGCGGCACAACCTTCAGGGGAATTATCCCTAGTCGGGAAGCACGGTGTGCGGGGAAAATCACACTTGATGTGGTATTTGGCACCCCAGAGAATTACATATCCGAAGAAATCACATTCCAAGTGGCTCCTTTCAGCAGCGGATACCACCCCCTTCTAGGGAGGGACGCATTTGCAAGCTTTCAAGCTATACCCCATTACGGGTACATGAAGCTTAAAATGCCAGGACCCAATGGAATCATCACTCTAGCTAGTGATCCAGACGTCGCACTCCGCACCAGAAACAAAACCGCAGCACTAGCCTTGGAAGCACTGTCTGAAGCCCTAGCAGCAGAAGAATTAACAACGCTGCACGCCACCGTGGGGAGGGAGGACGTGATACTCGACAAGCGACCCAAGTCCACCTCATTTAAACCCGCTGATGAGATAGTCAAATTACAAGTCCACCCAACGGACCCCACGAAGACAACTTCCATTCAGACACAGTTGAGCCCCGCTGTGGACGCCGCACTGCGAGACTTCTTACGCGAGAATTGGTATATTTTCGCCTGGCACCCATCGGACATGCCAGGCATCCTGCACAGATTGGCCGAACATAGCCTTAACATACTAAATGGATACAAACCTGTTAAACAGACCCTTAGGCGATTTTTAGAGCCCAAACGGCAAGCCATGGGGGAAGAGCTAGCCGAGCTACTTGAGGCCGGATTCATCAGAGATATCAAGCATCCGGATTGGCTGGCGAACTTGGTAATGGTACCAAAGAAGGACAAATCCTGGCGCCTGTGCATCGACTTCAAAGACCTCAACAAGGCTTGCCCCAAGGATCCCTTTCCCCTCCCTCGCATCGATCAAATCATCGACGCCACAGCAGGACATGACTCACTGTGTTTCCTCGACCCATACTCTCGATACCATCAAATAAAGATGGTAGAGTCCGACCAAGCTGCAACAGCTTTCATAACGCCATATGGCCCTTTCTGCTTCAACACTATGCCTTTCGGGGTTAAGAATGCCGGCGCAACCTATCAACGCATGATTCCAACATGCCTGGAAAAGCAAATCGGAAAAACAATGGAGGCATACGTGGATGACGTAGTCATAAAAACAAGACTCATCGAAACCCTAATAGATGACTTGAGGCTTATGTTCGACAACCTCCGAACATACGACATCAAGTTGAATCCAGAGAAATGCATTTTTTGCGTCCCCTCTGGAAAACTGATGGGCTTCATCGTTTTCAATAGAGGAATTGAAGCTAATCCGGCAAAAATCTGAGCTTTGTCGCAGTTGGCTATACCAACAGACCTCAAACACATCCAGAAACTAGCTGGACGCGTGGCTACTTTGAGCCGCTTTATCTCCAGGTCAGGAGAAAAGGCATTACCTCTTTACCGCCTTCTTCGGCGCACCGAACACTTCGTGTGGACAGATGCAGCCACGGCCGAACTCGATGAAACAAAGACCTTATTGGCCAATAATCCAGTCCTAACAGTGCCAAATATTGGCAAACCTATGCTGATGTACATAGCTGCAACACACCAAATTTTAAGCGCAGTACTCGTCGTCAAACGAGAGGTTGACGGATACAAATTCCCGCTATAGAAGCCGGTTTATTACGTATCCATGGTCCTCACCCCATGCAAATCCCGATACCCACACTATCAAAAAATAGCATACGCAGTCTTCATGGCATCCCGAAAGCTACGACACTACTTTCAAGAGTGTTCGATTACGGTGGCCTCTGAAGTACCACTAAACGATATAATAAATAACCGCGATGCCACGGGCCAGATCGCTAAATGGGCCATCGAGCTCCTTCCGTTTGACGTAACATACAAGCCTTGGCGGGCTATCAAGGCGCAAGTATTAGCTGACTTTGTTGCCGAATGGACGGAAGCCGAACTCCCCAAAGAGTACGGCGTGTACTCTAACTAGATCATGCACTTCGACGGCTCTAAAATGCTGGCCGGATTGGGAGCAGGCGTAGTCCTAACGTCTCCCACCGGAGACACGGTCCAATACATCCTCCAAATATTATACACAGACTCCAACAATGCAGCCAAATATGAGGCTCTGTTGCACGGTCTTCGGATGGCAGTCTCTATGGGCATTCAACACCTAGAGGTGCGCGGGAATTCAAACCTCGTAATATCACAAATAAATGGAGACTTTGATGCCAAGGATCTGAAAATGGCGGCCTACCGTAATGTCGTCCTTAAAATGTCATCTCGGTTCGACGGGCTCGAATTCCACCATGTGGCTCGAGAAAACAATCAAGCGGTAGATGTCCTTGCCCGCATCGGTGCTAAACGTGACCCTGTCCCACCTAATATATTCCTGGAAAGGCTGTTCAAGCCATTCGTGGTATGGGAAGGAGAGTCCGGCAATACCAGCACGGATCTGAATACGTCCCCAGACTCCGAACTACCAGACATAATCGGAGGCTCTACCACCGAAATAACATCTTTAGCCCATGAAATAATGACTGTCATCGCCCTGTGGACTGAGCCTTTCTTGGCCTACCTAAATAGGCAGGAGCTCCCCGAAGATCAAAATGAAGCACGCTGCATCGTCCGACGTTCTAAAGCTTACAAGGTGAAGGGGAACTCTATAAGAAAAGTGCGACCGGAGTGCTCCAAAGGTACATCTCTGAAGAGGAAGGGCGGTAGCTCTTGGCTGAAATCCATTCCAGACTGGGCGAGCACCATGCCGCGGCTTGAGCTCTAGTCAGCAAGGCCTTCCGTACAGGTTTCTATTGGCCGACGGCCCGAGCAGACACACAGGACCTTGTCCAACACTGCGTCGGTTGCCAGCTCTTTGCCAATCAGAGTCATATGCCCCCTACCGCTCTCCGAACAATCCCCATAACTTGGTCCTTCACGGTCTAGGGGCTGGATATGGTTGGACCCCTTAAAGGGGGAAGCCATAAGAAAAAATACTTATTGGTCATGGTAGACAAGTTCACCAAATGGATAGAAGCCAAACCAGTGAAAACGGCCGAATCCAGACCAGTAATAGACTTTATATCCGGGGTCATACACCGATATGGTGTCCCCCACAGCATCATCACCGATAATGGCTCAAATTTCACAGCCGATGAAGTGAAAGCTTGGTGCGACAAAATGGGCATTAAGCTCGACTATGCTTCTGTCTACCATCCTCAAACAAATGGCCAAGTCGAACGGGAAAACGGTCTCATCATGAGCGGCATCAATCCCAGACTAGTGCGATCCTTGACAGAGTCGGACACTCATTGGGTCGAGGAGCTCGACTCCATACTCTGGGGGCTGCGGACCACGCCGAATTGCACCACCGGATATACATTGTTTTTTATGGTGTACTGCGCAGAAGCAGTACTACCCTGCGACATAATACATGATTCGCCACGCGTACGCATGTACGAAGAGAAGGAAGCCGAGCTAGATCGGCAGGATAACTTGGACGCCCTGGAGGAGGAGCGCGACGTAGCTAAGGCCCGTTCTGCATTCTATCAGCAACAGGCTCGACGATACCAAAGCAGAGAAGTGCGGGCCAAAACTTATAATATTGGCGAGCTCGTTCTACGCTTACCAGAGAAGAAGAAGGACAAGCTCAAACCCAAGTGGGAAGGTCCCTTCGTCATTGACAAAGTTCTCATCGGAGGAGCGTACCACTTACATAATGCGGCCGATAACAGACTCGAGCTGAACCCATGGAACGCGGCCAGACTCCGGAGATTCTACGCCTAGCGCCAAACTCAGTGTTTGTCTCCTTAGCTCCTACTTTTTAATTATGCTCCCTCCTTCTTCCTTTCTCGATCTTTTTCCCTTCACACAAAGTATTTAATATAGTACGGACTTCCGGATTACTCCGGCTGCACTATGTGTGTAAGCAAGACCTGGGGGCTTCCTATATGGAAGCTAAACATAACTTACTCTAAAAGGCTTTTCGCCCATCACACATGCGTTTTTCATGTGTGCCTTTTCTTCACCATTATATGCATCGATATGACTTAAGATGTGGCCAAGCTGGGTTGCCTGGCTCCTGTCTTTATGCCCTATGTTCCCGTTAATTCGGCTAGGGCATAAGGGGAGCACCTCTGCGATTGTTACTGCCGGTTCAGCCGGATGTGTACCTCAGACTGGGTGAAGCTGAAAGCTAGTTTCCTTAAGAGAATATTCGGTCGGTGAACAAAAGATGTCTTCGTTTATCATAACATAAATCCCCAGAAGTTTTGTATCCTGCGCCATGGTTTGCAGTTCGGACATGTGCCTTGTCGCATGCCTACCCAGGGAAAGGAACCCTTAATGGAACTATTCTCCCTGGAAGATGTTTCTTACTATCCATGTAATATAACATAACTAGTTGGGTACTTGTCTGTTCAAGAACTTATGACCCCTACGCCTGGTTTCCATGCATACTCCGGTTTTCTATAACTGAGCGGGTATTCGGACACACCCCGGGCTGTAGGATCCGGGGGCTGAAGCGAAAGGGTCCGCCATGACAAATGATTTTAATCCGGCTAGGGGCTATTTACGTCCATTGAATTACACAGTCACTTGGACTGACTATATTCCTCCTCTATACCATCCAACAGGCTATCTAGCTTACAATCATGTTGAGAATACTTTGCGGCTAACGCCATCTGGTCATATACCAGACTCACGGGAATTTCTTGCCCATCTGGCCCTGCCAGTTCGACTTCGGCCATATGGTTCGGGTCCAGCTTGGTGTAGCGCGTCTTCACCATAGCCCATGCTTCCCTTGCACCCTGGCGGCAGGCTGACATCTTCCACCGTCGGAAGTGCCGCCGTGCTCCCTGAAGCATGTCCACAAGCTCCCCCATGCCATTTGGCAGTAAGCTTGATGGCCACAAGGCCTGCGCAATGCCCTGCATCGCCTGCCAAGCTCGCTCATGCAGCTATGAGAGGTCTTACAGTAAATCGCCTGCAGATGCGGGCATCTCCTCCTCAGGGCGACCCGTCAGCATTCTTGCAATCAAAACTCTTTCAATATACTTCCTCGCCGAACTATGCTACAGTTCGTCTAGGCAATTATCATAAATGCCGCGGCGAAGCCTTTTGTTCTCCTTCACAGAGTCCGCCAGCTGCGCACGGACGTCTTTCAATTCCACATCCAGCCGAACATTGGCATCTTGGAGAGTATTCTTCTCCTGCCTCACTTGCGTAAGAATGCGCTCGCCAGCCTTTAGTTGCCCCTGGAGATGCGACTTGCCATCCCTTCCGCCCTCCGGATGTACTCCGGGGTTATCTGCAGAATTTTCTGTTAAACTCGTCATACCAGCCAGTTGCTAACTGGTACATTTTCGTACAATCGAGATAAATGTTACCAGATGAGGCCTTCTGGGATTCCTCTAGCTTGGAAACCGTAGCCCTCAGTTGGGTCTTGCACTCCTCTAGCTCCCGAGACAATTGCTCATTCTTATATACAAGAACCTGCGCATAAATTGATACTTAAAACCGTTGTTCCAACCGTTTCAAGTCTCAGGGGCTACTGCTATACATGCTTATCAAACTTTCTTACCCGTATATCTTTGGTATACTGGTCCGTCGCCCGGGCGAGCCCACCTTGAGCAGCTCGGATGTATGCGTCTCCCGAATTGAAAGCATTAAATGCCTCTTCGGAAAAGATGTTGTTGTGAAGCACGGCCCGTCGGTGTCGGTGATTCATGGCACTCTCTACTTTGGAATTCGTGGCAGAGAGCATATTTGCGTCCTCTGTCGGAGGACTATACGGCATCGGCCCTACGGCCGCCTCCTCTCTCGAAGTCGGTTCTGGAGCTCAACTGGTGGAGGCGTGGTTGGCAGGATCCCCGGATATAGTTCGGATACTCCTCTTCCTGCCAGGATGTAAAGGACGCTGTTATACTTCAAATAACAATAATTACATGACATGTTGTTTCCTTACCTCTGTAGAGGCGTGTCGGCCCTAACCGCCTTCCTCTTGCGCCTGCCCAATCCGGACGCCTGTGGCTGACGGGTCCCTAGGGGCTCGGCCCTGCGCTTCGAACGTCGCCTCTGCAAAAACACGACACTTTAGGGATAAGGCGTGACATCAGGAAATAGTCCTCTTCGGAGGATCGAGTCTTCGGCTTGGCTTACACGCGACGAAGGTAGCAGTCTGGGATAATCAGCAGTAATAGCCACTGAGGCGCCGTCACGGCTCGCCCGATAAAATATCCCGTCAACAAGCTCCTCGGCCGCATCCGGGTCTTCTTCGAGTCCTGGATCCAGGGCCCTTTCGAGGTCCTCTGGCTGCGGGGAAGGGCTAGAGATTCCTTCTACGACCCTCCTCAGTTCCTGCTCGGAAATATCGAGGCAAGTAACCTTAGCAAAGAACGCCACAATAAGTGAAGCGAGAAAATAAATGACGACTTACCCAGTTTGGGGGATTGTACATGGAGAATCCGTCCCGCGGTTTGATATGAAGGAAGTCTTCCTCTTCTCCTTTGTATAGATCGGACAGTATCCTTGCTAGAGCAGTGGCGGAGTCCAGACTCTTATGGCCAGAATGGGTGGCATCGTCTTCCCCGTTGAAATGCCACATGGGATTGCCCCGATATTGAAGCGGTTGCACTCCCCGCATTATGCATATTGCCATGACCTCGACTATCGTCAGTCCAGACTTGGCTAATAACTTTATCCTGCTCATCAGGAAATGTATTTCCCTGGTATCCTCTTCTTGTGGGCCTCGGGGGCGCCAGCTAAGACGTGCCCTTGCCGGGCCTTACTGAACTTGGGGAGTCCTGTCCGGACTGGATCCGTAAGGGGGACGTTGTCAATATAAAACCATTCTGAAGCCCAGTTCTCTGGTGCCTTCTTGGGAGTGCCGGATAGGTATCCAATCTCGGCAATACGCCATACTTCGGCCCCGCCCACTTGACATAGGGACTCTCCCTGGTTGCGGGGGACAAGGCAGAACAGCTTCTTCCACAAAACGAAATGAGCCTCGCAGCCTAGAAATAGCTCACAAAGGGCGACATACCCTGCTATATGTAGTACGGAGGCTGGGGTAACGTTGTGCAACTGGAGGCCATAGAACTCTAGGAGCCCATGAAGGAATGGATGAATAGGAAACCTGACACCCCTTAACAGATGCGGAAGGAGGCATATTCACTCCTCTGGAGACGGATTAGGGGATCTCTCCACTTGTTCTCCGCCATTATAGGTGGCTACTCCGGCTCGGACAGGGACCATGAACGCTGGTGGGAGAAGCCCTTGGGTTTGTAACTTTATCAAATGACTATGAGGAACTGAACACTCTCCCCAGTCCCCTGGTTTGGGGCAAGGGGAGCGAGCAGAAGAGCTGCGACGGCGGCCATGTTGGAATGGTTTTTTCGGGGCACTCTATTGGATGCTTGCTCGAGGGAGAAGAGTGAGGTTCGGATCTGGGAATCCCCGTCTCTTCAAATAGACGGCTAGCCCGAAGGATCAGGGGTGGCAAATGCAAAAATACGTTGACTCCTCGCATTCGCTCGACACATGGAAATGGTCATTATTAAGGCACTAAAGCCGAGGAATACAACATTGACGAGAAGCCGGACATTGTTTGTCGTAATAGGTACATTGGAGTATTCGGAGATGGAACCCGCCTTGCAATGTCGAAGACAAGACTGCGCGCCGGACTCATCATCATTGAAGCCTGGTTCAGGGGCTACTGAGGGAGTCCTGGATTAGGGGGGTATCCGGACAGCCAGACTATATACATCGTCCGGACTATTGAAGCGTGAAGATACAAGACACAAGACTCCGGCCCGTGTCCGATGGGACTCTCCTTTGCGTGGAAGACAAGCTTGGTGATCCGGATATTGTATTTCCTTCCTTGTAACCGACTCCATGTAAACCCTAGCCCTCTCCGGTGTCTATATAAATCGGAGAGGATGGTCCTTAGAAGGCCGATCACAATTACAATCATACCATCATAGGCTAGCTCTTAGGGTTTAGCCTCTATGATCTCGTGGTAGATCTACTTTTGTACTACTCATATCTTCAATATTAATCAAGAAGGAAGTAGGATTTTACCTCCATCGAGAAGGCCCGAACTTGGGTAAACATTGTGTCCCTTGCTTCCTGTTACCGTCAGCCTAAGACGCACAGATCGGGACCCCCTACCCGATATCCACCAGTTTTGACACCGACACCGGTAGCTTCATCATCACCTCATCACGCCGTTGTGCTGACGAAACTCTCCCTCGAAGATCTACTGGATCGTGAGTTCGTGGGACGTCGCCGAGCTGAACGTGTGCAGATCGCGGAGGTGCCGTACGTTCGGTACTAGGATCGGTCGATCGTGAAGACGTACGACTACATCAACCGCGTTGTCATAACGCTGCTGCTTACGGTCTACGAGGGTACGTGGACGACACTCTCCCCTCTCATTGCTATGCATCACCATGATCTTGCGTGTGCGTAGGATTTTTTTTGAAATTACTATGTTCCCAACAGCCCGGTACCAATCCCGGAGATTACATGCCCGACAACGGTGCATTTTTTGAAACAATGGAGGTGGACACATTAAGATTCCGGCACAGGAAGCCTCTCGTCAAACCTGGTACTCCTCTAACAACGATGATGCGAAGATTCCATGATTGGTACATGGACATCTGCAGGAAGTCTGGGACAGATACTTTGACGCTGAGAGTTAAAGAGGAGCACGACCTCGTTGGAATTGATCTGTTGTCTTTTCCATATGAGGAGTTCTTCCAGTTTTTCAATCAAAAGGCCCTTGATAAAACAATCATCACTTGCTACTGTCTGTAAGTACTACTTCTCTGTAATTAATTAAGTCTCTATATATAGCTTAGCTCTTTCATTGCGTGTATACATAATTATCCTCACTATATTATGTGGATTGAAGATCGCCGAATTGAAGAAAAGACAAGTAGGTGATATTGGGTTCATTAACACAAATCTCATGGAAGAATGGAATGTTAAACATGATCCGCAAGATACCGAGGCCAACTTGCTATGATCGTTACTTCGAATCAAAACAAAGCTATAATACTCTTTCCTTACGAATACAAGTGAGTGTTACTGTCTTGTGCATATTCGGTTTCCCTTATTACTCGAGGTTATAGTAATGTAATTGATGAGTTATACATGCGTGCACAGCTTCCACTTTATTCTGCTAGAGATTAAGCTTGAGCAAGGACTAGTAACTGTCACAGACTTCAAACAAAAAAAATCCGGAGGAGTATGCGACCATGACTAAAATGCTCGAGAAGTAAGTTCAATCAATCATTATCGCACAATATCGGCAACTTTGTTCATTTCCTGATGTCAAGTAATTGTTTTCTTTGTCTGGCAGGGTTTGGAAAAAGTTCACCGCACAAGCTCCAGGACTGCCGGCACAGCTGCGATTTAACCACCCGAGAGTAAGTACTAGCTACTAGCTAGTTCCGCGCATCTCCCATTGATTCTAGCTAGTTTCATCAATACCATTTAACATGTTTGCTTATCAGTTTGATTGACCTCTATTTCTTGTAAACTGGTTGTGGCAGGAACCCGGGAATGATTTATGTGGATACTACATTTGCGAGTTCATCCGCCACACCACCTATGAGTGGGGCTACTCTAAACAACAATATGAAGTGCGTAAGCAATAATATTCACAATTTTATTTTATTACCATCATTTGTGTTGAGTTTCATTCATATATATGTATTGACCCCCTTCTTCAAATTAGATGTGGCAGATGCGGGATGAACTCCTACCACAAGATCGCATACGAGCAATTTAAGAGGAATTGGTGGGATTCTTTCTTGACCACGTCATCGACAAACACAGAGAATACCATGTGGAAGTTGAGTTCAGATGTTAGGGGATTTTGTAAGAGATCTTATATTGTATATATATATGTAGCCAGTAGCGTCGGATAGATATACAAAAACTTGTTGTTCGACCAATCTATCAGAGAAGGAGAGGTCGATCACTTCTCTCTGTGTATATGTTCATGACGATCTTCTGTACTTAATGGTTTCCTTCATTTGCTTACTAGCTAGCTAGCGTGTCGAGTCCTCTTTATACGTATAGTACATAGCGTCTACCAAGTACGGAGATAAGAGAGGATAGTTCTCTTTATTAGCTAGCTAACACAATAATTAACC